>NC_047149.1:4592454-4900128 GCF_009829125.3 Periophthalmus magnuspinnatus
AATTTCGTTATTCCACACTGTTGTTTTTGTTTTGTTTTTTGGTGTTTTTTTCAGATAATAGACAGTAAGAATGTTATGTCCCGATTGGCAAATGTGCGTAATGTGTCTCTTCTCATCTACTCGCTTGTCTCCATGGTGATGTCATTGCATTGCCTGGAATATTCCACAGTACGGCCTTGAACATATCACTGCAATACACTACAAACGTCCCAAACCTGATGCGATGTGCAGTAGATTCATTAGCAAAATGCGAGCTGATTGTGTGATAGTGCTCTGAAGGGGGAGTGACTTAGCGCAAGGAGTAAAGGGAGGGGGGGCTCAGAGCATCAAAAATGAAAATGAAACGTACTAAACATGTTAATATGTTTGACAAGTAGAGCATTTTCAAAACAATAAAGGGCGACGTAGTGATCTAAATATGTGTAGTCTGTGTTAGTACAAAAAATACCCCATTTTTCCTCTTTTCACAAGAAACACAAGCTAAAAACGTGCATTTCGTCTGCCATTTAAACACAACCTTGTAATAAAATCAGTGAGGCTATTGAGACTTTGCAGCTGATCAACATCATCAACATTCTCTAGGGGTGTGATGCTAACCAAAGGCACTACTCTGTCTCTATTAGACTTTAATCTGATCTTTATTTTAACTCAATCTGACCAGAAAAAAATCTGATTTAGGTGGAGCTACAACAGGTGAGGGTGAGCTGATTTGTGCCGTTAATCAAGTCTCCCACACAAAATGACAGTCACAAGGTAGCTAGCATTAGCCGACTGTTTTCCATTTAGTCACTCTCACCTTTTTGTTGTTTGAATCCGTTTTGTATCTTATCTTGAGTTTTCACACTATCTTAAAACGTTTCGCTCATGTGCGTATTGTGTATTCTGTCTCCAATGTATCTGCTGAACATTCCACCACAGAGATACATGTAGAACACCCCCAGCGTAAACGAGCGGACAGCGGACTCACGTGAGGACGTAGTTGACGCTGACGATGCAGTGCGGTCTGGATGAGCGGCTGTTGTGAACGATGGTGGCGTAGCTCTGGACCCACACCCAGCCCCCGTGTTTGGCCAGGAAGCGGTAGTACTTAGTGGTCACCTGACCCTTCACCAGCACTGAGAGGACGGGACAGAAGAGAGGACACAGGACGGACACAGGGGGATGTAGAGATGTTATTATTTCATCTAATTTGTGTGAAACCTGCACTGAAATTTATTCCATCCAATGAGGATACTGTATTCTGAATACTTAGAATACTTTTACATTGAGCTGCATTACATTAGTCTAAAACAGCTTTATGTTTGTTTCACTGATTAGAGAAGGAAAAATACACAGGCACTCACCAAGAACAGCTTGTTTTTCTCACTTATTCTGTGCAGTTTGAAGCCTAAACTGTTCCATTAAACACCACAATGCTCTCTTCTGATTTTAGAGAAGTAACTGTACTCTGAATACCTCCCAAATGAAAATGCAACTGTACCCGAAAACAGTTACTCAAAATGTGTATTCTGATTTGTATTCTCAGTGCATGTGTTCATTTACTTCCCAACACTGGTTTTGTGAACAAAGAAGGTGTAATTTGACATTGAGTTATTTTTGTGTCTTATAAGCTGTTTTTTCTCACGTAGGTTTTTTTATTTAGGTTGTATTAAATAAAACAGTTATTATGATGTTCCAAAATAGCATTTACATGATTACAGAACAAATGGTTACAAAGTGCACTTAAAGGTAATTTTTATACCATTCATTTCTCTCTGGAAATGGATTTTGATTTGCCTGGAATGCTCTAAAGCACAACATTAAACTAATATCTTGTATTTATTTAACTACACGTGTTTTTATTGCTGTAAAATGTCTTGAGTAACATGTAGTCTGACTGTATTTTTTTTTACTTGACCTGGTGATGTAACCTTCATGTCTCCAAGCAGATAAATAAGTTTAATGCTATTGTGCGGAACATTCCAAAGCAGTAAGATCTCCTCAGCGACAATGGTGATGGGCCCTCCACCACAAAAGTTACATAGTGCAGCTTTAATTTGAACGATATTACTATTTTATGTTTTTTTTTTTTCCTACGGTCAGTCTCAGCTGTCACACTTAGCCTGTCTACTCCGTGATGCTAAAATATTCATTCATTCTTCATTTTATTTGTCATATTTGTGTGTTTTTTATGCTGTGGTGTGTGCTTTGTAGAAGGTCAGTAGTCTTTGAAGGATTAGAGTCCGTCTGCACTAGTTTTTGGAGCGTGTATGCGGGGTGCTCTGGGGTAGGTCTACACTAGTCTTTAGAACATGTTTGGAGGATTGCACTAGGGTAGGTCTAGAATAGTCTTTGAAGTGCGTATGGAGGACTAGAGTAGGGTCGGTCTAGAGTGGTCTTTAGAGCGTGTATGCTGGGTGCACTGGAGTAGGTCTACACTAGTCTTTGAAAAATGTTTGAAGGATTAGATTAGAGTAGGTCAAAACTAGTCTTTGGTGCGTGTATCGAGGATTAGACAAGCGTAGGTCTAGAATAGTCTTTGGAGCGTGTTTGGAAGATTGGACCAGGGTAGGTCTAGAGTAGTCCTTGAAGTGTATATCGAGGATTAGACTAGGGTAGGTCTAGACTAGTCTTTGGAGCATGTATAGACGATTAAACTAAGGTAGGTCTAGACTAGACTTTGGAAAATGTTTGAAGGATTAGACTAGAGTAGGTCAAAACTAGTCTTTGGAGCATGTATCGAGGATTAGACGAGCCTACGCCTAGAACAGTCTTTGGAGCATGTTTGGAGGATTGGACCAGGGTAGGTCTAGAGTAGTCCTTGAAGTGTGTATCGAGAATTAGACTAAGGTAGGTCTAGACTAGTTTTTAGAGCTTGTATGGAGGTTGCAGTGGGGTAGGTCTAGAGTACTCTTTGAAATGTATTTGAAGGATTAGTCTAGAGTAGGTCTAGAGTGGTCTTTAGAGCGTGTGTCGAGGATTGGACTAAAGTAGGTCTAGAGTAGTCTTTGGAGCGCGTATCGAGGATTGGACTAATGTAGGTCTAGAGTAGTCTTTAGAGCGCGTATCGAGGATTGGACTAATGTAGGTCTAGAGTAGTCTTTGGAGCGCGTATGGAGGATTGGACTAAAGTAGGTCTAGAGTAGTCTTTGGAGCGCGTATCGAGGATTGGACTAAAGTAGGTCTAGAGTAGTCTTTGGAGCGCGTATCGAGGATTGGACTAAAGTAGGTCTAGAGTAGTCTTTAGAGCGCGTATCGAGGATTGGACTAATGTAGGTCTAGAGTAGTCTTTGGAGCGCGTATCGAGGATTGGACTAAAGTAGGTCTAGAGTAGTCTTTGGAGCGCGTATCGAGGATTGGACTAAAGTAGGTCTAGAGTAGTCTTTAGAGCGCGTATCGAGGATTGGACTAATGTAGGTCTAGAGTAGTCTTTGGAGCGCGTATGGAGGATTGGACTAAAGTAGGTCTAGAGTAGTCTTTGGAGCGCGTATCGAGGATTGTATTAAAGTAGGTCTAGAGTAGTCTTTGGAGCGCGTATCGAGGATTGGACTAAAGTAGGTCTAGAGTAGTCTTTGGAGTGTATGTTTGGGCGGGTGACAGAGGTAGGTTTAGACTAATCTTTGGAGCGTATGGATGGGGGTGACTGGAGTCTGGACTCACAGAGGTGGTGGGCACAGCGCAGGTGGAAGGTGTCACAGCTGTGCACGTGGTGGTACAGGGTCTTCTCGATCAGGTCCTGAGGCTCGTAACCTGTCAGCTCTGCCACCCTGAAGAAGACAGAAGAAAACTGTGAGGAGAATGAGATGTGGACTGTGCATCATTCACTACTTTTAACTGGTCCAATTTAAACTACGATTGGGGTCCTGATATAACACATCTGGAGAAGCCGTTGGGGCTCAGATACTTGCTGCATGTAACGGAGCAGTCCACTTTACATTAGGAGCAAACTAGAAGAGGCGTTCAACTGCACGGGGTAAGATACAGACAGGAAAATATGACACATGCTTTGTTTTGGTCCTCTACATTAAAGTGAAAGTGAATTCTATTACAGCTTCATGCATATGTGCTGAGGAGAGCAAATATGTTGTGAGTAACACAGTCCGGAGCATGTCTGAAAGTCCAATCATTAAAATGAGATGAAATGTGTAAATGAGATGTTGTTTTTCTATATATGCCAAAAGTGTATGACAGTCATTTTTATTAGCAATTATAGCTGCAAAGTTTTAGTAATGCAGATTCACTAGATGCTCGTTCGGTTCTTTGAGCTGCTCTAGACTGGAACAAGAGTCTAACAGGTTATGAGGCAAAGACCATTTGAATTTGGTTGTTTAGTGCACTGTGCATGTAAATGTAGAGGCTGATATGTAGCTTTTACTGCCTCAGCTAATTAAAACCAATTAAAATGTCAATATGATGCGTGAGGCACTGTAAAAGAAATGTTGAGAGAAATAAAGTCAAGACTTGATTTGTAAATCAATACTTAATAAAGCACTTTTAGTCTAGTGTCATGACATCTGGATGTTACCATAAGACTCACAAAACAAAACAAATTCCCACCTTACTCTACCTTAAAATAGAGAAGAAAGGAACTACATGAAAGATTTTGAGTCACCAGTTTCAATGCTGAAATCCAGTCGGTTTAAACCTAAAATGCCTCTCTCTGATCTGAATGGTCTCTACCTAAACTCCAGCACCTGCAGACAGTCATGACTCAGTGCTAGTGCAGCCTCTGCAGCTCAGCGAGTGAATTGTGGAGGTTCTTTCACATGAGGCCTGTCCATAAACTGAGAATGACACACACTTGTATGTGTCTGTATCTGCAGGTTAAGGCTCTGGACACAGGTTCAGTTGTGATTCTACACAAGAGCACAGATTACACACAGTTCCTTCAAAGCACCACCATGTAACTTTTTCTAATGTCAGACACAATATCTGCTGGTTATAAAGTTACTTGGCTGCATGTGTACTGTAGGCAGGTGGAATGATCAGAATGAGCCAGCTGAAGACAGGAGACATTTAAAAAAGCTCAAGTTTAGACTTTGAGTTTTGACCCTCTCGGGCTGTTGTTGTTTGCTGAGTGGACTTTAAACCAAAACAGATGGAGGTGCTGACAATCATTCTGTGAGCTTGGCCAACTACTACCACTACTGCAACTTCTTATGTCACTGCTACTAATGCAACAGCATGCTGCTGAGACTACTACTACTACTACTACTAGTACTACTGTATGAGGACACATAATGATTGTGAGTGAATGAATGATTAGTTCCTTGTTGATGTTAAGTGCATTGAGAACCCACTGGTGCGGCTAGTATCAGTACAGTTCCTGTGTCTACATAAAACAAAAACTGGCACAAGGTTCAACATCTGTGTGAGCACAAATGGACCAAGGTGACATATTTTCTTCACATTCAAAAATGGAAACTGGAAGCAATGATTCTCTGCTGTGTAATCTGTGCTGTGCATTACAGTCACATCTGAACTGTGTGTCCAGAGCCTTAACCTGCAGGTACAGACACATACAAGTGTGTGTCATACTCAGTTTATGGACAGGCCTCATGTGAAAGAACCTCCAGAATTCACTCACTGAGCTGCAGAGGCTGCACTAGCACTGAGTCATGACTGTCTGCAGGTGCTGGGGTTTAGGTATAGACCATTCATTCTGCTTTCTGATTGGATAACCATATTGTGAAGCAAAACTAAAAATTATAACAAACATCTCATCATGTCCAGTGTTTTTGTAATTCAGGATAAATCAGCATTATAAGTGTTGTCAATAAAGGCTATATTTGAACATGTTTTCCTTGTATCAATGGACACAAATATTTCATGTTTACACATTTTTAAACCTTGCAGTGTCCCTGTAAGTATCCAAGCTTACCAATTACCAGAATAAAGCCTATTATGGAACATTTTTGAGCAGAGCTGTCTCACCTGGAGTCAAGGAAGATGAGCTTCATGTCGAGGCTGGCCCTGAACATGAACATGTTGCTGTGGAGCTTGATCTCGGTGACCGCAGAGGGGGGCAGGGAGTGACCCACAGCCACCAGCCCCACGTTCTGAAAACAGCCCTCAAATGGAGACATGTCCAGGCTGTACTGACGGATCTTCAGGTACCCGGAGCAGTGGATCACCTATGCATATGAGCATACGAGAAATCCCCATTTACACACAGATCCCACAAGATGACCAGGTACATTCACACGGCTTTTGTGAAAGAATATTATTACCACTTTTTAAGCTGTTGTGAAAAAATGTCATACTGAAGACAAGTCATGGGTCTATGATAAGGACTGGATAAGACACTCCCCCTCTGTCCTGGGGCGAGATCAACTAATGGCCTCTCCAAATGATGCAGCCCTCAGGAGCTCTGGCCCAGAAAGAATTCTCCCATAGATTGAGACGCAATGCATTTTTTTGTGAATTCAAACTGCCCATGTTCGGTGGACAGGGCATCCAGCTTTCACAAAAGTTGACTTTTATTGGGATTCTTCTTTATTTTCACAATAAGAAACATTTTAAACCCTTGTAGCGCCTAAAATGTAGCTTTGTAAGATTTAGCTTAGGTCTTCTCTAAGCTCCACACTTGCAGTTATCTCTCTGATTTGCCAGAACTGGTCACATGGTGCACGGTTCTGACATCACACGCCTGGCCATTATTCAGAAAGTAATGCAGAAGGTTTTTTTTTTTGTTTTTAATGAGCCACGATGCCATCTTTGGTTCATCTTCCCTGTTTAGCCCTAGAGCTTCATTGTAGAACTAAATAAAGTACAGCAGTCGTGTTAGAAGTACTCAGTTTTGTTCGAGTAAAAGTGCAACACAAGTTATAACAAGCCCAACAGCCTCATATGGTCATTTCATAGAACGCTAAATATGTTTTGTTCATTACATTCACACAGGAAAGCATGGGTCCAGATAAGTGCATAGGATAATATTTGCAACAGAATGCATCTTATTGTGCCAAGTGGTGCGACAAATCCTATGAGAAGCAGTGGTCGTCTTGTCTGCTAATATCGTGCTATAGTTTGTAGTTAGAGTAAGATTCTGGTAGATAAAAAAAATGAAAGGTCCAATATTACACAAAACTGACTTTTGTGAGCTTTAAACCATGTTCTAATGTTGTTACCTCATCAAAAACATAACTAGAGTTGTGTTTTGTTTCATTCACACATGTTTGAATAGCTCTTTATTATTAGTCTGTTACATCTCCAAAGCTCAAAATGCTGTTCCACCTTGTGATGTCATGAAGTGTTTGTTCAGTAGAGATTAGCAATTCCAGGACTGAAATCATCCAAATGATTCTAGTGAAGGTGGAGTTTAAAAACACAGTGGAGCACATCCTGTATTACCACATGATGACATCACAAGGTGGAACAGAGCGTTTTTAGTTTGAGAGAAGAACTCAGCCTTAAAATGCAGGTTTGTGTGTTAAACATGTGTGAGTGAAACAAAACACAACTCCAGGTCTGTTTGTAATGAGGAAATGACATTAGAACATAAATCATAAAATAGTGTAATATGAGCGCATTAAAGATGTGCTACATAACTTTTCTGGTGGTAAATCTGCAACCTGCTTGTTTCTGTGGAGAAATTTGTACAGTATTAACCAATTCACAGTATTAACATTATCCATCTCTATAAAGACAAGTACGTGACGCCACCAAGCCAAGTTACAGGTCAGATCTGCAGCCACGTAACACCTTATACAGTAAGAATCTATGTTTTTTACAGCAGACCTATTCTGCAAAATGGACTTTTTGTGTTATAGTTGCTTCCTTCTCTTTTACCCTCTCAAGTTGTATTTAGAGTGATTTGTGCATGGTTGAGCAATCTTTAATCACTATTTTCAAGACACCACTGCTCTCTACTTACTTTACGTTTCCATATTTGTAAGTAAAATAAATAAATAAATAAAATTGACAGCTCACTAACATGACATGCCGCTATCCATAGGAGGGGCCGACAGCTACACGGCGCTTTGTTATGATGATGTTTGCACCGTCAGCTGACTTGTTTCTTTTATTAAGTCATTTTTGATGAATATTACGATTTTAAATGTCCAAATTCTAACATAATGATCCACACGTGTCATAGATTATAACTATAGACCAGACACAAGCACAACAGGTCAGCTTTAAGGTATTTTGCAGCTAAAAATAGCAATCTAAATTCAATATATTTTTAATGCCATTCTGTGGAAAGCAATAATATCTCAAGCAGGAGAAGCAGATGGCTTACACTCCCTCAGAAAAGTTACGCAGTGCACCTTTATATTAAAACCAAATAGAAACTAATTGTTCAAGACAAAGGGCCCTGTACAAACTCAATGTTACAATAAAATAATAACAATAATAAAAAAAAAGACAGAAAGGGAAAATTATTCTATAAAAATTGTATTTAATAAATTTGAGATTTTGAGAAATATGGACTAAAATATGACTGAAAAATAAATAAAATGCTTACTTAAATCACTTAATAAAATAGCATTTGTTAGGCTGAAAAATCCAAAAATTAAAAACAAAATGAATAAAAATACTGACATTCCGTTACTATTTTATGACTCCAACCTTAAAACTGTCTAAAGTTAATTTACTTAGATCTATAAAATAAACATCCCATTATTTGTATTATTTCTCATTCACTTCTGTTGCTTTGGAAACCCATCTTGTTTAGCTTGTCTTCCGTATGGGCTTAACTCTAATCCTGCTTTAACAAATCAGCAAACAGCAAAAATATAAGAGCTAAACCCCTCCGCGGCTGTCGCTCTTCTCTGCCCCTTTGTCGCCCATGATTGCGCGTAAATCCAAAACATGACGCCGTGGTTTTACGCACCTTGTATCCTCCGCTGGTCAGGCCCGCGTTCCTTTTGGCCAAGACGCACTTCATCCTCAGAAAGAAGGATCGTTCCACTTCGTATTCTGCAAAAGACAAAAGTGACGCTCATGAGGAGGACGTGGAAACGAGGAGAAATGCGGCGTTTTAACATCACAAATGATTCATATTCGGGTTTATTGCGATGAAACGAAGCTCTCCGATTGTGAAACGCGAGAAGGGAACAAAAAGATATCCGGACATGAACTGGAGAGCACTTGTATCGGAACACATTATGCGTAAAGGCGCACAGCTGCGGGCATTAGCGCAGCGATTTGATATACACTGCAAAACATGATGGCTAAGTTATGGATGCGGGGTTCAGTATATTTCAAAGATGTAGACGCCATTCCGTGCGTAAATTAAAAAAATAAAAAATAAATCTCAAAACATGTCAGTTAAAGGAGCAGTGTGTGTCTTTTTCAGTGGACGGTCCGCTACCTGCTTGTCTCCATGGAAATGTTATTGCTTTGTCTGAAATGTTCCACAGTATACCATTGAATTGATCTAGCTCAGTAAAGACGAGCAGGTGACACCGTTTGGTTAGTTACAGGTCAGATCTGTGGAGAGGCGACTTCGCTCACAATGGAATTTTATATTTTTGTGTTTTTTTCCCAGCAAAAAAAAATGAAAAAAGCAGCAATGAAACGCGTCGCCGATACGTTTTAATGCCATACTGTGGAAAAAATTAAGAATTAGGCAAAGTAATTAACATTTCCATAACAGCAGCTTCCAGTAGAACAATTACGCACACGCTAAATCAGAATTTTACAAGTTTTATATTGATTTAAGGGAACAATGTATTCCAAAGCCCGCGCGTTTTAATTTCTACAGTGTTCTTTTGAGTGTCTTACCTTGGAGGAAGTGCGTGTGGTAGGGCTGGTGCGGGGTGAGCACAGCGGTCATCTCGTCGTGGTCAGCCGGGTGCACATATTCATAAATGCTGTTCCCGGTCAGCTCTACCTGCAGAGGAGAGCTCGGGTTAGAGCGCGTTCAGAGCGTGGCGCGTTATTGGACATATGCTGGGACAAAGCGAACCTGAGACAATCCCAAATGCACCGACGCCGTTTCAGAGATGTACATGATTTTGCCATCCGGAGCCACGACGAAAATGAAACCGTCCAATGTCTGAAAGAAAGAATGATTTTGGAATTGCGTAAAGAACATGGAACCGTAGAAGTGTATCCATGATTTTGCGTTCACACTTGCACGTTGAAATTTGGGCTTGCAGCTGGGACTAAACCTGAACTAAACCAGGCCTAGACCAGGGCTAAACCAGGACTAGAACAAGGCCAAGCCAACATTATTGGACTCAATTTGGGCTCAAAGCAGAAACAAACGAGGATACATGTGAACGAATCCCACGTCTATGCATCACAATCACTACATCAAAATTCGTTCTAAACTGGAACTAAACCAGGACTAGAACAGGGCCAAACGAAGTCTACATTATATTACTCAAATTGGGTTCAAAACTCCAGCGGGATCAAACCAGGACTGAACCAAAATAAGTGTGAAATGTGAACGTGACTAAAAAGACACAAAAGACTAGTTGGTACATTTTTTTAATCCTAAATTTGAGAACAGAGGGAAAAAAAAATCTATATTTCATTCTTTACCTGTGAAAATTGAGCATCAAAAATCATAAAAAAAAAAAAAAAAAAAACAAAAAAAAAAAAAAAAAAAAGAAACGTGTTGCCATTTTGAAGCGGGGTCGGGTTTCCTCACCTGTAACAAGTGCGAGCCCAGCTCTCGCCCGATGTTGTCCAAAGAGCGGGACCGGCTCGTGTGTCCCCAGGCCTCGCCCAAACCTTCACAAGACACGACCATTAAAACATGGCGTCATAAAGACACTAGCGTTACCCCCTTTTACCCTAATCTCGTTCAGTAGAGATGACTGGGATTTGCTTTGGCCGGAATTGAATTGAAATTTTAATATTGATTTTGTTTGAGGTGTTGATTTCAAAATGTCGTTTTCTTATTTCAATCGATCTACCATTGTGTTGGGTTATTATTGCCAGTTTGTGGGTTCAGCTTCCTGTTTTAAGGTGCCATTTTGAGGACGATTGACGAGTCAAAATATATAGCCGGATTATTAATTGCTATGGCAACGGATCTCAAACCTATGGAAAAGCCTATATGAAATCGTTTGCCTTATTAAATACACTCTTTTTTTTATTTTATTATCATTTTATTTTGTACTATTAATTTATATTATTTATTCAGCTCGCTGTGAGATAATTTATGCACGCACGAAAATAATAAGACATATATTTAAGACTGTTGTGTGAACTAACGACCCAACAGACCGTGCGTAAACTTCGCCTCTTACTCTCTCTAATTCCCACGCGCACCTCAAATGGCGCATACGGAAGACAAGCCACGGACTGGACGTGTCTACGAGGTGCGAGGGCCTGTCCGAGCGCATCCGAACAGCTGCGCTTTGGACACGGCTCCACGGCACCGCGCGCAACACCTTTTGCACCAATTACGCACGAACAACAATTAAGCACAGAACTGGAGATTGTGTAACCGATTTAAACGCGGTTTCTCAATGTAACACACTTTACATTTCAAGCATCATTATTATAGTACATTATTTTATATAGTAGTAGTAGTAGTAGTAGTAGTAGTAGTAGTAGTAGTAGTAGTAGTAGTAGTAGTAGTAGTAGTATTGGAATTTAGTCCATCCATACGTTTGTCAAAAGTTCCCTGCGATCCGATAATGTAAAAGGGCAGTTTTATGAGTATATATATATATATATATTTTTTTTTTGCTGTCTGTAAATATATATATATATATATTATCTCACACATCTATAGTTAAAGTGTTGTCAAAACATAGCCTATTTTTTCTTTCCATCTTTGACAGATAATATCTATATAAATAATACCTAGTGGCATTTATCAAGGGCGGATTTTGCTCATAAAAATATACATTTGTGTTTTGAAATATCACAATACAAACACGTCCGATGACCTCTCCAAATGGCACTTATCTGATTTTGCAAACGAACTCGTTGTACTACCTCCTGCTCCTCATAGCAACGTATTTAGTTTTTTAATACCGTCATAAAATACAATACGAGATGTCCAGCGATCACGTTATATCCCCCGCTCCAAATATAGACGGCTCTGGTGACACGGGACATCTTTCATAGCGTTCTCCTGCGCTCGTGATACCAGAGCCCTGCGTGCGTGTGCGTGTACGTGTGAGTGTGCGCGCGCTCGGCAGCTTTAGGTGATTAGGAGCCACGCGGGGCCCTGCTTTCTAATTGCCGCGCGCGCTTCCCAGTCACGCGCCGCGCCAGGGAGCCGGTTGGATCAGAAAATGGAGGCGAGAACACGGCTCTTATTGTAAATGAATAATGCATATGATATTAGGAGCTCGCGATCGGCGTGTATTGTGGTTTTAAATGGGTTTGCGGCGCGTAAAAAGGGCTCGCCGTGTTTAATCTGAAATGTCGTTTGTTAGTGGATGTGCTGTTACGATAAAAGCCGATATAAAAAAAGCATATATAAGAGAAATTATTGCACAACTTAAATTACGCATAACATTTTGAGACATAACGTAAAGTGATGCGCATTCAGTTCGTATATTGGCCTGTTATCTTACGTTTCTATTTTGGATTTTGCTTCGTATGGTTAAAAATGCGCATGAGCTAAAATACATGTTCAAAAATATAAATATATATTGTTTGAATGTACTGAACTGTAGATTAATTTAATCTCGTTCAAAAATTATGGTTGAATTTACTATTGACCATGTTTACGTTTTAATCTTGTGTTCTTGTTCAAAATCGATTATTCGAATTTACTGTAGACTAATTTTACATTTTATTTTGCTAATTTGCAGTCTAAAAAGATTACAGCAGACGCTTAGCTAATCCTACACTCAATAATCAATAGAATACAAAAACAGTAATGACAAAAAGAAAAAAAAAATCCATTGGAATAACTCCTTTGCATCGTGCGTAAAACCCGTGCGTAAAACCCGTGCGTCTTTGGCTCACCCTGGGGGAACACGATGCGCATCTTCAGGTAGCTGGTGGTCAGCCGGATGATGGAGGCCTTGTCCAGCTGAGACGTGATGGCGGACGGCAGCGGCAGCATTTTGGCGAGCTCATAAAACTCGCTGTTCTCCTTCTCGCGTCTAGTCCTCGCGGCCGTTTTGGACTTCTCCTTCATCGTAGCGAATTATTAATTTATTTAGTTTGAATTCACCAAGTAATTATCCCGTGGTTATTCCGTGGTTTAAAGGGGCAGCGCTGGTGCCTCCGGTGTGCTCTGGCTCCGCGTCATAATCGTGGTGCTCTCCAGATCCAAAAAATGCGCACAGCGTTATTCCGACAGCGGCCAGTGACAGGTCAGCTGGGTGTTTGGGGATGTCCGTATATAGAGGAAAGATCCATGACCCTGACAAAGAAAGCAAATGTGATTACATAAATACATACATTTAATTTAGACGTACAGGCCACGTGCGTTTTCCCCAGGCGGATATGAATTATTTACATGTGAGTGAATCAACAAATGATTTAAAAATGAACCAAAATCGTGCGGCATTTCTTGACTCTCATAAAATGTGATATTTGTTTTAATTTGAGTTACAGCTTACTCTCTTAATTATTGACAAATAATGGCTCAAACATGCGCGAGACTCGTAAAGTATATAAGTTATTTACATGCAGTTCAATTATGATTAATGATATAATATTTAACAGCTATTTTAATTCAGAATAAGAAGACAAACTCGCATTCCGGGACATATTGGCGGTTGGTCTGTGCGTAAGGGCAGTGGAACAAGTCACAGTTCGGACGCGTTTGGCACACGTTCCAATAAGACCAAATTAGTCCGCCTGTTTTTCTTAACAAAGCGCACAAAACCCAGAAGTACCATGAGTCAGTCACACAGCGGGCGCATTATGGCTCGTTCCCCCGCTCTCAGCCCCGTTTCCTCGGCCCGTATCGACGTGGCCTCGGAGGCAGCCTGCTGGGACTGTCACCTGTCCTGATCCGGGGTTGAGCAGTCGTCCCGGGGCGGACAAACTTCCACCTGGAAAACGCGTGCGTAAAAGGAACCCACCGTGCGCTGCATACACCTCTCCAAATTAGACCCAAGCGCGCAACGAGTGGCATCCGTGCCCAACAAGCCTCCTTTCTCCTCCACTAGCTCAATGTCCCCTCTCTGGAGCCGCGCAGAACCCGCCCCCGAGCTTCAGCCTGATTGGATAAGAGGCTGAGGATACGAGACGTGATTGGACGAGCGCAGTGGGCGTCAGTTCGGAGGTTGCGGTACGAGCGAGACGACGAGAGGCGATCAGAGTTGCCAAGTCTGTTTCTTTATAGCGACTTTGGGCTTTTTTTTTTTTTTTTTTTTTTTTGGTAAGTCGTTTGTGAAATTTTGAGAGTAGCAGGTTGTGTTTTGGGGACTTGCTACTGAGCGACACTTTTCACGTCATAAAAGAGGCCTACTTCAGTCTATTAAGATAAGATAATTAATGATGCTGTTTCCTCATAAAAAAAAAAAAGATAATGAGTTGTGTTTTGTTTTATTCACACATGTTTAACACACAAAACCCTGCAGATTTATTCATGTTCTTTTCTTAAACTGAAAACACTCTGTTCCACCTTGTGATGTCATCATGTGGTAATAGAGGAAGTGCTCCACTGTGTTTTTAAACTCCACACACCTTCACTAGAATCATTCGGATCATTTCACCCATGGATTTGCGAAGCTTTCAAGTTGCAGGTATTGTTTTAGCCTCATTAAAACTGCTTCACTCTGCAGCACATCAACAGATATAAGAGATTTTATTTATTTTTTATTTTTATTTTTATTTTTTTGTCATTCTGCACAAAAGGTTTAAAATGGATTTAAAAAAAAACAAAACATAAAAGCAACAATTAATGGTTATTCGTACTGTTGTGTAATCCTTTCAACTGAAGTTAAAACAGCTATTAAGTTTAAAGCTACCACTTCATGACATCACAAGGTGGAACAGAGCATTTTGAGCTTTGGAGATGCAAAAAGACTAATAATAAAGAGTTACTCAAACATGTGTGAATGGCTCGTTTTGGCCTTGGTCTCTTATTCCTGCTCTCTGAAAATCTGGCAACCCCGGAGGCATCTACTTGTTGTGTTTCTGTCATTAGCGTGGAAATCCTGGATCAGATGGTGTTAAATAAAGAAATGTGATGAGGAGGCAGAACGCGCGCGCGGAGAAGGGGGGGATGCGAACCGAGCGCGAGGCAGAGCGGAACAGAAGCGGCCCTCCACGAGCGCCGCGTGAGGGAAACAGCAACCATTTTAACAGCTGGACCGTGATTTTCGCACGCGCAGACAATGACACGACTCACAAGTGAAGAGGCTCCGTTTACTACAGCCTGAGCATTTATTTATTTATTTTATTTTTTTATGAATGAACTGAACGCACGTGCCAGTGTAGATATGAATAAACACATCCGCTCCAATTGTAGAACATTGTATAGTCTGTGTTTTCCTCTGTATATAAGGACTGAAATTCAGGAAATTCAGGTACTAATCAATATGTATTAAAACTAGTATCCAAACTAGATACTCACTTGAGCAGGTATCCATGCAAAAAAGTCACATTCACAGGACAGAAATGAACCTGTCTTGAATATGTCTAGAAGGATGTCTCTCTGTATGTTTCACAAGTATAAGACACATAGACCAGTACACACCCATGGACACTATGAACCTACCGCACACTGAGGATTACACACATATAAGGACACATGAGAACAGAAAAGAAAGTATTATCATTTAATGTTGAAAATCACATTCTAGTGTCTAAAGAAAGAGTGTTTTTATTACTATCGTGGTATCAGGGTTGATTGTAATAGGAACACTCATAAGGCTCCAGTAGGATTTCATAATATAGACATTACATTTATATTAGAAGTTAAACAGCAATGGATGGGCTATTGGATCCACAAGATACAGGTATTAGGTATTATTACAGCATATTTAACCAATATGAGAGCTGTGCGGTTATGTTTGTGCAGCTATCTCTTTGTAGTCAAGTGTTAATATGAAGCTTTGTGCTGATTTTTTAGGCAGGAGACGACCAAAACCAGACTTAGACTTAAGTCTGATAGTCGATACTCTAAAACAGAGGTGTGAAACTCAAATTCACAGTGGGCCAAAATTCATGAGACAAATTCATGGGCCAAACTCAATATTTATTGAAAAATTGACTGTACATGACATGTAATGTTTAACCTCTTCATATGGAAAGAAACTTCAGTTTTGCTTAAACACAAAATCTGGAACAACTCAAACAAACATATGAGAAATTCAGTGTGAAATAAAAGACACATATGTAGTATTAATTTCGTATTTAAATAAATAAAATAAATTACATCTATCTGTGTAGTAATTAATTTGGCCGAGGTGACTAGTAGCTTGGTTAGCTTGGTTGCTAATGAGTCTCAACAGAAAAAGAGGAGGACTCACTGGTCTCAACTGCGTAACAGTGTACCAGCACAGCATTCTGGGATTTGTAGTATTGTTGGTGCATGCACTATATATCGGCAGGCAGCTCTAATGCACATTTGATATGATGTCACGGGCTAAATATAATTACACAGTGGGCCAGATTTGGCCCCCGGGCCTGAGTTTGACATATGTGCTCTAAAAAGTCCAAATATCAGTCTGTCTCTAATTCACATATTAAACAGGCTATGCTATGATGTCATTTTATCATCAATGCTGCCAGTGCAACTCATAGCAACATATTAACAACTTGTTTTCCATTAAAAACATGTAATATTTCATTTTCAGTTGTTCATCACTACGGTAACAATCCTATTTTTCATTATTCTGAAGAACATGTATTGACATAAGTGTTTTTCCAGATGGACTTTTTCCTTCAAAAGACATTTAAAAAAAAAAAAAAAACGTTTCCCCAATTGTTAATCACTACGGCAACAGTCCTAGTTTTCATCATTCTGAAACCCATGGCTTGATGACACCATACCCACACATGGTTTTACAGAGTTTTACAATTACACTGTGGTCAATTCATAATGATCATAAAAAATAGATCACCAACGAGACCCTAAAACTCAATATCGATATTTGACCAAAAATATGCATTTGGACAATATTACTTTTAGCTGCCTTGCATAAAAAAAATGTGTCCATCCCTGAAAAGTTATCATCCAAATCAAGCTCCTCACCATTGTGCACAAACCCCCCACCTCACCCCCACCCACACTCTCAGAACAGCTGATGCCAACCTCCTGCCTCCTGTGTCCCTCCACCAGGACTAAACATAAGACCAGGGGGGACAGGGCCTCCTCTGCTGCTGCAGGCCCCACCCTCTGCACCGTCCTGCCCAAACACATCAGAGACTCATCCACACTCACCGTTTTCAAAACAGCCCTGAAAACTCAAATGTTCAAACTGCCTTCAAATGTGTTTCTTTTATTTGTGTTTTGTCCTGAACTGTGTGAAGCGTCTTTGAGTGTTGTGAAAAGTGCTGTACAAGCTATACAAATAAACCTGTCCCGCCAAGTGTTATGTCATGTTATTGTCTTGACCTACGTCAGAACTACGAGATTACATGACAATATTACACAGAAAAGTCACATTCTGTATTCTCAAAGTTTTTATAGTAGGTCTCTCTGGTTTAGACCTGGTTTAGTCCTGGTTTAGTCCTAATTTAGCCCTGGTTTAGTTTGGATTAGTCCTGTTTTAGTCCTGTTTTAGTCCTGGTTTAGTTCTGGTTTAGCTCTGGTTTAGTTTGGATTAGTCCTGGTTTAGTTCTGTTTTAGTCCTGTTTTAGTCCTGGTTTAGACCTGGTTTAGCTCTGGTTTAGTTCTGGTTTAGCCCTGGTTTAGTCCTGGATTACTCCTGTTTTAGTCCTGGTTTAGTCCTGAATTAGTTCTGGTTTAGACCTGGTTTAGTTCTTGTTTAGTCCTGGTTCAGACCTGGTTTAGCTCTGGTCATTTAGTCTTTTTTTTTTATTTAGTCAGCTCAGGTTTAGACCTGGTTAAATCTTGTTGGTGTATGACATCACCACAATCTAGATTTTTTTTTTTTTAAATCACAATTTTATAATTTTTTTGTTTTGCTGTTTTATTCTCCATACAACCCTCAAATTATACTCATATTTACTCAACTCACATCAAATCCCCTCTTAACATTCCGACTGCATTTGTCAAAATTTCCAAACATGCTAACCGCTACATCCAGGAGCATGGGGAGTCCGGGCCTGCTCCGTCCTCCTGTCCCCCGCTCCAAAGCATTTATCTGTGGATTAATTTCCTCCGCGTGAGGCCGAGGAGCCGTCCCTGTGCATGGAGCTTTTTAATTATCACCCAGGCAAGCGCTCGCATCAGGAAACCAGGGGAGGAGAGGGGTGGGTGTACAGCGAATATCTGAAATACTGAGGTCATGTTAAGATCCATTTTTAGTTCAGGTTTAGACTTGGTTTAGTCCTGGTCTAGTCCTGGTCTAGTTCTGATTTAGACTAATTTTTGTCATGACTTAGGCCTTTTATATAGTGAGTCTATCTGTGGTTTTGTTTAGTCCTTATAGTTATCGTCCCAAATTTGGGTCTGGTTTAACCCTGGTTTAGATCTTGTTCAGTCCTGGTTTAGTCCTGGTTTAGACCTGGTTGAGTCCTGATTTTCACTTCAGAGTCTGAAATTTTAAATAGATCTACATTAATTCAGTTCTTATTTATTCTCAAATTTTGGTCTGGTTTAGACCTGGTTTAGTTCTCGTTTAGCCCTGGTTTAGTCCTGGATTAGTCCAGGTTTAGTCCTGGTTTAGTCCTGGATTAGTCCTGGTTTAGTCCTGGTTTAGACCTGGTTTAGTCCTAGTTTAGTCCCGGTTTAGCCTCCTCTTAATCAAACCTTTTATATATAGTGTGTCTATGGTGTTGTTTAATCCTTATAGTCATGGTCCCAAATTTGGGTCTGGTTTAGCTCTGGTTTAGTCCTGTTTACTTCTGGTTTAGTGCTGGTTTAATCTTGGTTTAGCCCTGATTTAGTCCTGGTTTAGTCCTGGTTTAGATTTGGTTTAATCCTGGTTTAGTCTCGGGTTTGTTCTGGTTTCGTTATAGATTTGTCCAGATTTAGTCTTGGTTTAATCCAGTACTTCTCAATAATTTTCTATCATGCCCCCCCTATAAAGAAGAACAAATTTCGCTTTTTCGCTTTCTTTGCTGTGTGCGCGCTGCGTACAGTACTACAGTGTCATACGCGGAGTCATATGCCTGGTTTATTCCTGGTTTGGTTCTGGCCTAGTCTTGTGTTATTAATTTACTTGTGTAAAAATCTGGGTTAAAACGCATTTACTACTTATTTCGTCCTGATTTAATCCTGGTTTAGTCTTGTTTTATTCATTTAGTCCAGTTTATACCAGTTTAGTCCAGTGTAGTTATGTGTCCTTTCTTAGTTACTCACACAGTTTTCAAATAGTCCTTTTTAAGCCTGGTTTAGTCCTGGTTAAGTCATGCTTTAGTCCATGTTTGGGCCATTGTCTTTAAACCAAAAATTTGTTTAGTCCTCATGTGGTCCTGTTTCAAACCATGTTGCACTGCACTGCAACACCAAGTCTAAACCAGGTCTAAACCAGGTCTAAACCAGGACTAAACCAGGACTAAACCAGGACTAAACCTGGACTAAAGCCTGACAGCCTATTTCTCATCAGGGGGCTTTGAAGTGGAGCTAATCTCTCCATCTTTGTCACAGAGCTGATTTCTTACACACAGGTCAGAGGCCATTTTTGTAGTCCACAGGTCATTTGTAGTCCCTGGTGTGCCATTAACATGTCAGCTTCACACCTTCACACCTGCTGCTGTTAACGTTTAGCTGCAAAAACACACTATGTGATGGGAGTCACAATGTCATTTGTTGCTTAGCCCTCTTGCCTCACAGCCAGAAGCTCTCAGGTTCAAGTCGCGGGTGTGAGTATTTTTTGCTCCAGTATCTCTACTTCTACTTTAAAAATTGAGTACTTCTTCCACCACTGGTTTAGCTCTATTACCTCATTTGGGTAGGTTTTTTTTTTTTTCTTTTTTCGTCATGGTTTTACATATAATTGAGTCCTGGTTTAGTTCTTCTCTAGCCTCTCTGAAGGGGACTTTCTGTTTGAAATATGCATGTTCTCCCTGTGTCTCAGAAAATGGACATTGGGAAAAAAATAAAAAAAAAAAAAAATAAAAAAAAAAAAAATATATATATATATATATATATATATATATATATATATATATATATATATATATATATATATATATATATATATATATATATATATATATATATATATATATATATATATATATATATATATATATATATATATATATATATATATATATATATGTAGCTCTGCTTTCTCCAAACCATCTCATAGGATCTCATAGTTCTGATACCGATATCAATACTTTTACTTTAAGTTTCTGCCAATGACAAATATTAACCACTACCAGTGTAGGGAAGGAAATGTCACTTACATCCATGAAACAGTTTATTTATTACACAAGAGATCCTGTTGTGTAATTTATCCTTCAGCAAAATCAGCCTGTAAATGGTCTTATTAAATACCAGGATATCAAAGGAAACCGATATCATGAAACCTATAGACAATCTGGCTAATATTTCAGTATCAGCGCTGATATTCAATACTAGTATCATTATTGGTTACCTTAGCTATCCTTCCAGCTAAGGTAGTCCTGACCAAGTATAGCACAGATCTGGAGATGGGTCCCAGGTGTTGCACTGTGGTGTCCTGACAGGAGCACTGAAGGATGGGTTGAGATGCTTCTCTGCAGGGACACTCAAAAATACCTAACCATCATTTAATTTCAATTTGTTTCAACTCCCCAAAGATGTGCATCTTCAGATCTGGTTCTGTACTCCTGTATGACCTGCCCCTCTTGTGGACCTACCTCTTGTGGACCTGCCTCTCATGGAACTGCCTCTAAGGAACCTGCTTCTTTTGGACCTGTCTCTTGTGAACCTGCCTCTCGTGTAACTGCCTCTCATGGACTTGCCTCTTGTTGACTTGCCTCTCGTTTGATGTGCTTCTTGTGGACGTCCCTCTTGTGGACCTGTCTCTCATGGACCTGCCTCTTATGGTCCCCTCTCTTGTGGACCTGCCTCTTGTGGTCCCTTCTCTTGTGGACCTGCCTCTCGTGGACCTGCCTCTTGTGGTCCTCTCTCGTGAGGACCTGCCTCTTGTCGACCTGCCTCTCATGGAACTGCCTCTGGTGACCCTGCTTCTTTTGGACCTGCCTCTCGTAGAACTGCCTCTCGTGGACCTGTCTCTTGTGGACCTGCCTCTCGTGGACCTGTTTCTTGTGGACCTGCCTCTCGTGGACCTGTTTCTTGTGGACCTGCTTCTTGTGAACCTGTCTCTTGTGAATTTGCCTCTCAGCCTTTTCAGCAGGTCTCAACAATTATAAAAAATACTTTTACTTTTCAGTCCAGTTAAAAAATGTTGTAATGCTGTAGAGTAGAAAGTACAGATACCCGTTCTAAAATCTAGTGAAGTAAAATGTACCCACTTTAAAATCTACCAAGTACAGATACTTAAAATGTATACTTAAGTACAGTACTTAACTACTTTTACTTTGTTACATTCCACCGCTGGTTACTTCCGGCATTTTAACAGAATAAAGGTCTTACCATTTATTTCTATTTTGGTGCGCTTTGGACGCGCGTCCAGATGACGCATGTCAACGGCAACTTCATTACGCTAGCACTGGCCTAAAGGCGGGCAAATATTTTACCGCCCCAAAGTTGTGATCATTTACCAGACACACCGAGCTCCTCACTGATCGTCCTCCAGGCAAGGTCCTTTTTGTCCCAGTCTTTATAATCCACCACGTCACTTTAAAAAGTAGTGGGCGCTGGCAAACGGCAATCACAAGTCTGTCCTCCATTCTCCGTGAATGTGGCCCCTGGTCTTACGAATAATGATGTCGCTTTGTCACTAGAGCGTGGTCTCTAATTGGTTGATGCTGCATGTCGAACAGCAAAAAGTTCAGCTATTTCAACTTTCAACTTCAACCGCTCTGACGCTTGAATACGTGCTGCAAAAACGCCAAACGCCCAAGATGCGCGTTCACCATAGACATACACATTTAAAAAGTAGAAGATTTTTCAGTATGTGTTAAATGCAGTGATGTTTTAGTAAATGTGTAGTCACTGGTCGTACGCACTTGACTTCATGATCATAAAGACTCAAATGAGACAAGGCCGCGTGGTTCTGACAGCGCTCGGGTCATGATGCTTCTGGTGTAGTTTGGTGCAGATAAATTGCCCGTCTTCCAGCTCACTGTCCAATTTCCTGTTTACATCCGACCTCGTCCAATGTCATTACTCGTCCTTGTCTCCGTCCTTCCCCGGAATAACCTTCACTTTCCTTCCTCGGGATCTTTTGGCTTCACGCTGGGAGGAATATCGGAGCGGGCGTCCTGTGGAGAGGAGCCATTTTGAACATAAAAATGAGTATAAGGGAGAAGGGAGCCAGGGCTGTGGAGGTGAGAGGGAGGAGGTACAGAGCTGCCCCCCGGAGAGAGGCCTGTGCTGGGGTTTAGGATGCCGAGCTGCAGGGGGGCGCTCCGGAACAATCACGCGGGTATGAGCACGTATGTGCAGGACAGCCATACACAATAAACATCCTCACATTAATGACACTCATAAACTGTACAAAGTGTAATAATAGCTTGTGTTTACATTGTGTTTGTGTGTGTGCTCCAAAGGCCTCCTCTCACAGCTCATATGGAACACAGACGAGGGTGAAGTGTCTTGCCCAGTGACACAACAGTAGGAAATGGCTAGAGCTGGATTCTAACCACCAACTGCTCAACCACAAGACACAGTTGCTGCATTCTCAGTTGTCTGCAATAATTAAAGTTAATAAAATGTTTATTTTTTGTTTAAAGGGGCACTATTTGGTTGCTGTTGGAATGTTCCACAGTATGGCTTTAAATCTTGCATTTCTTCCATTACAGGTGTATAGATTGTCAAAAAGGGTGCCACTTCACAGATTTGACTTGACCTGTTTGTCTTTATGGAGATAGATACAGTAAGTTGCAATAATGTGCAACATTCTATGCAAAGCAATAACATCTACATGAAATATATAATATTTCATTATATTTATTGTGTATAATATTTCATTATATATATAATTTATTATACATTTGATGTAATAAATATAGTACTCCGAACGGAGTGATACACATTTATCAGTCAACAACTCTTGTCTCTTGATTGAGACGTTCAGACGAATACTCCAATCTGCCTGTCACAGCTTCAGAAACACTGAAACATGCTGAAAAGTCAAACTTTAGTCTGATCCAGTGGAGAGAAAAGTGCACACACATGTCCCTGTCACAAATGCACAACGCCCTGACCTGCACGTTTTCACAAACTAAACACTGTATTTTCACTAAAAGAGGCTGGAGTACGTCCATGGGCTTCATCATGTTTTGGTTTGTTTGGGCTCTTCACCTTTGGCCTCTGCACACGCCTCAGTGCTGTTCTGTGATTGGTCCTCCAACCAGGGGGTGGAGTCCTATTAACCCAATGGGAGCGTGCCAAGATGGGATTCTCACAAATATCAGGAGAACCCATCTTGTTGTGTAAGGGTGACAGGCCTTTGACCTAAAAAGCCACATTGTGCCAAGTTACAGATCAGATCTGAGGAGTTGCGACCTCACTCACAGAAAAAAAAAAAATATATATATATATATATATATATATATATATATATATATATATATATATATATATATATATATATATATATATATATATCCTCACCCTACCCTTAGGGATAGGGTGAGGAGCTCAGTCACACGGGAGGAGCTCGGAGTAGAGCCGCTGCTCCTACACGTTGAGAGGAACCAGTTGAGGTGGCTCGGGCATCTGCTCAGGATGCCTCCTGGACGCCTCCCTAGGGAGGTGTTCTGGGCATGTCCCACCGGGAGGAGGCCCCGGGGAAGACCCAGGACACGCTGGAGGGACTATGTCTCTCGGCTGGCCTGGGAACGCCTTGGGGTCCCACCGGAGGAGCTGGAGGACGTGTCCGGGGTGAGGGAAGTCTGGGAGTCCCTGCTTAGACTGCTGCCCCCGCGACCCGGCCCCGGATAAGCGGAAGAAAATGGATGGATGGATGGATGGATATATATATATATATATATATATATATATATATATGAGCAATAAAAACATATGTAATGAAATATTACAAGATAGACCTTTTTTTAGCCATACTGTGGAACACAAGCAATCTCCATGGAGACAAGCAGAAAAGTTACACAGTGCACCTTTAATACCACTGTAATTCGACTCACTATGTGTCTCTCATCAGCACATCCTGTGATACAGTGTCTTTGGGCAAACACTGACCCTGTCTCTAACTCAAATGTGATTATCTCTTTCAGTGTCTAATGGAAGGAGGAAAGCACTGGATAAATGTTGCAATGGCACATTGTTAGCCAAATAACAATCCCAATGCTCGCTTCTCTTATAAAGCGTGCGTGTAATGGCCCAGCAGCCTGTTTTGTGCTAGCGTTTGTGTGGGCGATGGCGGTGAGCGGGATTGAACTGGCAGCACCATGTCGTGCCTCTCTCTGAGCTGGGAGATTGGAACAGTGGGTACATGTAAACAGCTTCTCCGCTCTGGCCGGGAGACCTTACAGCGTCTTTAAAAAAGCCTCCAGTGCTCCACAGCACCCCCTGCTGACTTTACTGGCCATGCTGCGTTCACAGAGCAGACTTTTTAGTGTTTGGGATATTAGTGTTCCTCCTCCCACTGGGCTTTGCTCCTCTCTCTGCCTGGTAATGTTCAAGATGGAGTGTTATGCAAAATGGATTTTTTTGTTTTTTGTTTTCTATGTTATGGTTGTTGTTCCCTCATCAAAAACATGCCTGAAGTGGTTTTAGATGTCATCCATGTATGTTTGAGCAGTGATCTCTCCTGGACCCTATTCAAACCCTCCTTACGTTTAGCTGTAAGATTCTGTACAAAGCTCCACCCACAAGTCTACGTCACCCATGCTCCCACAAGACAAATCTCCATAAATATTAAAAAACACGATAAAACAGTACACAACTTCACAAACCATGCACGCTGATTGTGTTGTGATAGTGCTCTGAAGGGGGAGTGACTTTGCACAGGGAGCAAAGAGAGGAGACTAAGAGCATCAAAAACGAAAGTGAAACTTATAAAACGTGTTAATACATTGTTTTTGAGGAATACAGCTATATCGCAGTTCACCTTTTGTGGGTCGCTGTTGCGCGGATTTTTTAAACACATTTTTACATCCTTTTTTACAGAGTATGAACGTGCATTGTGTTCTGTGTCCTGATTGGCTAAGGGACTGTAGACCATTGTCCATCAGTCTCCTCCGTGCCGTGTCTCCTGTTCAGTACAGAACGTGTTCAGACAAATTTACATAAATGTTGGGTGGACACTACAGCAAAGTGACGCCAGGACGTAGAGGCACGGTCAGAGGAAATGTGAAATACACGTGAGTCACTATTAATTAATTAAACAAGAGAGAAATGTGATAAAATGTTAATGCCTGTGTGAGAAAAGTGTATAAAGTGTGTGGTGAGGGGTTTTACAGCTGACTACTTCATGGATTTCGCCTATTGTGGGTTATTTCTTTGACCATATAGTTCTACCCAATGTGTCCTCTACTTCAATAAACAATAGTAAGTACTAGAAGTTTATAATATTTTTGCTAAAGCAGAAATATTGTGCTTGTGTCTGGTCTATAGTTATAATCTGTGACACCTGTGGATCATTATGTTAGAATTTCAATGACAATATTCATCTAAATTAGGGGTGGACAAACTTGGGTTCTAAAATGTGACAGAGGGGCCAGGCCAGGATATATATATATATATATATATATATATATATATATATATATATATATATATATATATATATATATATATATATATATATATATATATATATATATATATATATATATATATATATATAACATTAGAGATTTGGCCTGTAACATGTAGCAAAGCATGAACATGTAAGTCTCATTGTATAAATTGTTTTCTAAATGCATTAATTGAATTGAATTTGTGAATTTATAAAATTTTAGCAGAACAACAACACAGCAGAAAAACTCACATTCAGTTTTATTAAGTGCAAAAAGATCAACAACATTTGACAGGCCAGATTAATAAGCCCAAAGGGCCGTGTGTGGCCCCCGGGCAGCAGTTTGTCCGCTGTCTTCCCCAGTGGGAGCTGACATGACCGTAAACGTCATCACAACAAAGAGCTACATGCTGCCGGCACCTCCAATGGATAGCTGCAGATTATTGTAGCAGAAAGCAGATTTTTTTTTTTTTTTCCATTTGTACCAAAATGACTGTGTGATGCTGCTGAATCTTGTGTGCATAACAGATTAAGAAAATAAAACTGGAGTACAGAGCAGTGGTGTACGGCGCCTTGAAAATAAGCAATTAAAGATTGGTCAAACATGCACAAGTCTCTCCAAATACAACAGAGAGTAAACAGCTACAACATGGTTAAACGCTCTGAAAAGTTGATTTTACAGAATAGATCTGATATAACATTTTACTTCACTCTCATTAAAACCATTATAACAACATGTAATAACTCTATTATGCTAACTATTATCCATCCATCTTCTTCCTCTTATCCAGGGCCGGGTCATAGGGGCCGGGTCATAGGGGCCGGGTCATAGGGTCAAGGTGATAGGGTCTGCAGTCTAAGCAGGGACATCCAGCCTTCCCTGACCCCAGACACACAGGCCCTCCATCGTGTCCTGGCTATAACTCTACTACTACTACTGTACCTTTAAATCACAGGTGTTTTTACTTCACAAAAACACCTTGAGAGAGGGGTTACTTTGGGTTAGACCTGAGGCATCACCTGCTTTTCACCATATAAATAACACTGTGGAACATTGACATCTCCATGGACACAGGCAGGTAGCGGACCCTCCATCATAAAAGTCCCACAGTGCACCTTTAAAAGCATGATGACCACATAACACAGGACCTTTAAATACTTTTCCTTGAGTATTTGTGCCCCCCTGCGCCCCGCGGTCAGGAGCCCATCTGCCCGGGGAACGTTTGCTAATTAACTCGGTGCCATTTCCACTGTGCTGGAGAGCGGCCGCCTCCACCGCAACTTCATCAAAATGCTAATTCTTCACAAATTAAACTTGTGATTCGCATTAGGCAGTTTCCGGAGCTGCACTTTACTCTCTGTGTCCTTTTGGGGAGGCATCTGGGGAGTGGGAGGGCGGCCGATGGGTGGGTGTTGGGAAAGAGAGGCGGGGAGAGGAGAAAGAGGCTACGTGTCCAATCAGTGCAACATTCACTGGAAGAAAAGTCTGTGGGAAATGAATAAAAATCAATAGAAATAGAAATAGAAATAGAAGAAGAAGAAGAAGGAGAAGAAGAAGGAGGAGGAGGAGGATATCATGAAGTAGTAGTTTTCAAGTTAACAGCTCCTTTTACCTTTAGTTGAGTAGAGATTGGCAACTCCAGGGCTGAAATCATCCAAATGATTCTAGTGAAGGTGTGTGGAGTTTAAAAACACAGTGGAGCACTTCCTGTATCGCTACATGATGACATCACAAGGTGGAACAGAGTGTTTTCTGTTTTGAGAGAAGAACTCTGCAGGATTTGTGTGTTAAACATTTGTGAATGAAACAAAACACTCCAGGTCTGTTTGTGATGAGGAAACTACATTATAACCTAGATCAGAAAATAAAGCCCTTTAAAGACCAGATGTTCCAGTAGAAACTGTATGTATGATTTTAATTTTAAATTTCACAAACATGACCTATCTCTGTCCCCAGATACCGGGTAAACATGTTCAAATCAAATATAGATTTTACTGGTAATAAATCTAATGCAGATTTATTCTTAATTACAAAAACATTGACCATGATGGACAAGTTTATAATTTGATGTTTTGGTTCAATATGATTATCCAATCAGAAAGCAGAATGAGCCGCACACGAGTCTCTCATTTATGTTGCCAGTTTCAATGATGAAATCCAGTTGGTTTAAACCTAAAATGTCTCTCTCTCTGAATGGTCTCTACCTAAACCCCAGCACCTGCAGACAGTCATGACTCAGTGCTAGTGCAGCCTCTGCAGCTCAGTGGGTGAATTCTGGAGGTTCTTTCACATGAGGCCTGTCCATAAACTGAGTATGACACACACTTGTATGTGTCTGTACCTGCAGGTTAAGGCTCTGGACACACAGTTGTGATTGTAGCAGTGCAGTAAATGACAGAATATTAATGTGAGAGAGATGGAGGCCAAACTCCTGCTTTACACATTGGTTCTTGAGGCGTTTAACATGTCCATAGGCTGAGTGCTGTTTGCATACACACACACACACACACACACAGAGGCTGTGAGGGGCGGGCGGGGGGAGCGTGGTGGTCACCAGGAGCAAACCACTCTGCCGCTAGTGCTATTATGGGATGTCAGCGCGGCTCTTCAGGGGGATTACACAGATCCATCTGAAATGGAGCTGAATGTGAAATATGGACAACAGTGTCTCCTGGGCACAGCACAAACACACAGTACTACAGCCTATAAACCTGTGTACAAATGTATACGTATATATATGTGTACAAATGGATACGATAATGTGTGGATGAGACTATATTTAAATTCTATGTAGATGACACTCTACATCCATGGGCTGTTAGTATTCTTATAGTGTGAGTATCAGAGGAGTTCAGAGGGGTCACATGGGTGAAAATTAGGGGTTTTAGGTTGTATGACCAGTTACAGTACTCATTTAGCAACATTACATTTGTTAAAGTTGTATCTGTTTAAAAAAAAAAAAAAAAAAAAGTTGATAGTTTAACTTCTTGGTTGGAGCTGGGCAGCAGATACGACATACACAGAGGTAATTCCACAATTGTTACATTATGGTCAAAACTTGTCTAAATAGTTACATTTTGACCAATAAAAATGGGGCTCCTTCTCTCCAGGGAGGTCAGGTTCCATGTCTTCAGAGCCAGACTCCATGTCTGCAGATCCAGTCGTCAAACCCCTGGCTCCGACTGCTGCCCAGACCGCTCTGCTCCGGCCCCGTGTGGATCCTCCTGCAGGTGGATGGGTCCATGTGGAGGTGGGCTGTATTATAACATATCAGAATCAGAATCAGAATCAGAAGACTTTTATTGCCATAGTCTGTGAACACAGTTCACAAACTAGGAACTTGATTCGGTGAAAAAGTGCAACATAAACACACTGAATAAATACAAATATGCATATAGCATATGCATATGCCCCCTATGCATATAGCATATAAATATGCTATATGCATCATGCTATTGTAAATGATGCAATGACTTTGTACTAGTGGAGATGTCATTGCTTTACTTGGAATGTTACACAGTGTGGCTTTCTGTGTATCTATCTTGCACTGGAGGTAGATGGAAGGTAATGGAAGATAAGCTAAACCTTTATTTATTCCAAAATGAGGAAATTCCAAACATTCTAGGCAAAACAAATAACATCCCTATGGAGACAAGGAGGTGATGGACTCGGCAGAAAAGTTACATAGTGCCCCTTTAAAGACTATACTTGATATTCTCATTTCATTTCTGAAAAAAACAAAAAAACAACAACATACAGCTGTGATAGCATCCATAAGCATTTCCATTCCTCGTCTGAACACAGTGTACATTTTGCCTGTGGTGTTGACTTTGGTTCAGTTTAAACCTGTACATCAGCCTGTCCTTTATCCCGCGCACTGAAACACACATGTAAATGTATAAATATGTCACTACACACATCTATGCAAATGTGGACCACACCAGGAACTGTACCTTACGCATTGTGCAAAAGTATACAAAGTGAGCCCTGCTCACTGGCCCGTAGAGCGTCCCTGCCCTGCATGTGTGTGCGTGTGTACTTATGACACTGTGGGGACTCTAAATCTGCTCACACACAGACAAACACTTCATGGGGACCGCCTCCCTTATAGGGACAAAAAGTCCTTTATTATTAGATCAACAACCTGGTTTAAAGTTAGAGGTAATTCTATAACTGTTACCTAGCAGCCATAATGTTGAAGGTCCTGTACATGATTTTCCCATGTATCTGAGCAAAACGTGTCTTGCCCCAAAATACGGTCCACTGTGTTCTGTCTGCATCTGTTTAAAAAATGTGGTTTTGTCCAATAATCAAGAATAATAAAAATGCCTTACACTTGTAATGCTCTTTACAGGCTTGTCAAAGCCTCTCAAAGTGCTACACTATAGTCATTATTCATTCACTTCCACTCTTGGTGATGGTAAGCTTCTATTGTAGCCACAGTTGCCCTGGGACAGACTAACGGAAGTGAGGCTGCCAATCTGCACCATCAGCCCCACCGACAATAATAATAAATAATAATAATACATTTTATTTATAACGCACTTTACATTTGACACCAAATCCCAAAGTGCTACAGTGCAAAAAGACTTTAAAAACAGAAGACAATTAAAAATCAATATAAAAACAATAAAACAATAGCCGGTGTTTAGCTGTAGGCCAGGGTAAGTCCTCTTTTGAAAGCATCCACCGTCTGTGGAGCCCTGAGATGGTCTGGGAGGGCGTTCCACAGACGGGGAGCAGCCACTGAGAAGGCTCTGTCGCCCATGGTCTTGAGCCGTGTCCTGGACATGACCAGACGGTGCTGTTGGCCTGACCGAGTCTTAGTGGAGGTGTGTGGTGTGAGCAGTTCAGTGAGGTAAGTGGGGGCCGCACCGTGGAGACAGTGATGGGTGTGCAACCACCACCACCAATCATTCACGCACACACCATTCTCATACTACTGGTAGTTGTTAGCATTAGTGTGGAGTCAAAACTTGCCTCTGACCTCTGAAACTTGTGAAAAAGTGCTTATAAACTCATCGTGGTGAATAAATAGGATGTTCAGAATGCATATGGTAAAGAATAACTTTGGACCACTGCAAACTGTTTAAAATGAACTGGTCCAAATGGCACAATAGTTATGTTTTGACTAATGTTGCATTTGCATTTTGGACTGAAGTTTTCATGTTGTTGATATAGATACAGTGATTCCGCTGTAGAACTCACCACTGTCTCTAGTTTGTGTCTTCCTTCACAACCTGCCACTAAAATAAAACTATGATATATATTTAAAAGAAGTACTATGCAGCAAAACCAAACCAAGTCATCAGCAAAACATGGAAACCTGTCACATGCACTTTAAGGCAAGTCGAGACTAGAGTTAAAGTTAGGATCAGTGTGTGTGTTTGTGTGTTTGTGTATTTGTGCATATGTAAATCAGTGGATGTTGCTGTTGCTTCTCTCTGTAGAATATTTGCATAGTTTAAAATGTGGTATTTCCCAATACTTTTTCTGAGCCGCCTCACAACCAAATCAGAGCAGAACCATGACATTTGAATGGATTAAAATAGTCCAGAGCGACTCAGGTAAAGTCTGGAGGTTTACTCACCTCACTGTGGGCTCTAGACTCGTGCACATCAAAATGATGCTGGGATTTTACAGGTGTGATGTTATTTAAAGGCCCATATCACACTATTATCTGATCTGTTCTAATGTTTCCTCATCAAAAACAGACCTGAGTTGTGTTTTGTTTCATTCACCTGTTTAACACACAAACCTGCATATTTAGGTTTAGTAGTTCTTCTGTCAAATGGAAAACACTCTGTTCCATCTTGTGATGTCATCATGTGGTAATACAGGAAGTGCTCCACTGTGTTTTTAAACTCCACATTCACTAGAATCATTTGGATCATTTCAACCCTGGAATTGCCCATGTCTACAGAAGTAAAGGTAAAAGGAGCTGTTAACTTGAAAACTACCACTTTATGACATCACAAGGTGGAACAGAGCATTTTGAGCATTGGAGATGTTAATTAAATGTATTTCTAGCTGTTTTTATTTGTATATTTTTGTTTGCTCAAATGATGATCATGTTAAAAATATACCCTCAGACTTTTCACCTGTTCTCAGACAATAACAAAAAAAATACTTTTACTTTTCAGTCCCATTCAAAAATGTTGTGGAGTAGAAAGTACAGATACCTTCTCATGTAGTGAAGTAAAAGTAAAAAGTATACAGTTTAAAATCGACTCAAGTAAAGTATAGATACTTAAAAAATTTACACTTATGTACAGTACTTTACTACTTTTACTTTATTACATTCCACCACTGCTTAGGAACTACTTCACTTACCCCCGCCTCCTTCCTCCTTCCTCCTGTCTCCTTCCTCCTGTCTCCTTCCTCCATCCTCACACCTCCTGCCTTCCTCCTTTCTCCTATCACCTTCCTCCTGCCTCCTTTCTCCTGCCTCCTTCCTCCTGTCTCTTGCCTCCTTCCTCCTGTCTCCTGTCTCCTGTCTCCTTCCTCCTGTCTCCTTCCTCCTGTCTCCTGCCTCCTTCCTTCTTCCTCTGTCCTTACACCTCCCGCCTTCCTCCTACCTCCTTCCTCCTTCCTCCTGTCTCCTTCCTCCATCCTCACACCTCCTGCCTTCCTCCTTTTGATATTTTATGAAGGCTCATTAAGGTGATGTTATTATAAAGTGTTATCAGATGTTGTCCTGCCCCGTGAACATTGTTACATAACAGAGATTCCTCAGTTCTGAAAAAGGATCATAAAGTGTTTTGCTTTTGTCACCGTCTTGTACAGTTTTTTATCAATGAACATACTGTGGAGGAGGGATGGACTCAGACTCAGACAGCAGCAGATATTGATACTTTAGAAAACATCGCTGTACACAGAGTAAACTGCAAACCTCTGTGTTTTTGCAAATGAACTCTTCTTACTTCCATATCCAGAAGAAGCTCAGGGCCTTATTTTACAGGTACAGTAGACTTGGGGAGGTGGCACGTTACCTGCATGATTACAGTTAAATAGAAAGTTAAAACCATACTTTGGAACATTCTCCACGCCATGCTGAGGAAAAAGAAACATTTCCATGGTAACAAGCCAAAGGAGTCCCTCCTCCATGCCAAGTAAAAGTCAGGTTTGTGGAAATGCAAGCCCACTCACAGTACAGACATGTGTTTTTAGTGCAATAAACAAAACAAAAATTACAATATATATAATTTTGTTTGGCTAAAGTTACTGTGGCTTTAACGTGCCCCAATGGAACAAAGGCACTACTCCAAGCACAACATGAAAAGTTTAAGAGTGGGTAATATGCAAAATCATATTTATTTATTTTATTTACTTTTTTGATTGGGAAAATGCATGTTAATGGACAAACATGATAAAACATGGACTGGATTATAGCCAAATGATCATTTCCATTTTGACCTATCAAGTTATAACATTGTTCCCTCATCACAAACCTGCCTGAAGAGGTTTCAGACGTCGTCCATGCATGTTTGAGTAATTTAGCAAGCTCTCCCAGGCCCTGTTCAAAGCCTCCTTACGTTTAGCTGTAAGATTCTGTCCAATGCTCCGCCCACAAGCCTACGTCACCCAGGCTCCCACACAACAACTCTTCATAAATATACAAAAACATGATACAAAACTGTACACAGCAACTTGACAAACCTGATGTGATGTGCAGTAGTTTCATTAGTGAGATGCACGGTGATTGTGTTGTGATGTGTGTGAGTGCTCTGAAGGAGGAGTGACTTAACACAGAGAGCAAAGGGAGGGGAAGTCAGAGCGTCAAAAACAAACCAGAAATGTTAATACATGCTAGCAATTGTTGTGAATATACCATTTTCAAAACAATAAAAGTAGCATGATGATCTAAATATGTGATGTTACAGTTCAGTGTAATACTCTCTCTTTATCATAAAACATGTAGTAAGTTCCTGACAGCTCCTGAAGTGAACATTCCCTTTCTCTCCCCTCTTCCCACCCTCTCCTTCTACCTCCTCCTTCTCCTACGTCCCCCCTCTTTCCGCTTCTCACCTTTTCCTTCTCTCGCTCCATCTCTCTTTTTCTCCCTCTCTTCTTCTACCCCCTTTCCTATCTCTACACCCTTCTCCCCCATCTCTCTCCCCTTCTCAGCTTTTCTTTCTGTCTCTCCATCTCTCTTTTTGTCCCTCTCACTTCCCTTCCCCCTCTCTTCCCCCTTCTCCTTTGTTCTCTCCCTCTCTCTTTCCCTCCCTTCCTCTCTCCATCCCTTTCTCCGTCCCTCTCTCTCCCCTTCTCACCTTTTCCTTCTCTCTCTAGATCTCTCTTTTTGTCCCTCTCTCTTTCCCTACCTTCCTCTTTCTATCCCTTTCTCCTCCTCTCTCCCCCTCTCTTTTACCACGCTTGACCCCGTGCGGTCGGATCATTAACACCCCAGACTCGGGTCGAGAGGTCGCTCAGGGGTCGTGTAGGGGTCGCTCAGGGGTCGCTCTGGGGTCAGCGGCCTGTGGAGGGACTAAACGCGCTCCATCACTCTGCCTGGGTCGGACAGCCGTGCACAGGCCGAGCGCGGGGCCTGAGGTGGGGGGTGCGGGGCGAGTGGAGAGCCTGGTAAACGTCGTCTGGCGGGATCGTAAAAAAGGCGGGGCGGGCTCTGGTTTCACTGCTGCGGCGGCGGAAGGGGAGATGACAGGGATATGATGGAGTTACATCGGATCAGGTTTGGATTTCTTCATAGTAACATTAGACTTGACTCATACGTTTAAATCAGACATATTGTGTGTCTGCTGTATAGTTATAATCTATGACACCTGTGGATCATTGTGTTACCATTTAGACATTTTAAAAAGCAAAATGTGAGGAAGATGGCCTGATGTGGTCAAAGCAGAACGCAGAAAAATTCTATGTTACTGAAATTTATTACAGGACATCAGGGTCCACTGTGGAAAAAGAAAACATATTTACAAAAAGTAACTCTGCTTAAACAGAAATTACGAAACTAAGGAAAACTCCACATGTACCTCTCCCCAAAAGGCTGCATATATATCCCCTTAAACCAGAAGCTCCTCCCCCAGGTAAACACCATTTACTTCTCAGGTACAGTAGGTACAACTTTAGCAGGATCTCATCATACACTGTGGACTTATGAGGACCGAAATCCCTTTAACTCAAAAAGGGGTTAAAATAAAACTATAAACACTTAAACATTGAAACAAAATACACAAAGACATTGAAACAAAAAAAGAACTTAACCCAATTCTTCCCTCCAAATGGTCCAGCCCACGCCCACGCCCAAGGTTTTAAAAATGGCCGACCTTAGCCACGCCCTCTCTGTGACTGGACCATGTGGACAGTCAGGTGAGAGTAGATACATCTGAATTGACTAAATATGACCAAATAAAATATCTTTAAAGTAACAGGTGTGTGTGGGGTGATTAAATTAAAAGTAGACAAACTGAAAGACTACACAAAACAACCTGGGATAGCTCTGATCAGTTGTATATTGAAAAATTATTGGAAATGAACAAATGCGTGAACAAACAAAATTGTGGTTATTTTAAAGGGACCAAGGACCACTTTGTCACACAAAATATGTGTCTAAAACAACCTAATAAAAGAAACAAGTCAGCCGAATTATGGCTTGGGAAACTGCGGTGTCCAATGGGAGCTGATGTCGCCATGTGGCTGTCAGTCCCACCTATGGATAGCTGCAGGTCACTGTAGCATGCAGAAGATTTTGAAAATAAAAGCATAAAAATAAAATTGAAGAATAAAGTAAGCACGAAGCAATGGGTTGAAAACAGGAGTGAACCAACAATATGGTGTCTTGAACATAAGCGATTAAAGATTGTTTGAACGTGCACAAATCACTACAAATACAACTTGAGAGGAAATGAGAAGGAAACAAATATAATACTGTTAAACGCTCTGAGAAGTCCATTTTGCAAAATAGGTCTGATTTAAAGCTGATCTATTCCAACAAAAGCAAAGCTGGAATTGTATTTAGTTTCATTTCTGCACGTCCTGAATATTTAGATACAGTCAGATCACTCAGCAACACTTTTCAACTTGGTCAGTGGACTTGTTTCTTATATTAAAGGGGGGATATTATACACAATTATTTTATTTGAGCTTTCTACTATGTTATAACGTTGTAGGAAGAGGGATATAATATACGAAGGTTTGAACTTTGAGAGTGTTTAGACAAGAGAGAAATGTGAGAAAATGTTAATGTCTGAGTGAGAAAAGTGTATAAAGTGTGTGGTGAGGGGTTTTACAGCTGCAAAACATATAGAATAATTGGAAAAAATAAATCTGATACTTCGCTGATTTCGCCCATTGCGGGTTATTTTTAGAACGTAACCTCCGCGATAAACCAGGGACCACTGTACATAGTTTTTACAGGTGCACTAAGCAACTTTCCTGGTGGGGGGTCCATCACCTGATTGTCTTCATGCACATGTTATTGCTTTGCCTGGAATGTTCCACGGTATGACATCAAACTGATCTATCTCCAAGGTGACAAACAGGTAATGTCATCAGGTTGATCTGCGGAGAGACAACAGGCTCATTGTACAGATGCATAGAACTTTTAGCCATAAAAACACCTGTAATTGAGTAAATAAATAAATAAAATAGATACGTTTAAATCAGACCTGTTCTGCAAAATGGACTTTTCAGAGCTTTTAACCATGTTATAGTTGTTTCCTTCTCATTGACCCTCTCAAGTTGTATTTGGAGTGATTTGTGCATGTTTGAGCCACTCGCTAATCATTTATTTTTCAAGTTTGTCTTCTCTTAATCAGTGGTACATGTACGATTTGGCAGCTTCGTGAATTCATTTTGGTACAAATGAAAAAAAAATCCACTGTTTGCTAGTGCTATCTATCCATAGAAAGGCCTGATAGAATGAATTTGTGATGATGTTTACGACAACCTCAGCTCTAAATGGGCACCACAGTTTTCTAACATGCACTTTTTTCTTTCATTGAGTCATTTTAGACGAATGTTGCAATTTAAAATGGGCAAATGATAACATAAAGATCCACAGGTGTCATAGATTATAACCAGAAAGCAGACACAAGCACAATATGTCTTCTCTAATGCCATACTGCGCAACATTTCAGGCCAAGCAATAACATCTACATGCAGACAAGCAGGTAGTGGACAAAAGTTACGTAATGCCCTTTTAAACTGTAGATCAGATTTTCAGATTACTGAGAAAAAACAACACAATAGATTCTCTACATTTAATATAATATAAAGCCCAGCCCTGTGTTCCCTGAGAGTCGAGCTCTTGTTGTGTTGGTGATTTGGGCCATGTCTCTGTTTAGGCTTCAGAGCATGAAGGAGGACGGGCCCTGAAGAGGCAGAGCAAAGCCCAGCGCCTGGTGCATTATTCAGCTGCGAGCGGGGCCGCGCTGTGGGGGGCTCTGGAAGTCAGACGCACTAACCAAGAGAGAGAGGGGACAGGCACGCACACGGCCCGCACACAGGGCTCAGACACACGGCCAGGACACACAGCCAGGACACACAGCCAGGACACACGGCCCAGACACACAGCCAGGACACACAGCCAGGACACACGGTCCGGACACACAGCCAGGACACACGGGCCACACATACGGCCCAGACACACAGCCAGGTCACATGGCCCAGAAACACAGCCAGGACACACGGGATGGACACATGGGATGGACAAACGGGACAGACACACAGGTTGGAGACTAGAGCTGCAATATTAATCACAGTCTAATTGAAATTACAATTGGAATAGACGCAATTAGTAAATCACAAAGACTGCATTTTTTGTTTTTTTTGTTTTGAGTACCATCATTTCCTCCATAAACAACAAAATGTCCTGTTTTATTCTGCATAAAAAGAGCCAGCCCTGTAGTTTAGATCTGTACAAACATGTTCTGTAATGTGGAAATCACTACAGGGGCTAACTACATTTAAACTTGTGTAAAACAGTAAAGCAAAATGTTAGAGGAGGAAGTGCGCACATCCACAAGACTCTACAACAACATGTGAAGTGAGCGTCCCATTGAAGAACTTAGCCCCTCCATACTTCCTCCAACCAAAACTATCTGGCTCCACCCCTGATCATATGTTTGTCAGAAAATCGCAATTTGATATTTTTCCTAAATCTTTCAGCCCTACTGGACACACTGCAAAAAACACTACATTTGTAGAAATTTAAGACTGTTTGATCGGTCAGTCTGAGAACTGGAGGATGCTTCAGAACTGCAGTCTGATGCCACACTAAACCTAAAAAACATCAACTTCTGGACAAACTTAAGCCTAAAACATAAAACATAAAAATTCCACCATTACCCCCTGGTTTCAGTTTTATAAAAGAGGATTAATTTTATGGCCAACTTTTACATCACATGTGAAACACAAGTTTTTATAATGGGGATTAAAAGTCTTGTCAAATTTACATAAATGTTGAATCGCAGTGTGACTCTGAAGTGCTGTATGTTTGCAAGTTTTCTCCCCGACAAAACCCACAATGTTGATGAAATGTTCTGCACCGACAAAGACGCCTACGAAGGTTTGAACTTTGAGAGAGTTTAAATGAGAGAGAAATGTGAGAAAATGTTAATGCCTGTGTGAGAAAAGTGTATAAAGTGTGAGGTGAGGGGTTTTACAGACACAAACATATGGAATAATTGTACAAAATAAAGCTGATACTTTGAGGATTTTGCCTATTGCGGGTTATTTTTACAACGAAACCCCCAAGATAAATTAGGGAACACTGTATGTACATTTGAGATTTTTAGTCACTGCAGACACAGATCTTTAGATTTAGCTTTTTGTAAATGGACATTTATGTCCTTAGGGTTGTAAGTGTGAGTTTTCATAATAAATGGTCACATTTTTATACAGCGCTTTTCCACCTTGAAGGCACTCAGTGCTTTACATCAAGGAACCACCACACACATGGATTAAGTGTCTCGCCCAAGGACACAACAACATTCGAACTTCCAACCTTCGGCTCATGGACAAACACTCTACCAACTGAGCTGTAATCTGATGCTGCACAAACACATAAAATACTACACATTTTTAAACAGTTTTATTCAGTTTTATTAAACTTGAGCCTTCCCATAACACATAAAAAGCTCCTCTTTATAACTGTAGCTTCAGTTTCATGGACAATATTTCAAGTTATTAAAGGTCACGGGAAATCCCAGTTTTCAGAAGTGAGGCAATTTGAATGAGGCTAAAACAATAGCTGCAACTTCAAAGCTTGGCAAATGATCATCCTAATGATTCGACTGCAGGTGTGTGGAGTTATACTTTACCACTTCAACACATCACAAGAAGGAACAGAGTGTTTTCAGTTTGAAGAAAGAACACAAGATAAATCTGCAGGTTTGTGTGTTAAACATGTGTGAATGGAACAAAACACAACTCCAGGTCTGTTTGTGATGAGGAAACATGAGAACATAAAAATAGATTGCAAAAAATATTGAGAAATCCCACAATCCCACTGCTACCTTTGAATTTCATATCACTCACTTCTATTTGCTAGAATTCATTGCAATCTGTTAAATGAGCATTTCATCACATGTGAAAATACGATGTCATTTTGTATATGTTACAATTCCCAGTGTGTTTATCCAATCACACGCCTCGTTTCCTTCTCCCTCTGCTGCTTCCGAACAAGTGAGAATTTATCTACGGCTAACAGATTTATTTGTTATGTTAGCGCTCATAAACCGCTCCACGCACCAATTAGCCCGGCGTGTGTCACATGGTTAGCTTCTGTTAGCATGGCCGCGCGTCGGGAACATCTCATTTGGGGTCGGGAGCGTCGGGAATGTGCCGGAGAAAACGAATTTACGCGCGCGGTTTGGGTGATTGAGTGCCCTGGTGCATGTGCGGAGCGCGCTAGGAGCTCGCTGCGCCCTGGGAGTCGTAAGGCATTTTGAATTAGCCGTGAGGGAGGCTAGCTAGGTCGTAAACCGCCGCGCCGTGTAAATACTGACCAGAGACAGATGTGCGCTTGTCCAGGGAAGAAGCGCTCATGAAAAATGGTTTTGGAGGAAGTAGAGAAGCAGGAGAGTGTGGAGGGGGAGGGTGAGAGGAGGAGGGGAGGGGAGGAGGGAGAGAGGAGGGAGGAGGGTGAGAGGAGGAGGCGAGGGGAGGAGGGAGAGAGGAGGAGGTGAGGAGGGTGAGAGGAGGTGGGGAGGAGGGTGAGAGGAGGAGGGAGAGAGGAGGAGGGGAGGAAGGTGAGAGGAGGAGGTGAGGGGAGGAGGGAGAGAGGAGGAGGGTGAGAGGAGGAGGAGGGGAGGAGGGGAGGTGGGGAGGAGGGTGAGAGGAGGAGGAGAGGAGGAGGGGAGGTGGGGAGGAGGGTGAGAGGAGGAAGGTGAGAGGAGGAGGTGAGGGGAGGAGGGAGAGAGGAGGAGGGTGAGAGGAGGAGGAGGGGAGGAGGGGAGGTGGGGAGGAGGGAGAGAGGAGGAGGAGAGGAGGGGAGAGAGGAGGAGGGAGAGAGGAGGAGGGTGAGAGGAGGACGGAAGGAGGGTGAGAAGAGGTTGGGACAGCATGGAGGCGATGTAGTCTCTAATGGAATAAAGGTTGTTTAAGGTGATTTATCTCAATTTTTTTATGGTATTTTAGTTGCAACAGTGGAATTATCCCATTGTGATGTTTTCAAATAAAGGTTTTCAGTCTAATCTTGTCTTATCTTAAACAGACATATTGTGCTTGTGTCTGCTCTATAGTTATAATCTATGACACCTGTGGATCATTATATTAGAATTTGAACATTTTAAATTGAAAAATTAATCTAAAACAACTTAACAAAGAAACAAGTCCACTGACGTCTGCGTTAGAAAACTATGGGGCCCAGTGGAGCTTATTCTGCTGTAAACATCATCACAACAAAGAGTCATGGAGCTGCAACATTGGATTTTTATTGTTTTTTTATTTGAATCAAAATGGCTACGTGAGACTGCAGAATCCGAAATGTATCACCGATTAAGAAAATAAAACTGGAGAACGAAGTAAGTACGTCACAGTGGGCGTGTACTGGTGGCAGTGGAAATAACAGTTGATCTGCAATATGGCGTCTTGAAAATAAGCGATTAAAGATGACTCAAACGTGCACGAATCACCCCAGATACAACTTCACAGGGTCAATGAGAAGAAACAACTATAACATGGTCAACAGCTCTGAAAAGGTCTGATTTAAAGCTGCACTGTGTAACTTTTTTGGTGGCGGGTCAGGCTTTTGCTTGTCTCCTTGAAGATGAATTTGTATAGTCTGAAATATTCCATTCATTGTGGCGTTACATTTTTTAAACAAGCAGGTGTCATGACCAGTTCCATGTCATATCTGTGGAACCTGTTCACAGTAATAACGCATTTACAAGTATTTTTTTCTGATAAAAAGACGTGTAGTTGAATAAATGCAGGATAGATAAACCAAGTAAAGTATCTACTGCTCACTACTTTTTTACCTACTCAAACCCATTATTAAATCAGACCTATTCTACAAAATCAACTTTTCATTTACCCTCTGAGGTTGTACTTGGAGAGATTTGTGCATGTCGGAGTCCTCGTTTATCATTTATTATCAAGACGCCATATTGCTGATTAATCCTCGTTTTCACCTCCACTGGCACACGCCCACTCCTGTGCATTTACCTCGTTCTTCAAATTAATTTTCTTAATCGATGATACACGTAGGATTCAGCGGCGTTGCATAGTCATTTTGGTACAAGTGAAAAAAAACAAAAATGCTAGTGCGACGTCCTGCTGTCCATCAGAGCGGCCGACAGCTGCACAGATCTTTATTGTGATGACATTTTCGGCGATGGCGGCTCCCATTGGGCACTGCAGCTTTTTGACATGGAAATCAACGCACTTTGTTTCTTTTATTACGTCGTTTTTGATGAATATTGCGATTTAAAATGTGCAAATGTGCAACAAACACAAGCACAATGTGTCTGCTTTAACAAACACTTTTCACTCAAGCCAGTTCTTTTTGCATCACTTCTCTAAGTTACAGAGCGCTACGAATAGTTAGCTCAATTTTGGCGTTATTTCCCAACACAAACAGGTGTACGAAGCATCACCGATCATTGTTCTGGAGCGGTGACAAGCCGTGTGAACCACCGGCCGACAGAAGTGCTTATCGGACCATCTCAGCCTCCTGTTTGACTGTATCCGGTTCCTCCGAGTGGAATGGGAGCGTTGTAAAGTATCAGACTTGGTTTGATGTGAGTTCTGACACACGATAAAACTTGAGAGTCTTAGAGGACACATAAAAAACAGAGGAGAGAATGGGATTTACAAAGTACATGTCCACACAGCCCTACTACAGAGGACGTCCAAACAAATCTCACAAATCTCACTAATCTCACAAAACTCCAATTTTGTTACTTAAATTAAAGTACAGATTATATGTATGCATGTATGTATGTATGTTTGTTGCTGACCTTAAATAGAAAAGTGTTAACTGCTCTAAACAAGCCTGTAGTTGAGAGCAGTTAGCCTGTTAATGTGATATGTTTAATGAGTGTGCGTGTTCTGACCTCACACTGCACAGACAACAAGAGCAGGAGCAGGAAGCCACGCTAATTAAACTCCAAGCAATTAAAATGTATTCTAAGGCCAGTCAACAGTCATATGCAGTATCACGTGTGAGGGATGAAGCTAAACAGGTAAAGTGACACCAGCAGACTCTATAATGATCATTTTCAGTGTGTTTAAAGCATGTGTATTTGTCTCATTATAAAACCAAATGTAGTTTGCTGTTACATAAGACATTAACAAAGCAAAAAGAGCTGCAAATGGAGTGACACTGGGTTTGACAATTGTTTTATTATGGAACTTTCTAACATGCTATAACATTGTTCCCTCATCAAAAACATGCCTGAAGAGATTTTAGGTGTCATCTATGCATGTAGTGGAGTCATTTATCTCCTACATCACCCACGCTCCCACACGACAATTCTACACAAATATACAAAAACATGATATAAACTGTACACGACAACTTGACAAACCTGATGTGATGTGCAGTAGTTTCTTTAGTGGGATGCAGTTGATTGTGTTGTAGCATTCTGACTGGCAGGCTAATCTAAGCACGCAGTTGTAATGAACACTATTTGATGGCAGATGTAATCAGAATGAGTCCAGTGACGGTTTATGCACTTAAAAACAGCACAGACCTCTGAATCTCTACCTGTGACATAACAATCTTGGAAAAATTGAAACAAACAAGATTCATAGAACAAGAGTGAACAGAGCAAAATACAACTCCAGGTACATCTTTGGCAAGGTTCTTGGTTCCCCATGTGTATTAGCAATGCTGTGTGCCTAAACCATAGACTGTACATATAAATGGATGTAGATAACCTGCTAGCCACCGCGTTCCAAATAGGAAGTAAGCGTGAGTGCACTTCCGGCTCCATCGACTCTGGCTCCAATTCACTTTACACTGAAAAACTGTCACCCCTCTCTCTGTAACTGCTGCTGTCAGTCTTGTCTTGAAATGTTTGTATTAATTCGCTCTACATGATTCTGGGGTTTTTATTTCGCAATTTTATCCATGAATCAAGATATGAACATTAATAGCAGACAAACCATACACTTTCTTTCTCGAGGTTGCACTCGCTAGCGTTAGAAACAGGTTTGATTGACAGCGTTGCGTTCTCTATACAGTCTGTGGCCTAAACTCCGGTTAGCCACTATAACACCTCTGCAGTTATCAGTCATATCGGGGCTTGGTCCAAACTTTTCCTCACTTCCTAACACATTCCTAGTTTCCTCATTATTCACCACAATAAGGTTGGTTGTTACGCTACTGCTAACAACAACTAGCAAGCTAATATTGCACCAGCCTTACATCTTTGTTTTCTGTGTTTTATAAGTAGATACAGACTGCAAAAAGCGGTCTTACTTTAACCTTAAGCTGCTTACTGTATTTTCCGGACTATAAATCAGACTTTTTTTCTTTTCATAGTTTGACTGGGGTTGCGACTTGTACTCAGATGTTGAATATAAGTCGCATCTGAGTATATAATTTCACACTGATACAGTCACACTGCATTTTTTCTTCATTATTATGCTTTTTTTTTAAACTTATTCTCCAGAGCGACTTATCGTCTGGAAAATACAGTATATGTAATCAACCACATTAGCTCATTAACTTAACACGCCATGCTCCGTGGGCTAGCTAAACGTGTCTCCCATTTCCATTCAAATCGACCTGATGCTAACTGCTTCCACATGGGCCCTTAGCATGTCCTTTCTTCTCAACTGCCGGCGCTTTAGCTCATTGTAATGTAGTATTTATAGCTTAGCTTAACGACGCAGTAACAACACATCAGGCTGTCTCCATATTGAATGCAAATTGGATCCTACCCCCCTCCTTTCCATGTTCCCCATAACATTTACATTTCATGAGGAGGCTAACCCTTTCTGTCGTTCCCGTGGAGACCGGTCCCTGGGGCTGATTTAGAGCCGGTCATTTCCATTGTGCCCACGGGCCTAACACTCCCAGATGAGTATTTACATGGCAGTTAACAGGTGGCGATGGAGTAATGGTGGAGAGGGCAGCAGGGCGTGTGAGGGGCGGTCGACTGGAGTAAATAATCATCCCATGGGTTTGATTTGTGATGATAAGAAATTAGGAGCGTTGCCATGGTGATTAACAGTTTAGAAGCAAATATTATACTTTTTGAATGGGGAAAAATGTAAAATGTGGCAAAACAGGAAGTGGAAACACATGAATGGGTTAGGTTCAGGTATGTATGTGTGTTTTTTTTAAACAAATGAGCTAGAGAAGAGGTAAAAATTCAGCAGAAGAACTTGGAGAATGAAAGATGTTTGGATCTGATTTATGTTTAATATCTCTGTTAAAGGCCCTGTATGTGATTTTTTCTAATGTTTTTTGAGCAAAATGTGTCTTACCCAAGTACCGATAATATTGTATAAGCAGATCTTGAGGTCAAAATAAGTGAGTTGAGTGCTGTCTGCATCTTAGAATTAATATTTTATTATCCAAGAATCAGGAAGTGCACGTTATCTTGTTACTTGTTGTTAGCTTTATCATCATGGCAAAATTGATTTCATCCAGTGGTGGAAGAAGTACTCAGTTCTGTTACATAAGTAAAAATACAGATACTAGAAAAAAAAAAAAAAAAAAACTCAAGTAAAGGTAAAAAAAAAAAAAAAAGAAAATGTGTAAAAAGAATAAAAGGTAACAGTATTTTGTGCAGATTTTGAGGTCTTATAAGACTTAAAATTTATTGATTTGATAAAGATTTGTGTGGGATTTTGTTTGATAAAGACGACTGAATTGATTTTTTTTCCCTAGCTGTTTTAATTGTATATTTTTATTTGCTGAAATTATGAATGTGTTAAAAAATAAACCCTCAGCCTTTTCCCTCAATAATAAAAAATACGTTGTACTTTCTACTCCACTACGTTTTTGAACTGGACTAAAAAGTAAGATGCTGCTCTCAAATGTGCTGAAGTAAAAGTAAAAAGTATCCACTGTAAAATATACTTAAGTACAGTACACATACCTAAAATTTGTGTATAAGGTACTTTATTACTTTTACTTCATTACATTCCACCACTTCTTACATTATGAGCACTTCTGATGCTCATAATGTGGAAAGGGAGGAACCAACTTAGGGCCACTGCAAAACATGTAAAATCAACTAGTTCTGATTTTCATGGTTTTTTAGACTATAAAAATGAGGTACAGAGCAGTTACTACATTGTACAGATAGTATCAGTGGAACAAAACGTGAGTTTGATGAAGAAGGCATCTTTTTAAATATGAGATTATAACAAACAGGTATAACAAACTAACTGAAGATGTTTTATCCCACAAAAAGATCAAGATTTTGTGAGTAAATGGATAAACAAGGCTCAGTCCAGACAGATGTGTGCCCCCTGCTCCACACAGTACACATACAGTACACACACAGTACACATACAGTACACACACAGTACACACACAGTATACACACAGTACACACACAGTACACACACAGTACACACACAGTACACACAGTTGCACAGCAGGTCGGAGTGCTCTGAGGCCCACGGCTCTTCATCCTCCCTCTGACAGACCATGCAAATGTGAGCGCGCCCGGAATGTGCAGCAGGTGTCCACGGCAACAGGCCCCGCCCCCCTCCCCCCCAGCTCGACAACATGACATCATCATCTGAGGCATGAGGTCTGAAGGTGGAACAAGAGCGGGAGATCAGAAGAGACGCGAATGTACCGTGTAACGCTGCAGGGATGAAAGATTACTGTGTCATTTTCAGTGATGGAAGAAGTACTCCATTTTGTTACTTAAGTAAAAGTACTAAGTAAAAAGTAAAATTATCACATGAAGAAATTTACTTAAGTAAAAGTATTAAAGTACCTGTTTAAAAAGCTACTTAAAGAGTAAAAAGTAAAAGTATTGTGCAGATTTTGAGCTATTATAAAGCTTCAAATGTAATGATTTTGATGATGATATATCTCTGTATATTTTAGTTTGAAAATGTTAAAAATAAAAGACTCAGACTTTTCAGCAGGACCTCAAATTTGTACTTGAGTATAGTACTAGCTACTCTTACTTTATTATGTTCCACCATTGGTCATTTTTAGGTGAAGAGTCTGGAATCTATTCTCAATGGAGATGTTGTTGTTTTTCATATAATCCTGCAATAAAAAAAAATAAAAAAATCTGTAACTGAATGAATGAAAGAGAAGTTAATGCCATACTGTGGAATACTCCAGCAAAGCAATAGCATTTGTATATTTTTAAGTTAATAAAACTATACACTACTATACTGATTAAGAGAAAAAAAGACAGGAAAAACATATCACAAGGACTGAAACATTTGACTAATGTGCTGCTTTGTTCAGATCTGATTGGATGGCTCTGTTTGGTTCTGGCTTGATACGAGACCAGAACCAAGTGACCGGACTAATACATGTCTGTGTAAAAAATACAGAGATAGACCCGTCTGGATGTGCGTGTGTATTGTATTGCATGTGTGTGTGTGTGTGTGGTTCTCCTCCCTGTGGTGAGAGGTCAGACCCCCACAGAGCCGTCAGCCACTGCCTGACCTCTGTTGACCGCTCATACATCACAGACCAGTTTATGGACAGGCCTCATGTGAAAGAACCTCCAAAATTCACTCACTGAGCTGCAGAGGCTGCACTAGCACTGAGTCATGAGTGTCTGCAGGTGCTGGGGTTTAGGTGGAGACCATTCAGATCAGAGAGACATTTTTCGGTTTAAACCAACTGGATTTCATCATGGAACCTGGCAACACAAATGAGAGTCATGTGAGGCTCATTCTGCTTTCTGATTGGATAATAAGAAACATTTTATATTGTCAAGGTTTGTTTTTTTTTTTTAGTAAATTTAGTCACAGTAGAAAGAGTAACCATGCATTTCACTCAGGTCAGGTGACAGGTTCCAAATTTAGTTGAAAAAAAAGTTGAGAAGTGACTTGTCTGTAAGAACTTTGAGCCTGGTTGTACGAGATTTGTATGTTGGTGGTTTTCAGGATTCAACATTTATCAACATGTAGCTAATAGTTTGACCTAAGGACACAGCAACACCATGTATTTTAGTACAATTTGAACCAGTGATGTTATAGATAGCTGATAGATCCACCCACATCACAACATAGCCCGTCCCCTCATGTATCTGGCACCGCCTATGCTCCTCCCACCCCTCTGTAAATATGTGTCAGTGTATGGTTCAAGTGTGGACGAGGTTTTAGTCAGAGGATAGTGTAGCCAAATACTGTACTCAAGTAAGAGTAATGTTACTTCAAAATAATATTATTCAAGTAGAAGTGCGAAGTAGTGATCCATGAAATAGTATTTTCAAACAGACACAAAAATGAGACTGTTACTTCAATAAAAATATTACTCAAGTAGGAGTAAAAGTTTTGCGTAATATAGGATCTTTAAACAGTTTGCAGTGGTCCAAAGTTATTCCTCACTTGCCTTTTTTTTCATTCCTGAGTATCCTAATTATTCACCACAATGAGTTTATAAGAGCTTCTCACAGCTGTTACAGACCAGAGCCACAGTAATGCTAACAACAACTAGCATGCTAACACACACTACCTGATTAGCGAACAATAAAACACTTCATGACTAGATGCAGATGGAACACAGCGGACACAACAGTAAAAGTATGCAGCTAGAAAAGTAATCTGAAAAATACAGTTTCTTTAAAAAAGTTACTCAAGTAAACGTAACTTAGTAAATGTAACAGTGTAAATGTGAGTAAATGTAACTGATTAAATGTAAATGTAACTGAGTAAATGTAACTGGTTGTGATTACAGGCTGACCTGACACATAATTCTTTGTGTTTTTGGATGACCACGGCTGAATTCACATTTCTTCTTGTTCTATTTTGGGACTGAACAACAGCGCTCTCTGTTGTGAAAGAAATTGAATGTAAATATTGCATGTTCTTCTGACTGTGGAGAGACAAACACATTTAGAAAAAGCCAGCAGGCTGCAACTGTCCCTCCGTGTTGGCGTTAGCATCAGCACGTAGCCCAAACGGCAGCTTTTGAGCCGGAGAGGAGCGTTTCTGTTAGTCTGAAACGTCTCTGAAGATAGAAAGTACTTGTTAGTCATGTTTGGGTCCGACCATGAGGCGATCTGGAGCGTAGCGTACAATCTAACACAGTATAATTAATGTGTTTACGGTGTACAGGCCGGGCTCGTATGTGCAAAGTGGATAAATGGGTAAATTGTGTAGAGCCAGGACATTTTTGTGGATGTTAAAACAAGCAATTTCCATACCACGTTTTTCTTTTCCTACCTCAAATCACCAAATGTATCTTAAAGGCTCTGTACCTAATGTTTACTGTCTTAAAAACGTGAAAAAACAGAACTAGGGCATTTTAAAGTGCCCATTTTACACTGTTTTCTGATCTACAGTATGTTATAATGTCATTTCCTCATCACAAACAGCACTGGAGTAGTGTTTTGTTTCATTCACACATGTTTAACACAAACCCTGGGGTTCTTCTCTCAAACCAAAAACACGCTGTTCCACCTTGTGACGTCATGAAGTAAAACAGAAAGTGCTCCACTGTGTTTTTAAACTCCATACACCTTCACTAGAATTATTTGGATTCTAGAAATTGCCAGACATTGCCAGTCTCTACTGAACTAAAGGTAAAAGGAGCTGTTAACGTGACATCATGACATCACAAGGTGGAACAGAGCCTTTTGAGCTTTGGAGATGTAAACAGACTAATAATAAAGCATTATTCAAACGTGTGAATGAAACAAAACACAACTCTAAGTATGTTTTTGATGAGGAAACAGCATTAGAACATGGCTTTTGTTGTCACTGTGAAGCTAACAACAAATACAGTCCAATGCTAACGTGCACTACCTGATTAGCTGACAATAAAAAGCCTTATAATTAGATGCAGACAGAACACAGCGGACTTATTTTGAAATCAAGAGAGTGCTTATGGAATATACTGGCACTTGGGTGAGACAAATGTTAGTCAAATACGTGGAGAAAATGAGTACGGGACCTTTAATCTGGGTGCATCATTAGCTCTGTCCCAGTCATAAATGGGATTATGTTTTCATTTCAGTTTGGACGCTGTATTTTCAAGTCAATTTGAAACACAAAACATACATGATAGGTAAAATCCTTCAGCTAAGATAGTCCTGACCAAGACTAGCTCAAGATCTGGAGATGGGTCCCAGGCTGTCCCAGTCGCACTGAAGGATGGGTCAAATGCAAAGAATACATTTCCATTGTGAGAGATTACTACAGTATAGTTTAAGCTTAAAGAGCTTGTATTAGACAAACTTTTTTCCAGATTTTTGAGGTTTCTGCCATGTTATAACACCACCTCATCAAAAACATGCCCAAAGACGTTTTAGCTGTCATTTGTGGATGTTTGAGTAAGCTAGCGATCTCTCCTGGGTCCTATTCAAACACTCCTTATGGCTAGCTGTAAGATTCTGTGCAATGCTCCGCCCACAATTCTACATCACCGATACTCCCACACAACAACTCACCATAAATATACAAAAGCATGATAAACTAAACTACACTACAACTCCACAAACCTGATGTGATGTGCAGTAGTTTAATTAACGGAATGCAGCTGATGTGTTGTGATAGTGCTCTGAAGGGGGAGTGACTTAGTGCAGAGAGGTGGGACTCAAATAATCCAAAAGTCCAATCACAGGGATGTGCACAAAATTCCCATAATCAATAAAAAAAAAAAAAACACTCATACTTTTCTCTCTACAGATGTGACTTGTAACTTGTCCTGGTAGCAACTGTATCCATGGAAAAAACGCCATACTGGGGAACATTCCAGACAAAACCTTCGGGATTTTTAATAGTTACATATACAGTGGTCCCTCGTTTAAACAATACTATAAATTACTATCACAATATTCAAAATTTGTGTGAGAAATCCAAATCGGATTTTGGGTCTCCACAGGCTTCCGTACAGGATGACACGAGCATTACGTGCACCAACCCCTGATAGCCGAAAGTGGCTGGCAGTGAGCTGTGGAGAGATGCATGATGGGTCGTGAAATGTGAACAGATGCATGTGGGGAATGCGCTGCGGAGCGATGCATTGTGGGTAAAGACGTGCAGGCCGTGGCAGTGTTTAGAATGAGCGGTCATGTCCTCTCTGTGAATGGGCTCAGGCTCAGGCTCACCAGCGCCTCTCACTGTGGCATTATTATGGACACGACAACTGAGCAATGGCGTTACAAGGGTCTCTAGGGCCCCGAGCATCAATTCAGAGGGGAATTTATTACCAACACTATTATCCAAGTAGGCCTACTCAAAACAATAAAATGCAATCCCATGGTCTGAGGCATAACTGCTTGACAAGGCCTGATCTCGTCTGATCTCAGAAGATAAGCAGGGCTGGGTCTGGTTAGCACTTGGATGGGAGACGACAGGGAATACCAGGTAACACGATGACTCGAGTGCAAAATGTTGTGTCATCTGGCAAGACACTTCTCTCACATTGCCTAGTCCACACTGCCTGGCCAAAAAAAAAAAAGGTCAAACACGCCAATATTTTTGTCTCAATTTCACTTCTGCAATGTGAAAAGATTTACATCCATCCAGTGTTGCATTAATTGTTCACCAAGCTCTTGCATTGATGATGGTCGAGTCTGACGCTGCACAAAGCCTTCTCCAGCACATCCCAAAGATTCTCAATGGGGTTAAGGTCTGGACTCTGTGGTGGACAATCCATGTGTGAAAATGATGTCTCATGCTCCTGAACCACTCTGTCACAATTTGAGCCTGATGAATCCTGGCATTGTCGTCTTGGAATATGCCCAGAAATCCATTGATGGAATAACCTGGTAATTCAGTATATTCAGGTGTCAGCTGACCTCATTCTTTGAGCACAGACTGTTGCTGAATCTAGACCTGACCAACTGCAGCAACCCCAACATATTTGCTTAATTAAATCCAGGTGCCGACTTTTTTTTTTTTTGGTCAGGCAGTGTATTATTGTGTCATAAGGCAAGACACTTCCTTCACATTGCCTAGTGTGAATGCAGAGTGTGTGCGGTGGTATCCGGAGGGGCCAGTGGCACAGATTGGCAACCTCGCTTCTGTCAGTCTGCCCTAGAGCAGCTGTGGCTAAAACAGTATCTTACCACCATTGAGTGTGGAGTGAATGAATAATGCAGTGTAATGTGCTCAAAGTGCAGCATTAATGTTATTATTAAAGAGGGGGTTTATGCAAAATCCTTTTCCCCATGTAACGTTGTTCCCTCATCAAAAACATGTCTGAAGAGGTTTTAGATCTCACCCATGAATGTTTGAGTATTTGAGCGATCTCTCTTGGGTCCTACTCAAACCCTCCTCACAGTTAGCTGTAAGATCCAGCCCAAAGCTCAACCCAGAAGCACACATCACCCTCACTCCCACACGACAATTCTCCATAAATATACAAAAACATGATACAAAACTGTACACAACAACTTGACAAACCTGATGCTGTAGTTTCATTAGTGGGATGCGGCTGTGATAGCGCTCTGAAGGAAGCAAAGGGAGTGTCAAAAAACGAAAGTGAAACTTATAAAACATGTTAATACAGTGTTTTGGTAAATATAGCATTTTCAAAACAATAAAATGGTGATCCAAATATGTCATGTGTTAGCAATTAATAGAAGTAAGAGAAGTAAACCTCCCCCCTCTTTAACTGTATACCGAATACATGACTCCCCCCGGACAACACAGCACGCCATGAGCTAACAGCCCGGCTAAATCCGTCCATAAGAACCCAAAATAAGTCTCCAGTGATGGGCCAGCAGTGAATCAGGTGCATGTTTGGACATAACCGGGGTCTGGGGTCTGTGCCATGGATTTAGGGGCAGGACGCCGAGACATGCAAGACAGTTGGGCCAAACATGCCGGGCAGTTGGGCCACATTCAAAACTGTGGCACAAATCACAGTCACCAAAGCTGCAGTGAGATACCTCCAAACATGCTCCTCACTGAAAAGAGGGAGGGATGGAAAGAGAGAGGGAGTACTGAGGGAAAGAAAGTTTTACAGAGAGTAATGTAGATAGCAGCGAGTGGTGATGTGGGAGAGTACAACAAGCTCCCATTGGGTACCACAGTTTTCCAATATGGAAATCAGTGAGCTTGTTTCTTTTATTTGTTTTAGATTAATATTGCAATTTAAAATGTGCAAATTATAATATAATGATCCACAGGTGTCATACATTATATCTATGTAGCAGACACAAGCACAATATGGCTTTTTTAGTGTCAATCGCTATGGCAACAGTCCTAATATTTCATCAATGTGAAATCCAGGGATAGTTATTATTCATCATTTAGCACTGGTCAGCTACTTCTCCAGCCACAGTGGATTTTGGATTGTTTAAATTATAATATACAATTAGTACACACAAGGTATTAAGTGTCTTGCCCAAGGACACAACGGCACTATTCATCTGTTGGACTTGGACTTCGAACAGTCACAGTAACTTATGGTCTTAGAAATGTGAAAAACAGAACTAGCTCAAAATTAGCTCAAAGTTATTACTCACCTTATGCATTCTGAGCATCCAAATTATTCACCATGATGAGTTTATAAGCACTTCTCACAATTTCCAGACGGTGGAGTTTTGCCGTTATGGTAAAGCTAAGGACTGGCATGCTAACAGTGCACCAGCATTACTTTCTGTTATGTTAGATGTGTCTCAAATGTGTGTTGGTCTTAAGAGCTACTTTACAATACATCAGCACTGGTTTAAGATAACTCGTACTGCTCAGGTACTGTCCCTTTAACGAGGAGTCATTTGCTCAAAGTGAACACCCTGCTCCTGTTTAGTCAGCCTTTTTCCACCTGTTGAAGATTACTGTTGTTTGTCTCCAAAATATTTTCAAATGTTTTCCAGCGTCGCACTGTTTAGCCCAGTGGATCTGTGCCAGCATGGGGGGTGTGTGGTGTGCAGAGGTGTGTGTGCAGAGGTGTGTGTGTGTGCAGGGGTGTGTGTGTGTGTGTAGAGGTGTGTGTAGTGTACAGAGGTGTGTGTGGTGTGCAGAGGTGTGTGTGGTGTGCAGAGGTGTGTGTGGTGTGTAGAGGAGTGTGTGTGGTGTACAGAGGTGTGTGTGGTGTACAGAGGTGTGTGTGTGCAGAGGTGTGTATGTGTGGTGTGCAGAGGTGTGTGTGTTGTGTACAGAGGTGTGTGTGGTGTGCAGAGGTGTGTGTGTGGTGTGTAGGGGTGTGTGTGTGGTGTGCAGAGGTGTGTGTGGTGTGTATAGGTGTGTGTGTGGTGTGCAGAGGTGTGTGTGGTGTGTATAGGTGTGTGTGTGGTGTGTATAGGCGTGTGTGTGGTGTGTATAGGTGTGTGTGTGGTGTGCAGAGGTGTGTGTGGTGTGCAGAGGTGTGTGTGGTGTGTATAGGCGTGTGTGTGGTGTGTATAGGCGTGTGTGTGGTGTGCAGAGGTGTGTGTGGTGTGCAGAGGTGTGTGTGGTGTGTATAGGCATGTGTGTGGTGTGTATAGGTGTGTGTGTGGTGTGCAGAGGTGTGTGTGGTTTGTATAGGCGTGTGTGTGGTGTGCAGAGGTGTGTGTGTGGTGTGCAGAGGTGTGTGTGTGTGTGGTGTGCAGAGGCGTGTGTGTGGTGTGCAGAGGCGTGTGTGTGGTGTGCAGAGGTGTGTGTGTGTGGTGTGTATAGGCGTGTGTGTGGTGTGCAGAGGTGTGTCAGTGTGTTCAGTGTGCAGAGGTGTGTGTGGTGTGCAGAGGTGTGTGTGGTGTGCAGAGGTGTGTGTGGTGTGTAGAGGTGTGTGTGGTGTGCAGAGGTGTGTGTGGTGTGTATAGCCGTGTGTGGTGTGTATAGGAGTGTGTGTGGTGTGCAGAGGTGTGTGTGGTGTGCAGAGGTGTGTGTGTGTGCAGAGGTGTGTCAGTGTGTTCAGTGTGCAGTGTGCAGAGGCAGCTGTGTAAAGTGTAAACACAAACGTGCTGATTGTTTGTGGATTATGGAGATGTGGAGAGGAGCGATGGAGGCTGTGAGCAAACGCCCCCAAAGCTCAGCTAAACACATGAACCTGGTTTAGTCCTGATACTGAGACGGACAGCCCCACTGTACACAGACGAGTACAACACTCACACACACGATACATTAAAGGAACTCTCCCCGATATGATCAACAGACAGATACAAAATGTACTCTGCATCTAGGTGTACAAAATGATTAATATGAGTCTTCTCTTATGACTATGACATAACAGCCTAAATATTTGAGGTGGATAAATATAATAATAGATTTCTTAATTCAAAGTGGATTATTTATCTATTGTCATAAGTGTGCGTTACAGTTTAGCATTAGCTCATCTCTGGGGATATTCCCATAAGGACTGCACCAGTGACCGGCCAGGCTTAAACCATTTCCCTTCGCACTGGTACAAGTATTTACTCAGGTCCTTCTCTCGTGTGAGACCCGGGCTCCTCACAGCCTCCTAAGCTCCTGTGAACGTCCACATGAAAGAGCTCCTCAAATGTGCATGTCGCCTTCCCTCGCACACAAACGCCATGCTCCTCCGGCCACTCAGCCACAACAAAGAGCGTTTAATGTCCGGACTTAAGTCGCACTACACTCTGTCACTGATAGGGGCCGGAGGGAGGGGGAGGAGGCTGGGTGGTCCGGGCGGGGGAGAGGGGGAGTGGAGGGGGTTGTGAGGGGAGCGTGGGGCCCTCGTTGTACTCCAGGACGGGGCCCCTTTGTTCTCTTAACCAGGGAGGAGGGCCCGAGCAGATTAAGGCTTCACAAGTGCGGCCGACCACCAGCAAGGCACACAGCCAGGGACCAGGGTACACAGCTAGACCAATTTATCGGTTTGCAGACTAAAGCGTTGAAAAAAAATTGATACATAAATCATTTGTCCAGCCCACTGAGAGCACCAGACTTTTTCATGAACACCCTGTTATTACAAATAAAAACAAACAACACAAATAACTGCATAGGTCCATTTAAAACACTAAAAACAGGAGCGGAAAGTCTCATCACCATAATTTCAGTATTAAACAGTATTAAAAGTTCCTATATCAAAGTTTTACAACCAAGTGACATATTCAGGCAGTCATTCCTGTAGTCCTTTATTTATTTTATACTGTGTTGTTCTCGTTTGTTGGATCGCGATGGCCAACTTACTTTTTCATACACATTTGAGCAGTAAAATCCAATAATATTAGAAAAGCTTAAACTAAAGTGTCAGCAGGTCGAGTCATCAGATCCAGTGTTATGGCAGTTTGAGGACGGTAACAGCCCTTAGGACAAAAATGTCTCTTCTCTGTGTCCTCCAGGGGGAGCCAGGTGAACTGTGGAAAGTCTCTTGTAAGCCTCTTTTCCCGCTTTGTTGTTTTGGAAGTGTTTTCTCTTGGGAACTACAGCTCTGACAATATGGACGTGCTTATTTCAAACCTCAGAACCTCGAGAATTCAGTTGCTTTTTATACGATTCATACAATGACTTTTAATCGCAGCGCTAAATACGTCATGTTGAACAAAAGCTGACAGAGGCATTCTGGGTGCACAGCTGTAGAATCACTCTGACATAATGTGTGTTTGTGGATAGGGTTTAGATGTTACGTTAAGTGTAGTTACATCATGGAGAGCACTTTGGGTTTACTGTCAGCAGATGTCAGTTGCAGATGTATACTGGCTGACACACACACACACACACACACACACACAAAAAAGTGACATCCATATCAATTAGCCTCATTCATCAGGTCGTGCACACAGTAGAAGTTAACATCAGTTGATTCATCACAAACATCTTTACATCGGCATTAGTATTGGCTCCAAAAAATCGAGAGAGACCAGTGACCAGAGACCAGGACCAGGGACCAGAGACTGAAGAACAGAGACCAGGGACCAAAGACCAAACCAGAGACTAGGGACCAGAGACCAGGGACCAGGGACCAGGGACCAGGGACCAAAGACCAGACCAAACACTAGAGACAAGGGACCAGGGACAAGAGACAAGAGACCAGAGAATAGAGAACAGAGACAAGGGACCAGAGACCAGGGACCAGAGACAAGGGACCAGAGACTAGGGACCAGAGACAAGGGACCAGAGACTAGAGACCAGGGACCAGAGACAAGGGACCAGAGACCAGGGACCAGAGACTGAAGAACAGAGACCAGGGACCAAAGACCAGACAAGAGACTAGGGGTCAGAGACCAGGGACAAAAGACCAGAGACCAAAGACCAGACCAGAGACTATGGACCAGGGACCAGGGACCAAAGACCAGACAAAACACTAGAGACAAGGGGCCAGGGACTAGGGACCAGAGACAAGAGACCAGAGACAAGAGACCAGGGACCAGAGACAAGGGACCACCAGTGGCCAAAAAACAGAGCTCAGACATCAGGAACCAGAGACTACAGACCAAAGACCAGATCAGAGACAAGAGACCAGAGACCACATCAGAGACAAGGGAATATGGACCAGAGCCAAGGGACCACAGACCAGAGACCAAAGACCAGAGATGAGAGACCAGGTACCAGAGACCAGAGATAAGGGACCAAGGACCAAAGACCAGGAATGAGAGACCAGGGACCAAAGACCAGTCAAGAGACAAGGGACCAAGGACCAGAGACAAGGGACCAGAGATCAGAGACCACACCAGAGACAAGAGACAAGGGACCAAAGACCAGACCAGAGACTAGGGGCCAGAGACAAGGGGCCAGAGACCAAAAACAGAGACCAAGGACCAGAGACCAGACCAGGGACAAGAAACCAAAAAAACAGAGACAAGGGACCAAGGACCAGAGACCACGGATCAGAGACCAAAGAACAGACCAGAGACAAGAAACCGAAAACCAGAGACAAGGGACCAGAGACCAGGGACCAGAGACCAGAGACCAGGGATCGAGTGAGGTGGTGCTGGGATAAGAACCAGCATGGGAACGATTATAATGACTTTGACTTTTGATGTTTTGGCTAGATTATGAATTAGGAGAGTAACTTAGCTTAAAATGTGAAAATGAGAAAACAAAACACTCCACTACAAAACAACAGCATGCCGTTTGTGCTCGTCATTTCTCGTCAAAAGCTCTTTCCTTCGCGTTCAAAAGTCCTTCAGAACTGCACAAAAGCGCCCACGCATTTCAATCTTCATTTGCACACTGCCCTCTTGTTTTCAAAAGCTTTGGGGTAATTTTGGAACAACACCAAATCACAGCCAACCTCCTCCAAGGCTCCTCCAAAAATCCAGACAAAACCAGGGCTACGGCGAGTGGGTGTGAGGTACTTGTGCTAAGTCAGCGGGGGCGTTTGTAACCATTAGCATGTGAATTAGCATTAGCGAGCTCAAAGTGTGACGCAGGTCAGCAGGTCAACAGTCCTTATCCATCTGCCCCTCTGATGGCATCCCTCCCAGAGCCGAGACCCAGACCAGGATTTGGACCAGGCTTTAAGTCCAGGCGCTGGTTTAGACTCGGGTTTAGGGGGACTTAATCCAGACTTAGTGTTCAGTGCTTCTCCTCCTCCTCCTCGCTCTCTCTGATCTGCTCCTGCGAGGTGACAAGAGGCAAACAGATGTGCAATCCATTAGTTGTTAGAAGAAAGAGAGAAAAAAAATTAAAAATAAAAAGATCTACAAAGGAGAAAGGAAGCAAAATTAGCCATCAATTAAAAATATATAATACAAAACATAAACACATATTTGGGCCTATAGAGACTAAAGAAAGAATAATAATACAGTAGATTTATATAACTGCCGCAGCTGCCCTGAGCAGACTGAGAGAAGAAAGACTGTCAATCTGTGCCATCTACACCTCTAACAACCACCAGTCACTCAAACACTTTATATAGCAGAGGGAATCTATCTGTGGAGGTTTAGCAAATATAACAGAAAAATCTAAGAATAAAATTTAGAATATAATTGTGAGATGTGCTTATTATCACAGTGAATCATTAGGATGTTCTGAATACACAAGGTAAGTGAGGAATAACTTTGGACCACTGTAAACTGTTTAAATCAAACATATTCTTCACATCTCGTACAGTGATTTTAAATTCATGCTATTTATTGTAGATGACAAAAAAAACCTAAAATATTACTTTCAAAACCCATTTATCAAAACAGCCCTGAAGTGGAGTTGTTTGACTCACATCTGTAACCTTGTGTATTCTCTGGCCCTGTCGTTCCATAAGCTCCAAACCACTTGTTCTTCCAAAACTCCGCCCATCCTTCAGGAAGCACTGACCAATCAACAAACTTTCCAGTGTAAGTTGACTTTAAACAACCCCCAGAATTCCCTTTAAAAAGTCACATTTAGGACCCTAAGGACATAAATGTCCACTTACAAAAACAGATGTAAAATCACCATAGATTCATATTTTTTCATACTTTTTTGATAAAAAATGATCTATTCCTGTTCTAATTATATATATATATATATATATATATATATATATATATATATATATATATATATATATATATATATATATATATATATATAAATATTCAACCCCTTAATTGCCACTTTGAAAACTTAAATTTCATATGTAGTATAAAAAATTGCCTGTAAAGTTGAGATACCTTCCAAAAAGCTAAAGCTAGGTTATAATGGCGTGCATTTTTATATGTGTCCTAGGAAGCTTCAACTTTGTCTAAAATTTGAAGTTTGTGGGATTTTTTGTTTTTGTGTGACACCAGTTTAAAATCATTTGTGAGTCGTCCTGTTGATCATAATAAGGCTTTCTCAAAATTGTTGTATTTCTAAATATTTTAATAACACTGAGAAATTAAACACATTTTCATATGAGTTTGGTTTCTTTTTTCGAGAAAACCAGTGAAATTATTTTTTTACAGACAAAAATTTGCCTTTTACTGATTACTGGCATAGGTTTGATATTTTGTGTTTTTTCTCATTGTTTATAATGCGTCCTCTGGAGTGGAGCCTGTCTCATGCAACACAAAATGTACACCACAGATAGACACAAGCTGTTTTCTTTAATGAAAACTAGACACTCCAAGCTTTCAGACAAGCCATTCACACATCTCCAGCACAAATAAGTTTTAAGTAAGTTCACATAAGTTTTTTGTAAGGTCGCAAATTTACGTGAAACTAGCCCCGAGTCTCCAAGATTTCTGGAGCAGCTCCTCTCTCACTCTAGAGCGGGGCAGGTGCAGTATTTTTGTTTTTTCCTCTTAATTTTCTTTAAAAACTGCCATTTACCTGATGTAAAACTGTAATAAATGTTGACCACAGGCACTATTTCACCAAACCAAGGCACAAAATTAGAAAAACACACATTTTAATCACATTCACTGCCCATGTACAACTCATGTGCAGGAAGTAAAATAATAAACTTCAACCAAATTATTCAAAGTAGAGAAAGTTTTCCCCCTCAAAATTATAAATATAATTCAGTCAAATATGTTTTACTGAGTTAAGTAGTCGTAGCCTGTCACATGCATTTTAAAGGTCCTATATTAAGCCATGTTATAATGTTGTTACCTCATCCAAAATGTACCTGGAGTTGTGTTTTGGTTCATTCATGTTTGAGCACTTCCTGTATTACCACATGACATCACAAGGTGGAACAGAGTGTTTTCAGTTTCAGAAAAACTCAGGGGTTTGAGTTAAACAAATGTAAATGAAACAAAACACAACTCCAGGTCTATTTTTGATGAAGAAGCAATATTATAACATAGATCTGAAAACAGCGTAATAGGGACCCTTTAAAGCTGCTGTTCCAGGATGCATTTTTTTTTTTTTTTTCTTAAACAAGTTTGACCTGCGCCCGATAAGACGAGGGCTCTGGGGAGTTGGATCAAAAAACACCATCTGTGCTCCAGCCTCTATCTTCTCGTCTCTCCTAGCGCCTGCTGTAGCTTAGCCCTCCTCCGCATTAGCCCCTTCTTCTACCCCAGCTCTGCCCCGTGACTACACGTCTGTCGATGCTGCCGGGCGGGTAAACAAACTGCCTCGCGTGGGTGGGTGGCAGAGGGTCGGCAGTAGTGAGGGATGGGGGTGTATTTGGTTTGGTTGGTCCCGTGCAAAGACAAAGTTTTTTTTAAAGGGCTACACGCTCAGAGGCCCATAAACAAATATTGACCCCCTCCTCTGTCTCCTCTCAGTGTCCCAGGACAGGAGCTTGGGGATGGGGTATATTTGGTTGAGAAAAGGGTCTTTTACGTTGCATTATTCATTCATTTTTTAACACTGGGGCGGGTGAGCTAGTGCTGTCCTGAAGTAACCGCAGTCTAGATGGTTAACATGAGTATATGGCTGGATACTCTTTATTTTTACTTCACTACATTTGAGAGCAGTATCTGTACTTTCTACTCCACTACATTTTTGAACTGGGCTGAAAAGTAAAAATTGTTTATATTTTTTTATTACAGTTTGAGACCTGCATTTGGAGCCTTATAAAACCTCAAAATCTAAGCTAAATACTTAAATACTTACATTTTTAAACAGTTACTTTAATACTTTTACTTAAGTCCATTTTTTTCATACTTTAACTTGAGTATTTTTTTCCTCTGGTATCTGTACTTTTACTTTCATAACAAATTACTGGAGTACTTCCTCTACCACTGATCATATTATCAGCATAACATTTTTGTGTTGCAAGCGACAGATTTGATTCATGGGGGCCCATTATAATCAAAACCAAAATTTCAAACCTATGCCACTAATGAGTAAAAGACAGATTTTAGTCATAAACTGTAGAAATGATCAATTCACTTGTTTTCTCAAAAAAATAAACCAAACACAAACATAAATGTGTTAAATGCTGACTATAGATTTGTATGTACAGTAGAGAATCTGGTGCAGCCACATGGGGATATATTCTGGATCATATTGCATTGTGCAGAGACCACATGCCTTCAGTAATAATAGCGTGCAGTGGTGGTGTAGTGGGTTGTACACATGCCTCACACCACATGGTCCTGGGTTCTGCTCTGGTTTCAGCGTGCAGGTGTGGTGGTTAGCCAGTTTGGTGTATGCAAATAAATGGGTTTTCCACATGATATGAAAGCAAAGACTATGTTACTTGTTGACTATTTTACTTGTTGACTAGGGAAGAAATGTGACTAAAAAGATGCTAACTATCATGTGATTTTAAATACATAGCACAAAAGAAGAAGAATTTGAACCCCTAACTTTCGGATCAGTGGATGAACTCTTTAGTGTTTTGTTGTTAGCTTTTCTTTCTCCACTCTTGTCTCTGAGAGTTGTGAAAAGTGCTTATAAACTCATCGTGGTGAGTAATTAGGATGTTCTGAATGCATAAGATAAGCGAGGAATAACTTCAGTATCGATTAGTATCTGATTTCCATTCCTTTTTTTCCGTTACGACCCTATTACAGACTGTGTGAAACCCTCCTATAACATTTCTTCAGTATTCTCCTACACTCTTCCTCCTCTCCTCCTCCTCCTCCTCTCCTCCTCCTCTCCTCCCCCTCTCCAACCCAAACTCCGAAGCATCACTGTCCCTTCAATGCACACATTAACTCCAATTCGCCTTCTGAATGCCAAATATCGTTCCGGAGCCTAAATATGCACATGTTTGACTTAGGAGGGTCAGGCCGAAATCATGCCCGGAAACAGCTCTCCTTCTCGGGCTAGACCACGCGCCAGGACTGCATCGGCAATCATTCACCCAGGCAGAAATGTTTGGCTTTGAAAAAAACAAAAAAAAAACAGAAAAGAGGATGAAGAGAGAGGAGGAAGTGGGCGATTACAATGGCGGAGGTGTAGAAGGATGGATACAGGTGGTTAGGAGGCGAGGAGATAGGAAACGAGGAAAGGACGAAGGGAGCATAGGGTTGAATTCAGAACGAAGCATTTACACTCTAGACTATGATGATGTCATAGTTTCACATGTCCAAAATCTCGCAAATGTTGAACCTCATCATTTTGCGTTTGGGATTAACTCCACAAACTTTAGACGTCTAAAAACATGTCCCTGTGTGTCAGATGCCCTCCCCATATCTTCATGAGGTCTTGTTCTGTGTAAAAGCTGCTACCCCTGTAGCTTAGACCTCTACAAACATATTCTGAAATGTCCGTGTGTGTCAGATGCCCTCCCTTTATCTAAGAACAGAAGGTTTCGGACTCTCTGTAAAAAAAAAAAAAAAAGGACATAATGTGCCTTTAATTATAATATTTTTTAGATAAAAAATGCAGCTTTTTCACCAAAACTGTTCAGTTCTTGTTATTGATGTAAACACAGGCTATGAAATGGCTACATTGGGGGGAAAAAATGATGCAATATCGCCCTCTGGTGTTAAAATAAAGGACATGCAGTCTAAAGTTGTAATATTGTCTATCAAAGTGTATGTTGCATTGAGTTTGTTGAGTTGGATAATAAAAATACTAGAAATATAAGCATAAAATACACCATAAGTACTGCCCAACACACTTTAAATATTGAGTAAGGTTATAATGTAGGTATACTTTACACATAGTGACTTATAAGCTTTGTTTAAGCTGTCCTCAAAACGATGGCGGAACATAAAGAAGTAAAAGTAGTAAAGACTGTACTTAAGTATAAATATTAAGTGTCTGTACTTTACTTAAGTAGATTTTTACAGTGGATACTTTTTACTTTTACTTCACTACATTTGAGAGCAGTGTCTGTACTTTTTTGAAGTACAGATAGTAAAGTACGTTTTTTTATAATTGCTGAATACTCTGAAGGGCTTACTTTTTTACTTTTTCATAATTTGAGCAAACAAAAATACACAAATAAAAACGGCTAGGGGATTTTATTATATTTTTAAATTATTATTATTATTATTATTATTATTATTATTATTATTATTATTATTATTATTATTATTCCATTCCTTTCTGTAACAGAATAGTACTTCTGCCTCTGATCCTGCTGTGGTTGTTGACTGAGAGTATGTGAGGCTCAGGGAATACTGCAGTACTGCACTAAAATCTGCAGATAGAAATGAGCTTCCTACACTACAATGTGCTCTCCCTCGGAACCGAATCTCATTTTTTAAAAGAACCAAACCTTTTCTTTCTCATTTATATGCATTTTTACACTGATTAACGCTGAATCGACACAAGAATCGGCTCAGAAGCAGATTATTCAGATTTTTCATAATTCCAAATGCTAAACTCACTCCCACTCTCAGTTTGAACCATTTTAAACCCATCCGAGCCTTGGCTGTTTCTCTCTGTGACTCATTTGTAGATAAAATGAGTTCTCACGCTGGCTTTTGTCATATAGATAAATATAAAAGAATTAGTCATATGAACGGCTCTTTGAAATGAACAGATCCAAAAGATTCAGATCCCATAAAACAGACGAAAGTCCCATCACTAACCTTTGCTTTTAGGCATTACATAACTGTACATGGCGTTGTTAAATAAATACATGACATGCAATAGTATAAAACTTGTATTTGTCCTATTTGTCTTGCCCAGCAGCAGATTCTACCATAGAAGTCTATATGTGTGTAAAGAGCATTAAAAGTGATTGAAAATACTATCTTTAATTCGGCCATTCGTCTCCACTCTAACTGTTGCTATAAGAGACACGTTTACATGTTTATTTTGGCTTTAATTGGGTTAAATATGCACTTCCTGAGGATATTTAAACTCTGTAGGTCTAGCTACACATAGACTGTACCTAGCTAACCTACTAGGCTCCAAATTTGCCCTATAACTGGTTTAGCATTGTTGAGCTTCATTTGATTGAAGCTGAACGCTGTGGGTGACGTTACACTCACTTAGTCCACTTCTTTACACAGTTTATGTTTCTACTGTGTTACAACATTGTTCATCAAAAACAAACCCAAATCTAGCATCTGAGCAGACTTGTTGCGTTCTCGTAAGCCCCAGAAGTCATTGCGGCAAAAGAAATGGCTCAGAAGAAGTCTTGTAGCTTTTGTATAGTTAATACAAAAAGTTTACTTCATTGTAGTTTAATATTGATTCGGCGATACAACGCTTAACAGTCGTTCCAAAAGCTACTAGATGCTGTACTCCAGAGGCAGCACCCTTATTCAGGAGGGTGCCATCATCATTCGGGTTGTTTTATTTTGAGTGAGGCTGTCCATCTTGACAATAAATACATTCTATATGGACTTCACAAATTCACCTACTTTATATCATATTTTAGCTGCAAAACTTTTCTCAAATTCTCTATTGAAATGAATTGGATCTCTGTTTAACTGGAAGCGTGACACCACAAAGAAAGTGTTTTTTTTAGTATCATTAGAGGCAAAAGTGGGCAGAATAAGGTCAATAAGTCCACCTTTGGCTGTGGCCTCAAATGTGTCTCCCCCTGCTGGTGGGGTTGTCACGGCACTAGCATCAGGTGACATTAACAAACAAACACGTTTCAATGGACCACAGAAGATCACCTGAAACCTGGAATAACCTGTAGCCTTAGAGGACCTCACACCTGATCTACACTGAAGACATGCCCAGCTGCACAATAACCTACAGTTCAGTCCTAATTCATACTTTGCAGCTGATGTCAACAACATTTCCGGGAGATGTGATGTTAACTGGAGGCACTGCTCTGTCTGAAGCGGTTAGACTATATCCTGAGCTTTGTTTTAGCACTATCTGTCCATATAGAACCAATTTAGCTGGAGTCCTGTTAACCAAGTCCTTCTCAAATAACATTACACTCACAAGCTAGCCAGCATTAGCCAACAGTTTTTCAGTTTCAGTTTCGGTCACCGTTTTTGTTGCACCTCAAACACCTAAACAGCACCACACACACTCGTATTGATCACAGGTTCAGGAAAATGTGCTGTTTAAATCCTTTTTGTATTTTTCCTTGAGTTTTCAGACTATCTTACAACTTATTTAGCTGCGTTGTCTAATGTGTGCATTGTGTCTCCATGGTAACTGCTGAACATTTTGCCATAAACATACACATAGAACCCTCCCAGTGTAATCTCAGTACAAAGTATCAGTACTTTAGAATGGTTGTGTGTTCACCTTGTCACTCATTTGAACACAACATTGCACAATGTGGCTAAAGTAAAAAAAAAAAAAAAAATAAAAAAAAAAGTGTTTCCCAGCTCTCACAATGAAGCTAGCATCAACTAGCATGCTAATAGTGCACTTTGTACTTATTGTAATTTTTTTCATACCTGTACACGGAGTCCAAGTACACACACAAACACACTATGCTGTCACATTTATGTCAGAGGTAGAGAGAATAAATAAATAAAATAAATACATTTGACAACTTGATACAGCTGGAGGTGAGGATTGTAGAGTGAACAGGAGAAATGGGCCTCTGGAGCCGTTGGCGGGGACATCAGTATTCACTGGAGCATTAATATTTTATTATTCTGACAAAACATCATCAGCCAACTCTACTGGATACTCTCCCAACCACAAAATGACATATGCAAAACAGTTCTCTGAAAGTCTGTGTGCCACCAGATCTAAAGCAGGTCTGGAACAGGATTAAACCCTAAACTGTGTGTGTGAAGTGAGCATGGGCGCACTTCTGGCTCCTATTCACTTTACATTGAAAAACTGTGTCCCCTCTCTCTGCTGCTGTCAGACTCATCATTTTGGTCTTAAAATGTTCACATTGACCCGCTCTACATGATCCTGGGGCTTTTATTTCACTATTGTGTTTGTAAATCAAGATATGAACATTAATAACAGATAAATAAGGTGCCTTCTTTCCCTGAGGTCACTACAGATAGGTTTGATTGACAGCGTTGTTAAGTGCCCGTGTTGTTAAGCGCCCTTTCCCGCTCATGTGGGCGGTCACACTGAGTTAGTCCACTTTTTAATAGAGTCTATGGCCAAGACAAAACTAGGCCTATGTCAGGACTAAACCAAGTACTGAAGAGGATATGTGCTTTTTTGAGTATTTAGTATAAAACACATGTAGATCATTGTTTTCGTGTTTTTTTTTATTTATTTATTTTCGTGGTACTGCAAAAAAAAAAAAAAAAACTCCTGCCCAAAAAGGATTTGTCCCATAGAGCACAGTGCTCGTGTTCAGCTGACAGTGCACCTATAGCTTTCAAAAAGGTTTTTACCTATTTTCATAAACTTTTTCTCAGCTTAAAATCCTTCATTTGTCTTAAAACTATCTTTTTAATTGTTAGCTTTGGTTCACTCTGCTCCTCTCTCACACCGACCTAGCTATGACTAAAGGTGGCTAGGTACGACAAGGCGGCTGGAGACGTGCGGCATTGAGCTCGGTCCATTCACTTGAATGGGCTGCAGTGTTGAGGCCCCGGGGCTTGGGTGGGCCATGCAGATGTTACAAAGGAACAGAGCACAGATGCCTTTAATTAGACTGGTGGATTTCTCTATGGACCTGCTGTCACTGGCTAAACCCCAACCGTCCCTTTAATTACTCACACGGAGGAGAAGATATCAGCTGGAGAAAGGGGAGTCAGCCCGTAGCTTTCAGTCACTGTGGTATTTACTCTGAGAGGGAAGAGGGATAGAGTCTGTGCTACGGTGGAATCAATTAACTTATGTAAAAGTAACAAAAAGTGATCCAAAAACACTGGTAAAGATTAAATACTTAAGGGGGTATTCCATTTCTGTGGGGTATTTACTGCTAACCCATTATATATGTAGATCACCATGTTACCTTTTGTTGTTTTTAAAATGGTATATTTGGCGAAAACAACATATTAACATGTTTTATATGTCCCCCCTCCATTTGTTCTCTACGCTAAGTCACCCCCCCTTCAGTGCACAATCACAACATAGTCAGCGTGCATCCCACTAATGAAACTACTGCACATCACATCAGGTTTGTGAAGTTGTTGTGTACTGTTTTGTATGTCTGTGTCGACCCTCAGTCGTCCAGGTCTGATCCATAGCAAAAAACAAAGTTAAATCTGTCAACTGGACAAATCTTGTAGGAGTGAAGGCGTTTCGCTGCTCATCCAAGCCGCTTCTTCAGTTCTGGTCAGAATGCTGGTGGCCACTGCCTTTTAAATCTAACTGAGGAGAGGGGATAACTACACTGAAACTGTAAACAGCTATTGTCTCCAGTTTCAGCTGAAACTACCCTATTCAGCCGGAGTTTTGTCCTTAGGGTGAACCAATTTTTGCCTCAAACCCACAAACACTTTTAGGCAAAAAGTAATGTAGTCTACTCCATTCAGTGTAGTGAAGAGTGCAGTGAGCGTTACACTGGAGAAACTAAACAGCTGCTCCATAAGAGGATGGACCAACACCAGCGGGAGAGTTCCTCTGGACCCCAGTCTGCTGTACATCTCCATCTTAAAGCCACTAACCACTCCTTTGAAGATAGTGAAGTTCAGATCTTAGCCAGAGAAAAGAAATGGGTTGAGAGAGGAGTTAAAGAAGCTATTTTTGTTTAGAAAGAGAATCCTTCCTTAAACAGAAATGGAGCCTGAGACATAATCTCTCCCCATCTACAACTCCATCCTCAGACCCAGAACAATGAGAACAATAACAGGGTCATTAAGGCTGAATAGGGTAGTTTCAGTTGAAACTGGAGACAATAGCTGTTTACAGCCTTAAGGAGGACTCAAATGGGTAATCCTAGTACTACAACATGCTAATAGTCTAAACTAATAAGTGTTGTCACCAGAGCTCTAGCTTTCAGGGGGCGCTAAACTGAATTTGTCTCTGGGGCCCCCGACAGGAGATACCTCCTGGCTCAGCAGTGATTCACATTTGACACATTCTGACTCTCATCACTTTGACCAGTTGTTTTTGTGTTTATCTGAACAACATCAGACTGAAAACATCCAGAATGTCACAACTACCACAGTCACAACAACAGAACACAAACATATAAGGAGGGGGCAAGATTTTTAAAATTCTAGAAATTTTTTCTTAGTTTCTGGTGGATTTTGATGTGTTCCAATTGGGGACTGTGGGCTTAAATTTACATTATGGGTCCTTGCCCCAGTGTAAACACAGAGCTGCCCTCACCTCTGCCCAAAAACAAATGTAGCAGCAGCAGATATTTTACTACTATAGATATAAAACAAATGTAGTTGTTTTAGAAGGATATTTAGGCTGCTGGAAACACACCAATAAAACTTGATATATTATATTATTTTCAGTGTAAGTATATCGGCTCTTGGGGGCCCTCTGGTGGCCTTGGGGCCCTAAACAGCTGCTTAGTCTGTTTATAGACTGGACCGGCCCTGGTGGTTACGATAGTACAATTTCAAAATCGACTAACTTCGATACTAAGTTATTTTGATAAGTTCTTTCTTTAGACAATAGAATGTGATTTTCTAGGTAGGTTCATAGTGCCCATGGGTGTACAGTAGTCTATGTGTCTTATACTTGTGAAACATACAGCTCAAGATTCTAAAGATATTCAAGAAAGGTTCATTTCTGTCCTGTGAATGTGCCTTTTTAGTATTGAGAACTGGTCAAATGAGTATCTAGGTTCATTTTAGCATCATTAGTATCTGATTTCCAATACTTTTGACAACCTTACTAATAACACATCAGGAGCTTTGTCTGTCTTACCTACATAAAAAAATAAGAATGTAATAGCATATTAATACTAATCAGAAAATCTAATGGTAACCCCTGCGCCTGATTGGTCAACCCTGGTCATTCCCATGGAGACAGAGGAGGCGAGTTCTGTGGAGAGCATGATAAATGTGTGTGTCATTTGTATTGTGGCGCCGGGTCCAGTACGCACTTTGGGGTAAAATATTAGAGGGCCCTTCAGACGACACGCTCTAATGCTGATGTATGAACACATGCGTTATACTCAGCAGGCCACAGGGACCACGGGGACCACAGGGAGGACCATGGGGAGGACCACGGGGAGGGCACAAAGACACTGCGGAGAGGGACAAAGCTGCTATATGCTACAGTATATGAGAGATAATTTATTGTATTTGAAGAGGTGGTATTTTACTTCTATGGAGAAACTTACAGCTAAACATAAGGAGGGTTTGAATAGAGGAAGAGATTACTGAAATACTCAAACATGGATGACATCTAAAAAACATTAAAAACCTCCTCAGGCATGTTTCTGATGAGGGGCCAACATTATAACATGGTAAAAAGCTAAAAAAAAAGAAAAAAAAAAAAAAAACTCACTTTAAGCTTTCAGATCAAGCTTAAAGCCACGAGAATAAATGTATAACATGTGATCTTTAATTCTCTTTTAAACCTGATGTTGGTTGTCTACAGTTAAAAAAAAAAAGCACCCTTTGAAGGGTCCTTTTGAAGTACTCTAGTGTAGTTTCAAGGTTCCGGTCGAGAATCTGCCCTCCTCAGTGTAGCCGCCATCTTGCTGAAGTGGGACAGGTCTACACCACGGACCGCACTTCCACCTCTGTCTTTGAGCGTACGATACGTACATTGCGTACGTTATTTTTAATGATTTATTATTTAATAGAAAAAAAGTCAAGATGTCGTCGTCACAGCCGTTTCTTTCTGTTTAGATTGAATATCAATAGGCAAATATAACGTTCGAGGTGATTTTTTTACTCAGTTGTAGCTACTTCATAACTTAAACAAAATATGCCTTGTGAAAACATAATAACAGAGACAGAGGTAACAATATCATTTTTAAATTCATAGTCTATAAACCAGAGAACACTGATTAGTTGTACATAAAGTGGGATATTGCAGTTTAATGGTTCGGTATTTTGGCCAGTGGCTACACCACTTTAATAACAGTAGAGGGCGCTGTTTCCCTTCTATGCTGTGCCAGTTCTTTCCATCTGATTATTATAAGGTATTTTCTAGCAGTGCAGCGCTACATCAAGCTAGTGTCTTGATTTACTAACACAAAAGTAAATGACACGTGCCCACCAGGGGGCGCAGACCTATGGAATGTACGGAACTCATGAAGATTTTGTGCACGTCTCAGGACTCTCTTCTGTCCTTTCCTGAGAGTCCGTTGCTTCATTGTTCACTTTACCTGTGTGGATCATTAAACTCTTCTGACTTTATGTTTCAGTCTCTTGGTCTTTGACGCTTACAATAGAAATGAACATTCTTACATTATTCTTATTGCAGTAAGAATTTTTAATGATAATAATGTCTCTTATTGTCTAGCAATAACTGCACATTCCTTTATTCCATGTAACTCCCCTCCTTTTTAATCATCAAACACACTGTACAGATCTTTATTCAGATTTAACAGTTTCATGTCGCTCTGTTGTAGATGAGGTAAACCAGTACAAACATTTGAATGTGTATTGCGTAGCGGGCTCCATTTTTTTCTCTTTTTTGCGTAGCTGCGGTGCATGATGGGATATAGAAGTACGTGAAGTGTGCACGCATGCACGCTTCAGTTACGTCCGATCTCCATGAAAACGGTGGAAAGGGAAGGGCGCATTCAGTAGGGTGGGTTGAAATGGGACAGCCCTTGTCGCGCCGGAAATGACGTAACTGCCCTTCGAACCGCCCTTCCAATGGTGATTCTAAGGCCAGGTGGGCGAATTGGGACACAGCCCTTGTCTTCAGAGACTGCTGTGCTAATAGAGCCATGTGTTTGTTGTGAACACAGTTTGACCACAGAATGAGTCCGGTGATGGTGAGTGGACTTTCTGGAGAAGTTTGGAGTTTTGTGATGGAACTATATGGAGATGATGTGAACAGAGAATTTATGAGTGGTCAGAGAAGATGATTAATGAATGCATAATACAACTCCAGGTAAGTTTTTGAGGGGACATTATAACATGGTTAAAAGCTCAAGAAAGTCAGTTTGCATAATATGTGTTCTTTCACACCAGAGATGCACTGGATCAGATTGTAGCACATGTTGAAAACATTAGGCCCTGAGCAGGCTGATGGTAAACTTCAAAAATGACACCATCAAGGATAATGGCACTACATTGACCTGGGGCCTCGTTTATAAAGCCTCTGTATGCACAAATTAAGGTCCGAAACTTCCATAAGCAGCTCCCGGCCTCAAAGGTGGTATTTATGAAAAGCAAGCACATGAAACATTGTGCCCCTCCACACAAGCTCTCGAGCTGTAGTACACAGTAAGATCTGTGACGCACAGCCCTCACAGCTCAGTGGTAAAACTAAACACTTGAAACATGTCTTTTCCAAATGAAACAACAATAAGCCATTCCCCTCTCACATGTAGTATGGCGTCACTTATCAAAGGTGACTAATTTACAGCTACCACAAAAGCCCAAGATCTAAAGCGACAATGATTTCCCTAAATAATCCACAAATATAATAGTGTGACATGTGTGGTTGTGCACCATGGCTGTCTTGGCTCTGTCTGAAGGAAATAAGTCTTTTGTGACCAGCACCTACTGGCAATTTGGCAAATGACACCTGGCTCATGATCAGTGCTTTCAGGCTGCCAAGAGCTGTACTGCCCGTATGAGCCTCTACTGGGACCACTGGGATTTACACATTAGAGGAGTAGGTAAATATTAAAATATAATTTGCGACATTTTCTGGTTTCAAATGAGAATATGTTTGTTTATGTAAACAGAGCATTACTTTAATACACAGCACTATGGGACCAGTGTGCAGGTGCAGACTGAGGCTACAGGGCGACTCTTACAAAACACTATTATTTAAGTCTGTTCCTCTACCATAGTTATATTAAATTAGTTATATTTAATTTCTTGTGCCCGTTGTTAAGTCCTTTTTTGACCTGCCGATGCCAGGCCCATTACAATGCCAGGCACTCTGTACACTCTCTGTGGTGGAGCGTCCCATCTGCCTCCTCAAATGCAGGTGGAGCTGCCCAGATGCTCCAGGGGCAGGCCTCTGTATCACCTTGAAAAAGTGCAAAATAATAATGACATGTTTAACTGTACACAGTGTGGCACTGCATAATGAGCTCCCTCTTTCTTCTGACCCCCCTCCTCCAAATCCCAGACACTACCCACTGAGTTGCTAAGACACTTGTTAAAATTGAGGGAGGTTTACATTTTTTTTATGTAATATCCACATTATTTCAACAAGAACCACTCTAATATTTCTCCTTTCTTCTGAGTTATTGATCGCACTGGATTGATTTGGTGACCCCGGTGCTGGGTCACTGTGGAGAACTCTGTGGCTCTGGTGCCAACTCTGTGTCTGCAGCCAAGAAGGTCCCTCGCCCAGAGCAGCATCTGGGGCTAATTACAGAAATAAGGAAAGATGTTTTTTCATTATCAAATGTGTCATTTCCAATAAATTTGAGTTGAAATAAAATGACCGTGTGCCTCCATCAGGTCTGCGTCTGGGTGTCACATAATTCTTAATTTACTTAATGATTAAAAAAACAAAAACCTTTGAACTGTTGATATCTTCCTCAGGTTTCCTCTTGGCTTCAGATGTACAAATGTCATATCCAGGGTGTGTCATTGTTCACATGTGTGCAGCCAAACACTGGGTTTCCCACCCTGCCTCCCAGCTAAAGTTTCTGAGCCTATAGAAAACCCAAACAAAGCCCAGCTTTGGCAGATCACATTCATTATATAAGTATTTAACATATCTGAGTGGACTGAGTCAAAGGAGAATTAAAGGAACTAAAAACACAGTGAGATTTTAAGTTGCATAAACTTAACCTATTGGTGTCTCCAGATACAAGGAAAATGCTCAAATCACATATGGCTTTTACTGAGAACAATTCTACTGCTGATTTACTCCTAATTATAAGACGCATTGGATATTTATTTTATTTATGAAGATGATTATCCAATCAGAAAGCAGAAGGAGCCTCAAATGAATGAGTCTCTCATTTGAGTTGTCAGTTTTGATGTTGAAATCCAGTTGGTTTAAACCTAAAAGGACTCTCACTGTGTTCTTTTAGGTTTAATTAATGGTCTCTATCTAAACCCCAGCACCTGCAGACAGTCATGACTCAGTGCTAGTGCAGCCTCTGCAGCTCAGTGAGTGAATTCTGGAGGTTCTTTCACATGAGGCCTGTCCATAAACTGAGAATGAGACACACGTGTATGTGTCTGTATCTGCAGGTTAAGACACACAGGCTCAGATGACTTTTTTTTTTTTTACAGTGAAAGTTAAAGCTGTGTACTCTTCAGAAAGAATTAGATGAAGATTAGAAGATTGTGAGTAAATATCAGCAGTCCAAACTCATTTGTAACTTTGCTAACATTTCTTCTTTTATTCTCCCCTCATCATTGATGCACTCAAAGTTGCATTTTGAGTGATTTGTGCATTTTTTTAGTCATCTTTAATTCAATTTGAGGCACCATTGCTCTGTAAATTCCTGTTTTCACCTGCCCCCCACACATGACCTTTGCCCCTTAGGCTTAACTGATTTCCTTCTTCAATTTTGATGCAATGATGTACTCATAATCATAAGGTCAAAAAGACCTTTAGTTATTCACAGTTAGTGCTGCTTTGAGGCATGGCTGAAGTTAAAGCTGGTGTAAACACTAAACTTCTTCTGGTTTATCATCAGCTTTTGCTCCATTTCTTTCACTTCTCTACACCTCCACACCACATTTTAGTGACTCTTTATGTAATGCATTAAGTTTGGCTAACGTTGGCTCTATCATGCACTGGAAATATATTTTTAATCTTTATTCAGGGAACAGCTGTGGAAAACATGCTAGTTTTATTTTGCAAAGTGTACTGGCTCAAAGTATTAGTCACATTACTGGAAATACGGTGGTTTATCACAAGATCAAGTCAGTGTTTGATGATTATGAATGTGTTTTGCCCGAGTCTGCATTCCCTCTTGTCCAGTGATCTCGCTCTAATTAGCTCCTCCTAAAGAGTTCCGCACTAAAGTGATCCTGACCCCTCTGGGAGCTAGTGCCATCCAAGGTTCGGACTCCTCAAACTGGGAGGTACAATTCTCTTTAAACAGTGGAAACACTCAGGAACTTTACCGATCCGCTCCTAAGCCAACCAGTGGATTTGAGGCTTAGTCCTAGCTTAGTAATACTAGCTTAGACATTTAGTGTGTGCCTCAAATACGTGTCTGAAGGAACCAGATAACTGAACAATAGTTCCTATCAAGATAAGTGTAACTGACTGAAAGGTTTTAGGAAAATTCCCACACACTGTCTCACTCTTGGCTCACTTTTATTACCACGTGCCCTTCCTCATGTATCAGAGGGACCGAATTGTTGTACTAATAAAAGACAGTGTGCGGGAGTCAAGTGCTTCTCCTCCAACGCACGTGTCACCCAATCAAGTGATCAGAGTCAACACGGAAACAACATAACTGAAATAAAACAGTTGTACTACACATTTTAAACATGACAAACCTTTAAACCAGAAACGTGTCACTAAAAGATTCCAATAAAACTAAAATGTGAAATAACAGTCTACAGATGTAACAGAACACCTGAGTAAACCGTGCATGTCCTCTTTACCTCACTAATCAGGGTAGAACATGGGTCATTACAGCGTTCAACCCACCTGAATGCAAAGCAGACTATACGTATACAACATAAAGGTTTTCTTCACCACAATTGATCTGGTTCAGTGTGTGCACAGCAAGTTAACAATAGGACTTTCCAAAGCAGTGAAACCACAAGTTACCAAATGGAAAATTTGAAACGGGATACCCCCCCAGAGCCCTGTACCAGACCTGTGTTCTATGTGCATCATATGACCCAACATGGATCTGTGCGCACACAAAAAAAACCCAAAACCTAGCAGACATTTGAGCATGACGACTCACTTCCTCTCTGTCATATAAGAGGGCGACAAATAGTGCAGGGTTTGGACAGAGGGCGGTATATAAGAGAGAGGGTACGGGCTCAGTTTTACCGTTTTGCATCAGAGAATTGAAACTGCACTCTTCATTTTGGTAAGTATCATTTGGGAAATTTTTTTAATTTGCTTTGTTTTGGTGTTGTCACAATAGTAAAATTTTAAACTCAATTTTGATATTAAGGAATAGACCATAGAGTCATTTTTAACATTAAGTCCTAGTACTTTGTTTTCTATTCCCATGTGTCTTATATGTGTGTAATCCTCAGTGTGCAGTAGGTTCATAGTGGTCCATGTGTGTGTACTAGTCTATGTGTCTTATACTTGTGAAAGATCTGGTTTTCGATGCCTTTGACAACCCCAGTTTGTTCTTTCTCATAGGATTGCCTTCTATCTGCTACAATGAGGAATCTGGTGTGTATGGATAAGCATTGTATAGCAGCTTGAAATGATTTTGATAATAATAATAATAATAATAATAATAATAATAATAATAATAATAATAATAATAATAATATACTCTGTTTTTGACCAACAGTTGGGACTGGCCATCATCGCAGGACTCATTTCTGGTACACTGGCTTGGAAAAGTGTTATTATATTTAATTTGCATTTTATGTGAATAAGTAACACAAAATGGTACATAAGTGTGAAGTACAAGGAAAATTATTCATCATTTTCAGATTTTAAAAAATAAAGACAAAACAGAAAAGTGCAGAGTGCAAAAGTATTCAACCCAAGTCAATACTCTGTGGAACTGCCTTTTGCTGCAATTACAGCTGCAAGTCTTTTGGGTTATGTCTCCACCAGCTTTGTACACCTACACACTGACATTTTTGCCCATCCGTCTATAGTATAATATAAACAGAATAGAAGAGAACAGCCAGTTATTTGAGTTTGTACTTTCTGTGTGAAAATACCAGGTTGATAGAGATAACTGCTCAAAGAAGTATTCTGGGCATATCCTGTGACAATACGACTGTGCCATGTAGTGTACTATTACTTTAGTAACATTCTTTTGAATTACATAACCAGTACATTTACTGTTTTTTCAGTTGGGAGCCTGCAACTGTCCTTCTTTACCCGTAAGTATTTCCACTAGAAATGATTCAGTGTTTGCTGACTAAATGTAATAACTGTTGTTTCTACTCCAGCATTTACCACCAAACCTGACAACCAACGTAAGTGTTATTGTTTTTTTGTTTTTTTTTAAGAAAATATGAAACTTTACATGTTTTAGTCTTTATATAAATCAACACATGTTAAAAGCAGTGGTAGAACGTAACAAAGTAAAAGTAGTAGAGTACTGTACTTAAGTAAAAAAAAAAAAAAGCTATCTTAAGTATATTTAAAAGTGGATACTTTTTACTTTTACTTCACTACATTTGAGAGCAGTATCTGTACTTTCTATTCCACTACAGTTTTGAAGTGGACTGAATAGTAAAAGTATTTTTTATAGTTGTTTGAGACCTGCTGAAACGTCTGAGGGGTTTTTCTAGTCTGAGTAAACAAAAAACATACAAAAACAAAAAATTGTTGATTCAATTGTTGTTGTTTTTTTTGTTTTTTTTCAGTATCTGCACTTTTACTTAAGTAACAGAATCGAGTACTTCTCCCACCACTGGTTAAAGTATCATGTTTGTTTTGGCTCAGGTTGTTGGACTGAGTGGTTCGACAGGGATGACCCCTCAGGGTCAGGAGACTGGGAGCTGCTGTCGGATCTCCGTAAAGAGTATCCAGGAAAGGTCTGTGACAAACCAGTGGACATCGAGGTCCAGACTTTGTCTGGACTGACCCCAGATGCAGCGGGTGATGTGGTCGAGTGAGTATCTCCCACCAACACTCAGCTTAATGTTCCCCTTATGCTCCAACCCTAGACTGTATACACTGTATATGGACATATCTAACCTGCAAATAGGAAGTGATCATGAGCACGCCATCCACTTTGGCTCCAATGCACTTTACATTGGAAAAATGTCACCCCTGGAAAACTCTCGGTGTTGCCAGGCTCATCATTTCAGTCTTAAAATGTTCATATTAACCTTTTTTATATGATCCTGGTGTCTTTATTTCACTTTTTTTTCCTTAAGTCAAGATATGAACATTTTAACAGAGAAATCAGACGCCTCCTTTGCCAAGTTCTTTAAGTTTATGGTTTAGTTGTGAGGTTTAACATTATCATTGAAAGACTATTGATACAGTTTGGGACTAGGTTTGGGATCCTGGTTAAGGTGAGGGCCAGGGTGAGGGGAGGGGTTATGGGTTTACTTTGAAAAATATATTATGTGAGATAACAAGTTCACTCCAGTACCATTGACTACAAAGAATGAAACAGCTTTACCAGTGTGAGGTGTGACGCGGGGACATATATTGACACCAGTGACACTTTCTTTGAAGGGCTGTTGAAGCAGAGAACAGATTTTACAACTGTGATATAAAAATTGGGTAACACTTGGGTATTATCCAAAATCTTTTTTTTTTTTTTTTTTTTTAAGCTTTCTACAATGTTATAATGTTGTTTCCTCATGTTTGAAGAGGTTTTAGATATCCAAGTCTGTATAGTCTTTTTCACAGTGATTCGAACCGTCCTTATGGTTAGCTGTAAAATACTGTACAAGACTCCGCCCACAAGCCTACGCCACCCATGCTCCCACACGATTATGCATCTAAAACCAAACTGAAAACATGTTAATACAATGTGTTTGGCGAATATAGGATTTTCAAAACAATAAAAGGTGACATTGTGATCTAAATATGCAATGTGTTTGCAGTTAATGCCCCATAGAAGTAAAAGTAGTTGCTAAGCATGAATATTCTCAATAAACTATTTGTTCATTGTGAATTAAGTCTTAGTTAATGCTTTATTAAGGCTTTATTATAAAGAAGTACCACAAGTTGGTTTTACATTTTATAAAATGTTTTTTTTTTTTTTTTTCATTTTATTTATTTTTTTTTCAGGATTAGCAAAGATAAAGGTTTCGTCTGCAAAAACGTCGACCAAAAAGGCAAAATGTGCGATGACTACCGCGTTCGCTTCAGCTGCTACTCCCCCTTTTGTGCAGAAGAAGGTACTATACACCATATAAATCACTTTTTGTGTCCTAAATTGATAACTTAATGCTGATTGATTTTTCCTTATAGTGTGCTGGACTGAGTGGTTTGACCGTGATGACGCCAGTGGAACAGGAGACTGGGAGGGTCTGAGTGATTTGCAAAAACAATACCCCGGAAAAATCTGCAAGAAACCCAAGTACATCGAAGTGGTGACAGTGAGCGGCGACATCCCCGCTACTGCAACTGGACAGGACTTCCTAGTGTAAGCCACTGCACTCATGACAGTATATATTTTATAGGCCTTTCCTGTGTTTGTAAACAGATCGCCTGCATTCTAAAGTCTCTTCCTCTTCCATACATTAGCTCCAATTCATTTTCGTAGTTAGCATTAGCCTCCAAACATCAACATCTATGAAAAACTAGGGCATACATGCTAAAGACAACATAATAAACATGTCTCACATCTTAAGTTATGCTGGACAAAAGAGATGGGGGTTTGACTTGAGTCACTATTTGGAGGACTTGACACTTGACTTGATTAAATGGACTAATGGGCTGATTCCACCTCATCCATCTCCACTGTGCTCCACTCAACTGTGCAGCTGCTGTAGCGAATGAGCTGTTTCACATCTCGTACGCCCTTCAAATTGCTCCAAACAGGAAAGAGAACGTGAAGTACAGCCGGATTTTAAAAGTAAACTCACTGTGGACAAAGTGTAGTTTCATCAGAGTACTTCTAATAGATGTTTTTACTGTTGTTGCATTGATAGTTGGGTTTAGGTGTAGGTTCCAGCTGGATTAGGTGTAGTCTAAGGATCACCATGACAACCATCAGGGACGGCAAAACAGAGGTACAAGTCACTGGACGGTCTGACACATATTGCCTTCTATATAATTTAAAGCTAGTCTATTGTTACTTTAACACATTCTTTTTTTTATGTGTGCCTCTCTGAATTGAGCTCTACACATTTGTCTGAAACAGTTCTTCCTGAAAATGATTAGGAAAAGGTGGAATGTCATGAGGAATAGTTCAGTCTGATTGATCAAAGCGTCACAACAGCAGAACAAGCCGAAAAATGAAACTTTAGTTACGTCCAGTTGAGAGAAAAGCGCACACATGTTCCCTGTCACAAACGCACAACGCTCTGACCTTCTGCACGTTTTTCACAAACAAAATAGTCAGTATCTTTGCTAAAATAGGTTGAAGTGCACCAGTTGTTTAGGTTCAAAGATTTTTTTACCCAGCAATTTTCTGAGAACTATGTGTGAACATGGTGTATGTCTGTATTCACTGATTGTGTGTGGGCGGGTCTTGACTTATGTTTGATGTCGCTTAATTACAGCTGCACGATATTGTAAAACTTTGCGATATGCAATACGACTGTGAAGAACCCACTGTGTTGATATTATCGCGATATTTTAATATACTTGTTTATTTCAGTTATAATAAAACAAACAATCAAAAAATTATATATTAAAAAAAGAAAAAGTCATTGCAAAAACCATCTTTATTTAATTAGATATTATATGTTGCGATATGGATCATTGTGATATATCGTGCAGCTCTAATCTTAATCACTGCAAACCAAATGTACCCAAAAGTCCGAACAAAGACGTCTCATTCTAAACCTTTTCCTTCACTCCTTCTTTTTCAGTTTCAATCCGACCGAGGGCTTTGTGTGCAAGAACGGTCCAGGCCAGTACTGTCAGGACTACAAAGTGCGCTTCGGCTGCTGCTGCGAATGAGCGTCAGAGCGGAGACCAAGAGACACGGGGCGTTCTTCAGGAGCAGAATGTGTCCATGTTTTTTTTGGACAAACTGGAGAAATAAAGTGATAAAAAAAAGTTGCGCTGCTGTTGAGTCTTGTGTATAATGGTAAATAATAGTATGTTTAAGAGAATAGATTTGGCCAATAGGGGACTTTTGTTATTTAATCAATGTCCTCAAGAGAAAAAGGAATACTACTTTAAACTTTAATTTATTTATTTAATTTCAACACAATGCCAAATATCCAGGTTTGCATCATAGAAGAATAAACCCATACGCTCTGCTAAAAAAGATGTTGCGCTAAATCTACTTCACACAGGTCAAAATGTAAGGATATTATGAAAAAAAAGAAAAAAAAAAAAGATTGGATTGATTCATATTTGACAAATCCAATATATTTAGTCTTCATTCTTGAAAGCTCTTTGAAGACTTTATATTCAAATGTACTTGTAGCTCATTCTTGTATTTATCTGATAGTCATATAGTCAAAAATCTCAAACTGAACCACACAATTGCAGTACCATGTGACGAGATCATCAGGGAAAAGGAACACAAGAAAGTATAGAAATTCAGGGGCTCAGAGAAGAGCTGGAGAAGGCCTGGAAGGTGAAGACATGAGTGGTGCCCGTGGTGCTGACCCTCCATGCTCAGGTCCTCAATACCTGGACACATATGTAGAGTTGAACCTGACAAACAACCTTTGATGTTTTGACTGGAGAAGTGGATCTTGAGATAGCTAAGCCTGGAGTGATTGAGAAGGTCGAAGCTGGCAGTGGGCAAGAGTTTAAGATTTGAGTAAACTTAATGGTAGAAAGAACCTTACAGCCTCTTTGAGTTTCTGCTCTTGTTGTAGTTGTAGATATGTTTTGTATCAGTCATAAGAAGAGCAGAGATGTTAAGATCGCCTGATATGTTCCCTTCATGTGTCACTTCATTATTGCTTCAGACTCATAAGTGCCCAGGCTGGTCCTCCACCAGGCCACATCAGTTTGTGCAGTATTCTCATCAAAGGTTTTGGCCTTTTCACACAGATCTAGGCCTGCACTTCTACTATCTGAGCGACGACTTCTGTTTTCACAACATTTGGCAGGGCCTGTGTAATGATGATAAAAGCATCAGCTGTTATTTCATGTACAATATGTGAAGGGGACTATTCTGACAAAGATGTTTTAATAGTGTTTTATTGTTTAGAGGAGGTCCTTGAGGAGGAATGCTGCAGATTTGGTACAGCTCTCTGTAAGTCTGCTGTACACAGTTGGCACTCATGACTTTTGCCAATCCTTGCCTTATATAAGACTTGGTACCAAACCCTCCCCATTCAGTCTCTTGTTGAGTACTACAGATCTTTGTGATGCCCAAGGTCTCTAGGTCTTTCATGTTTAATGGGACGTCGACTGGTTTCTCACACCTTGAAAGTACATTTCTAAATATATCTAAATACGTGATGTGTTGGCAATTAATACCCCATAGAAGTAAAATACCCCATTTAACATCCTGCATGTGGTCAAACCTCCTTCTCAAAGCCTGATCTCGCACCTGGCAGCACTGGATGGGAGACTGCTGGGAATACCAGGTGCCACAGTGAGGCGCCAGAGGAGCATCACTCAAATGAAAGACAGTACAGGATTACTGAAACATGCATGAATCAATCAAAATACAACTCTGAGTGAGATCATTCTTATAACAAGGTTAAAGGTTAATAAAATTGCATTTGTCATATGACCCCTTTAATTGTTTTTGCTTTGTTTTGTTTTTGTTTTTCAGGACCATTATTATTTCTATAACTAAGTGCGTGAGTTATCTGCAAGTCTACCTCTGTCCTCTAGGGGGCAGTGACAGCTCTGTAATGCAGCATGCTCCTGTATGGGCTATGTGAAGTAGAACTGGACAGGTCCAGGATCAGCCAAGACTAAGGAGTACTTTTAAAAGGAGTTCACCTGGAGAGTACTCTAAGAAGGAATCACAATTGAAGGGCACATGACATTAAAATATGACGTTAAATTACTAATTTCACTAAAACATAATAATCACTGTATTTAAGATTTTACTAGAAATCTTGCTTTTTTAATTTATTTTATTATTATTATTATTATTGTGTTTTTTCTGGTGAAATTTATGGGCAGAAGGAATGACATACGACAAAATTCCATAACTGTTACCTAGCAACCGCAATGTTAACAAGGGCCAAAACTGATCTCAGATGGATGTCTGTGTGATCCCTCAGTCCAGGCATGATCCAAACTAAAAAAGAAAATATTCAAATCTGTCGTTGAAGTGAAGACATTTTGTTGCTCATCCAAGTCACTTCTTCAGTTCTGGTCAGATTACTGCTGGACACTGCTTTATATCTGTCTGACAGGAGGAGCTAACTACCCTCAAACTGACAGACCTGCTTGTTTATAGTTTCTGTTTGTTGGCTAGGTCTATTGAGCTGCCTTTAGTTTAGTGTAAACTGTGCCTGAGTCATATTTAGTGTAATCATTCAGGCCCCTAATGGCTGCTCTCACACTTATTAGCATACTGGCTAATACTATTGTTTTCGTTTTTTAGATTTAGGTTTGGAGATAATGATTCCCCCCATCCCTGTTCAAAGAAGGATTGTCTTTCCTAAAAATAAAATAAAAAAATACATGTGCACAAAGGTATAAATGGCTTCTTCCAATCAGAGGGACAGTTGTTGTAGCCATTTCTGCTCTAATGTAATCCCTATGAGCTTTTTGCTGAGTTGCACTAAAATCAGTAAATCCTGACAGATCAGACAGTGGACAGGGAGCTGACGACATGTTAAACTTCACTTCACCTGAGGACACTTCTGTTAAGGTACATCTGTGTGTGTTAGGGCTAATGCTAATGCTAACTTCTACTAAATGTTTAATGTTTAAAAGTGCAGTAAAGACGACACGTTTATTTTTAGGCGCAGATTATTTCAGTCTGTAGCATCAGGATCTATTTATTTCAGCGCGGCTCGGCAAAAACCTCAAAGGGACTAGATTAGAGCTGAAACAGAGGTGCTTAACCTATGTAAAAGTTAAGTGGCAGATTTATTTCTGTCTCTTGAATCTGAACCTAAAATGTGTTTTAGATCCACCTGAGCAAAATGAAACAGTTTGTAATGTGTCCTTCTTTCAACTGAACCTCTCTGATAAGTCACATGTGATATTCTGTGATACAGATCGACCATATCTGTATTCAGAACTAATCCCTCCTTTTCCCCCTCTCTCCCCGACCCTCTGCCCCACCCTCGTCCCCCTCTGCCCCTCTGCCCCACTCTCCCTCCTTCTAGCCTCTCTCTCTCCCTGTCCTTCACTCTTCCCCTCCTTGCTCCCTCTCCCCTCCCTCTTTCCTCCTCCTTCTCTCTCCCTGTCTTTCGCCCTGCCCCAATCGCCCTCCCTCTAGCCTCTCTCTCTCCTTGTCCTTCACTCTTCCACTTCCTTCCTCCCTCTCCCCTCCCTCTTTCCTCCTTCTCTCTCCCTGTCCCTTGCTCTCCCCTCCCTCTTTCCTCCTCCTTCTCTCTTCCTGTCTTTTGCTCTGTCCCAATCTCCCTCCCTCTAGCCTCTCTCTCTCCCTGTCCTTCACTCTTCCCTTCCTCCCTCTCCCCTCCCTCTTTCCTCCTTCTCTCTCCCTATCCCTCCCTTTCCCCTCCCTCTTTCCTCCATCTCTCTCCCTGCCCCTCGCTCTCCCCTCCCTCTTTCCTCCTCCTTCTCTCTCCCTGTCTTTCGCTCTGCCCCAATCTCCCTCCCTCTAGCACCTCTCTCTCCCTGTCTTTGACTCTTCCCTTCCTCCCTCTCCTCTCCCTCTTTCCTCCTTCTCTCTCCCTGCCCCTCGCTTTCCCCTCCCTCTCTCCTTCTCCTTCTCTCCCTGTCCTTCGCTCTCCCCTCCCTCCCTCCCCCTCCTTCTCTCTCCCTCTCTCAAACCTTCTGTCTCTTCATGCTCCCCGCCCTCTCCCTCTCCTCCTCCTTCTTCTCTCTCCCTGTCCCTCACTCTCACCTTCCTCTTTCCTCTCTCCTCCTCCTCTCTCCCTGTCCCTTGCTCTCCCTCCCTCTTTCCTCCTCCTTCTCTCTCCCTGTCTTTCACTCTGCCCCACTCTCCCTCCTTCTAGCCTCTCTCTCCTTGTCCTTCACTCTTCTGCTCCCTTCCTCCCTCTCCCCTCCCTCTTTCCTCCTCCTTCTCTCTCCCTGTCTTTCGCTCTGCCCCAATCTCCCTCCCTCTAGCCTCTCTCTCTCCCTGTCCTTCACTTTTCCCTTCCCTTCCCTTCCTCCCTCTCCCCTCCCTCTTTCCTCCTTCTCTCTCCCTGCCCCTCCATCTCCCCTCCCTCTTTCCTCCATCTCTCTCCCTGCCCCTCGCTCTCCCCTCCCTCTCTCCTTCTCCTTCTCTCTCCCTGTCCTTCGCTCTCCCTCTCTCAAACCTTCTGTCTCTTCATGCTCCCCGCCCTGTCCCTCTCCTCCTCCTTCTTCTCTCTCCCTGTCCCTCACTCTCACCTTCCTCTTTCCTCTCTCCTCCTCCTCTCTCATTGTCCCTCACTCTCCCCTCCCTCTTTCCTCCTCCTCCTCTCTCCCTGTCCCTTGCTCTCCCCTACCTCTTTCCTCCTCCTTCTCTCTCCCTGTCTTTCGCTCTGCCCCACTCTCCCTCCTTCTAGCCTATCTCTCCTTGTCCTTCACTGTTCCGCTCCCTTCCTCCCTCTCCCCTCCCTCTTTCCTCCTCCTTCTCTCTCCCTGTCTTTCGCTCTCCTCCTTCTCTCCTTCCCTCCCTCCCCCCTCCTTCTCTCTCCCTCTCTCAAACCCTCTGTCTCTCCGTGCTCCCCGCCCTGTCCCTCTCCTCCTCCTTCTTATCTCTCCCTGTCCCTTGCTCTCCCGTCCCTCCTTCTTTTCTCCTTTTTCTCTCTCCCTGTCCCTTGCTCTCCCCTCTCTCCCTCTCTCCTCTTCCTCTTTCACTGTCACTCATTCTCCCCTCCCTCTCTCCTCCTCCTCTCTCACTGTCCCTCACTCTTCCCTCCTTCCCTCTCTCCTCCTTCTCTCTCCCTCCCTCCCCTTCCTCCTCTCTCCTTCTCTCACTCCCTCTGTCTCTCTGTGCCCCCCTCCCTGTCCCTCTTTCCTTCTTCTCTCTCCCTGTCCCTCGCTCTCCAACTCGCTCCTTCTCTCTCCCTGTCCCTCTTTCCTTCTCTCTTCCTCTCTCACTCCCTCTGTCTCTCCGTGCCCTCCTCCCTGTCCCACTCCTCCTTCTCTCTCCCTGTCTCACTCCCTCTGTCTCTCTGTGCCCTCCTCCCTGTCCCACTCCTCCTTCTCTCTTCCTCTCTCACTCCCTCTGTCTCTCCGTGCCCTCCTCCCTGTCCTCCTCCTCCTTCTCTCTCCCTCTCTCACTCCCTCTGTCTCTCCGTGCCCACCTCCCTGTCCCTCTCCTCCTTCTCTCTTCCTCTCTCACTCCCTCTGTCTCTCCGTGCCCTCCTCCCTGTCCCACTCCCCCTCCTCCTTCTCTCTTCCTCTCTCACTCCCTCTGCCTCTCCGTGCCCTCCTCCCTGTCCCACTCCTCCTCCTCCTTCTCTCTTCCTCTCTCACTCCCTCTGTCTCTCCGTGCCCTCCTCCCACTCCTCCTTCTCTCTTCCTCTCTCACTCCCTCTGTCTCTCCGTGCCCTCCTCCCTGTCCCACTCCTCCTCCTCCTTCTCTCTTCCTCTCTCACTCCCTCTGTCTCTCTGTGCCCTCCTCCCTGTCCCACTCCTCCTTCTCTCTTCCTCTCTCACTCCCTCTGTCTCTCCGTGCCCTCCTCCCTGTCCCACTCCTCCTTCTCTCTTCCTCTCTCACTCCCTCTGTCTCTCCGTGCCCTCCTCCCTGTCCCTCTCCTCCTTCTCTCTTCCTCTCTCACTCCCTCTGTCTCTCCGTGCCCTCCTCCCTGTCCCACTCCTCCTTCTCTCTTCCTCGCTCACTCCCTCTGTCTCTCCGTGCCCTCCTCCCTGTCCCACTCCTCCTTCTCTCTTCCTCTCTCACTCCCTCTGTCTCTCCGTGCCCTCCTCCCTGTCCCACTCCTCCTTCTCTCTTCATCTCTCACTCCCTCTGTCTCTCCCTGCCCTCCTCCCTGTCTCTCTCCTCCTCTCATCTCTTCAGTGTGTCTGTGTCTCTGTCCGTGGTGCTGAAGTCTCTTTAGTGCTGCGCTGTTGCGTTTTAGTGTCACATTTACTTGAGTACCCTTTTAACAAATTGTACTTCTACTTAAAGTACTTCCTGTATTAACACATAATGATGTCACTAGGGGGAACAGGGTTTTTTTTTTTCACTCTGGAGAGGTAGACTAAAATGTAAAATTGAACATGCTTTAATAAAACATACATAAGATTATATTTTTATTTCTTTCTATACATCTTTAATGTTTTACCTTTAGTTCAGTAGAGACGGCCAATTCCAGGGCTAAAGTTATCCAAATGATTCTAGTGAAGGTGGAGTTTAAAAACACAGTGGAGCACTTCCTGTATTACCACATGATGACATCATAAAGTGAAACAGAGTGTTTTCTGTTTGAGAGAAGAACTGTATCTGTATTGCATTTATTCAGTTACATGAGTATTGTTAGTGTGAGTGGGCTTGCCTCTCCACAGATCTGGCCCGGTGCTGTCACTTGCTTGTTTAAAGTATTATTAGAGTACTATGCAAGGGTTTTGTTTTTGTTTTGTTTGTTTTTTGTCTACCATGTTGTAATGTTCTCTCATGAAAAACATAATGTCATCCATGCATCCTGGTGATTTCTCCCGGGCCCACTTCAAACCCTCCTTATGGTTAGCTCTAAGATTCTGTCCAAAGCTCCGCCCACAAGTCTACGTCACCCATGCTCCCACACGAGGAGTTTCATTGGCGGGATGCAGCTGATATACCATTTTCAAAACAATAAAAGGTAAATATAATGACGCCTTAGCAGTTAATACCTCTTCTTTAACACACTGCTGTGGTCAAAGCTCCTTGTCAAAGTCTGATCTCATCATTTCTCAGAAGTTAAGCAGGACAGGGCCTAGGTAGGACTGGGATGGGCGACTGCTGGGAATATCAAGTACCACAGTGAGACAGCAGTGGAAAGAAACATGTGTTGATGTGTCTTTAGGCAAGACACTTCACCCACACTTTTCCACACGTTTCTTATGAGGATTCACAAATTAAGATTCAGTTTGGACCAGTGTTTACACGACATACATCTATTCAACAGGAAGTCACAAAACATAGGCCACTTTTAATTTTTACACCTGCCCCTTTCTTTCCTTTCTCTCCCTTGCTCTTCCTGTCCCCTTTCTCTCTTTCCAGCTACCTTCAGCTCTCGCCCTCCTTTGCCCTACCTCTTGTTCCATCTCCCTGTCTCTTTCTCTCCCTCTCTCTCCCTTCCTTCACCTTTCTCTCTTGCCATACCCCCTCCTCCTCCCTTTAGCCTATCTCTTCCTCTCTCCTGTCTCTCTCTCTCTCTCCCTCCACCATGTCTCCTCCTCTCTCTTACACCATCTCTACTCTCCTAACCCACCTCCCCTTACCTCTCTCTCCTCTCTTCTCAAGTCTGCATCTTCTCTTCTGCTCCTCTCTCCCTCCCTCTCTTCCCTTCCCCCTCTCTCCCTATCTTCCTCTCTCCTCTCTTCTCGCGCCTGCCCCCTCTCCTGCCTCCTCTTCTCTCTCCCCACCTTTCTCTTCTCTCTCTCTCCTCTCTCCTTGGGCCTACCACCTCTCCTCTCCTCTCTCTCTCTCTTCTCTCTCTCTTTCCTCGGTCTTGCCACCTCTCCTCTCTCTCTCCACCTCTGTCTCACCTCTCTCTCCCCACCTCTCTTCTCTCTAATCTCCTCTCTCTCATCTTCGCTCTCTCTCCCCACCTCTCCCTTCTCTCTCTCTCTCCTCTCTACCTGAGCCTGTCTCCTCTCCTCTCTCTCTCCCCACCTCTCTCTTCTCTTGTCTCCTCTCCTCTCTCTCCCTACCTCTCTCTTTTCACTTTCTCTCCTCATGTCTGCCACCTCTACTCTCCCCTCTCTCCCCCCACCTCTCTCCTCTCTCTCTCTCCCCAGCTCTTTCTCTCCCACCTCTCCACCTCTCCTCCCTCTCCCCACCTTGCCCTCCTCTCTCTCCCCACCTCTCCTCTCTCTCATCTCCTCTCTCGCTCCCCACCTCTCCTCTCTCTCTCCCCACCTCTCTCCTCTCTCTCTCTTTCCCCACCTCTCCTCTCTCTCTCTTTCCACCTCTCCTCTCTCTCCCCACCTTTCCCTCCTCTCCTCTCCCCACCTCTCTCTTCTCATTTTCTATCCTCGCGCCTGCCACGTCTCCTCTCTCTCCTCTCTCCCCACCTCTCCTCTGTCTCCCCACCTTTCCCTCCCCACCTCTCTCTCCTCTCTTCTCTCTTGTCTCCTCTCTTCTCCTCTCCTCGAGCCTGCCTCCTCTCCTCTCTCTCCTCACCTGTCTCTCCTCTCTCTTCTCCTAGTGCCTGCCTCCTCTCTCTCCTATCTCCTCTCTCTCCCCATCACTCCCCACCTCTCTCTCTCTCTTCTCTCATCTTCTCTCTCCCCTCTCCCTCTATCTCCCTATCTCCCCTGTCCTGTCCCTACTGTCCTCTCTCTCCCCACCTGTCTCTTCTCTCTCCTCTCTTCTCACGCCTGCCACCTCTCCCCTCTCTCTCTCCCCACCTCTCTCTTCTGTCTCCTCTCTTCTCGCGCCTGCCACCTCTCCTCTCTCTCTCCCCACCTCTCTCTTCTCTCTCCTCTCTTCTCGCGCCTGCCACCTCTCCTCTCTCTCTCCCCACCTGTCTCTTCTCTCTCCTCTCTTCTCACGCCTGCCACCTCTCCCCTCTCTCTCTCCCCACCTCTCTCTTCTCTCTCCTCTATTCTCGCGCCTGCCACCTCTCCTCTCTCTCTCCCCACCTCTCTCTTCTCTCTCCTCTCTTCTCGCGCCTGCCACCTCTCTCTCCTCTCTCTCTCTCCATCTCTCCTCTCTCTTCTCTCCTCTCTCTCCTCTCTCTCCTCACCTCTCTCTTCTCTCTCCTCTATTCTCGTGCCTGCCACCTCTCCTCTCTCTCTCCCCGCCTCTCCTCACCTCTCTCTTCTCTCTCCTCTCTTCTCGCGCCTACCTCCTCTCTCCTCTCTCTCTCCCCACCTCTCCTCTCTCTCTCTTTCCCCACCTCTCTCTTCTCTCTCCTCTCTTCTCGCGCCTACCTCCTCTCTCTCCTCTCTCTCTCCCCACCTCCTCTCTCTCGTCTCCTCTCGCGCCTGCCACCGCTCCTCTCTCTCCTCCCTCCCCACCTTTCCTCTCCTCTCTCTCCCCACCTCTCTCTTCTCTCTCCTCTCTTCTCGCGCCTGCCACCTGTCCTCTCTCTCTTTCCCCACCTCTCTCTTCTCTCTCCTCTCTTCTCGCGCCTGCCTCCTCTCTCCTCTCTCTCCCCACCTCTCTCTTCTCTCTCCTCTCTTCTCGCGCCTGCCTCCTCTCTCTCCTCTCTCTCCCCATCTCTCCTCTCTCTTCTCTCCTCTCTCTCCTCACCTCTCTCTTCTCTCTCCTCTCTTCTTGCGCCTGCCTCCTCTCTCCTCTCTCTCTCCCCACCTCTCCTCTCTCTCTCTCTCTCTCTCTCTCCCACCTCTCTCTTCTCGCGCCTGCCACCTCTCTCTCCTCTCTCTCTCGCTCTCTCGTCTCCTCTCGCGCCTGCCACCTCTCCTCTCTCTCCTCCCTCCCCACCTCTCCTCTCCTCTCTCTCCCCACCTCTCTCCTCTCTCCTTTCTCCGCTCTCCTCTCTTCTCCTCTCCCGTGCGCGTTCACAGCGCTAACCTTGGCTCGACGTCAGAGGCGGTGCAGCAGTGCAGTAGAACGGGAGCGCACGCCTCCCGGAGCGGCTCAGAGGGGGCTGCATTCACCGCTGCCACATCCAACACATCCAACACAACCCGCACGATCCACGGTCCCCGCAGCTCAACGCGCCCACTCCACAGCCGGGGAACAGCAGCCGATGCCGGGGGGGACAGCCCTCGCTCTCCCGGGCATGGACCTCGGCTCGTCACCGCACGTCGACCCGGTGGATTGTCCGTTTTTGGCGCAGTGAGGGAGAGCGGAGGGCAAGAAGACGGTACGAACGGGTGGACATGCCGGGACTGCTAATGGATTTAACGCGAGAACGAGTGACCATGCCGTGAAATAGCGCGATCGAACCAAGCGTTTTTGTTTTTTTACCCCCAAAGACGAGGACAGACACGCGGGGAGAGCGAGCAGAGGGGACCCGTGAGCGCGTTGGACTTGGGGGATTATACCGACCACGGCTTTTTTGTTTTAATTTTTTCATTTTGATTTCCTAAACAACATGAAGATTCGCTCCTCTCCTGTGTCGTTCAGCAGTCTCGTGTTCACCTCCAACCTCCGGATCATACCGCTCCTCCTGCTCTTTCTGGGATATTCTCGCGGGATGCCACACGTACTAAGATTCGGTAAGATGTTGACAGTTTTTCGCTCATCCAAACGCAAATGTCACGCCGCTGTCTTTTGTTCCGTCTGGCTTTTACGCACGGCTCACGTACAGTTGCGCGAGGGTCTGTTCTGGTTACGTTGTGTGTTGTCTGGTTTTGGTGGATGCTATTTTGTCAATGGAGGAATATTTGAGGAACTTTACGCAGGAGAAGTCGGTGCAAATTGGAGGAGTTTTGGTGAGAGCAACAGTTTTACGTCCTTACGCCCTCCGCCGCTTCTACGTAAACTCTGGGAGGGACACACGGATTTGGTGGGATCCTTTCACTTAGAGAGACGCTCCGAAGACGTAATATGTATTTATTTTTAGGAATGCTTCGTAATAATGATTTGTTTGTTCATTTATTTTAAACTAGTTACTGAAAAGGCAAAAAAAAAGAAAAAAAAAGAGTAAAATAGAAATAAGTTGGCTATATTGAGTATGGGGTTTCTCATATGAAATCACTTTGCTTTATTTATTTATTTATTTATTTATTTATTTATTTATTTATTTATTTATTTATTTATTTATTTATATTTTATTTTTTTTTGATTTATTCATGTATTTCATTTTTCATTTATTTATTTATTTATTTATTTATTTTCATTCACTTATTTATTTTATTATATTTATGTATTTATTCATGTGTTTTATTTACTTACTTATTTACTGATTTATTTAGCTTTATTTATTTATGTATTTTTTTAAATTTAATTCATTGTTTACATATTTATTCATGTATTTTATTTATTTATTTATTTATTTATTTATTTATTTATTTATTTATTTATAAAACAAAACAGATGATATTGTGTGACAAAAAGTCACGTGTTGCCTATTCTTCTGCAAGCCTATATCTTGCTGTTTTGTTGGCTGTTTGCAAATAGATTAAACAATATTTAACTCTTTAATCCAACAATTGACTCGTTTCCACTCAATTCTGAACAAGAGCCGTGTAGAAGACTCGATTCGGACCTGAACAAATGACTGCACTCGGCTCTCTCGTTCCCTCGTCACCGTCCCCCGTGGCTCCGGTCTCTCCTCCGTGGCTCTGGTCTCGTGAAAGCGCTGACAGCCGCTCACACGTCCTCTGCAGTGGCCCGTGTTTACATGGAAGCGTGACCCCCCCTCGCGCCCCTCTCCCGCCCCGTGCGCGGATCAATGCCTCCGCGCGATCCGTCACGTCAAGAGTACGGTCGATAGCGCGGCTTTTCAGGCCTGATCCTGCGTGAGGTGCCCTGGGAATTCCTCCTTTTCTCCATATTTAAAAGCTGAGATTTAAAACAGAAGGAGAAGCTGCTCTGTTTTCGCTTCTGTTGTAACTTTAAAGGTCCTGAATTACACAAATGGACTCGTGTCAACTTTAAACCATGTTATAATGCAGTTACATCCTCAAAAACACACCTGGAGTTGTGTTTTGTTTCATTCACACATGTTTCAGTAACTCTTTATTATTAGTCTGTACATCTCCAAAGCTCAAAATGCTCTGTTCCACCTTGTGATGTCATCAAGTGGTATGGTTCAATTTAACAGCTGCTTTTTACTTTTTGTTTAGGTGAGATTGGAAATTCCAGGGGTGAAATGATTCAAATGATTCTAGTGAAGGTGTGTGGAGTTTCAAAACACAGTGGAGCACTTCCTGTATTACCACATGATGACATCACAAGGTGGAACAGAGTGTTTTCTGTTTAAGAGTAGAGTTCAGCCTAAATCTGCAGGGTTTGTGTGTTAAACATGTGTAAATGAAACAAAACACAACTCCAGGTCTGTTTGTGATGAGGAAATAACATTAGATCAGAAAACAGCTGAATATGGGACCTTTAAGTAGACGTAGATGTTATTGCAAAACCTGGAATGTTCCACGGTGCAGAATAAAACAGTTACAAAAATGCTTTAATACTTTGAGTTACTTGTTTGAAGGCTCCGTGCGTGATTTTAGAGTCTGAAAAACCAAAACTAGTTCATTTTAAACAGTTTGCAGTGGTCCAAAGTTATTCCTCACTTACCTTATTTATTCAGAGCACCCTAATAACTCACCACAATGAGTTTATAAGCTCTTTTCACAACTTGCAGAGACCAGATTATTGTACTTATTTTTGGCCCCAAGAGCTGTTTTTACAATATATCTGTACTGGGGCAAGACCAATTTTGCTCAAATACATGGGAACAAAGTCAGGTACTGGACCTTTAATGCCACTGAACATTCAAGGCAAAAACAGCAACAACATCTCCATGGACACAACCAGAAGAAGATGTTGTACTCGATGCCGATTCTGATACCGATAACACAATGACACACTCTTTATTTAGAACAGGGGTGTCCAAACTTTTCTCATTAAGGGCCACATATAAAAACACAGACAAAGCTGAGGGCCGATTGAGGGTCACAGACTGGTCATCAGTACAGTGAATACTTCAAATCTGCGTTATTATTACAAGTTAGACTGAACCACTAGACCTTTATTCATGCTTACATCCTCAATGGGACACGTTAAATATTTGTTATGGGCTTGTTAAAGTAGATTTTCAGAAATGCACAGTAAAAAGTACTGTTTAAGGTTACATGGGTCAATTCATCTGGAAGCTTGAGGGCCGAGAAAAAATGGTTTGAGGGCCGCATTTAGCCCCAGGACCACAGTTTGGCCATGCCTGATTTAGACGATATAATGTGATTTTCAACATTAAAAGGCAGTACTTTGTTTTTTGTTCCCATGTGGCCTTATATTACTGTGCAGTAGTGCTCTATGGGTGTATACTAGTCTATGTGTCGTATACTTGTGAAAGATACAGCTCAAAATCATTCTAAAGATGATCAGGACAGGTTCATTTCCATCCTCAAATGAGTATCTAGTTTCGATCCCAGTTTTAGTATCGAAAAGTACCTCATTTCCGATACTTCTGACAGTCTAATCGTGCACTTACCCAAACCGTAAACATATCACATCTTTATATTTCGGTCTTAATCCTGAACAGTCTAGTTACAGTTTTGTATTTGATGTTATTTCCTGAACAGCTGCTTCCTGCTTGTTCTCTCGGGGGTCACATTGTCTAGTTTTAAAAATAAACCCTAAACCGTGCTCCCCCCCCCCCCAGGGACGCCTGTCGTTTAATTAGATCCATCTCTCCCTCCATCCCTCTCCCCCTTCTCTCTGTCTTTGTGTCTGTTTTCATTGCCTTCAAAGGGAGCAACACTAGTTTACAGAGACATATATAAGAGTTACAATCAGGCTTAATGCTAAAAGTGCGAAGCTAATACAAGATTCCCATGGATTTATCTTGACAAATGAAGGATCCGTACGAGATAGGCCAGGGCTCGTGTCGTGGTTGTCAGACTGTAGCTGTTAAAATCCCAGTGTGTTCAGCACCACGGACAGTGACACAAAAGTCCCAAGCCAGAGTCTGTTCAGCACCACGGACAGAGATCCTTAGCGTTAGCACGTTTAGTACCACGGACAGCAGAATGTAGCTAGGGTCTATCGATACTTTGCAGCTGAGGTCGTGATCATCAACATTCCCGGGGAGTGTGATGCTAACTGTAGACACTGCTCTGTCTGAGGCTCTGTTACTCATGTTAAACTTCAATCTGAACTTTGAAAGATGACCAGCAAGCTAGCTAGAACTAACATCTTTTCAGTTAATCACTTTTTTGTTCAAAATCAAACACCTAAATAGGACCATGAACGCACGTATTGATCGCACCCTCCTGAAAATGTGTTATTTAAATCCATTTTGTAATTTTTTCTTGAGATGTGAAATAATCTTTAAATGTTTTTGTCAGTGTTTGCTAACGTCTGCAATCTGTCACGGTAACTGCTGGACATTCCGCCATACGCAGACATGCAAAACATCCCCGGTGAGATTAAATTCAGTGCCGTGGACAGCGTCACTCATGGTTGGCGCGAGGAAACTGATAACTGAGATTTTTCACACCTAGTAACTGTACTTGAACTGTGAGATGGTTGTGGGACTATAAACATATATTTTTTTGCGTATTGTTCAGCTTTAGCCGTATTAACACGAGCAAATTCAGCTGGAACACTCTGAGGTCGTAATTTGCAACGTTCAAGTGGGAAATAAAGCAGAATTAGCCACAGTTTGTTTGGACAGAGGCACTTAACTAGAGCTTGTTTAGCACCATGGACAAAGACACTTAGATAGAGCTCGGGTCTAACATAGATGACCATTCACACAGACAATGGCTCCCTCTTTTCTGTATCACTCGAGGAAAAACTAAAACTAAAACACAACTCTGCCCACACCAGTCCATCTTTCCCACAACCAGGGAATAATTTAGCTCCATAAAATGCTTCTTTATAAAGAGAAATAGATATTTATGTAACTGTACACTGTATCTGTACAACATAAAACAGGACACGGTTTGAAGGGAAATCTCAAAAAAAGAAAAAAAAAAAAGGAAAAAAAAAATCAAATTCTATAAGAGAAACTTGTCCTATGCAAAACCAAGGTTGGTAGTTTTGACCAATCACATGTTTGATCAAGCGGAAGACAGTAGAGTTTTTGTGTGTGTGTGTGTGTGTGCGTGTGTTTGTGGATGGATGGAATTGTTTTTATGTTTTGTATGTTTTAGTGCAAAATTACTGTCTAGTTTAACTATAGCCTATGTACACAAATGGACAAGGTTCAGCACCATGGACAGAGACACAGAGGTCTACTGGTTTTATGCTTTCTTCTGCACCACTATAGGCGATAGACACAGATGTAGTACCACATCAAGAAACCGTATTCAAGACCATTCAACCTTGAAATAGTGTTGTAGCAATACCAAAAATTTCAAACTCGGTTTCAATACCAAGGAATAGTGGTCCATGGGTGTGTACTAGTCTATGTGTCTTATACTTAGTCTCAAGATCAAAAAAGATATTCAGGAAAGACTGATTTCTGTCTTGGGAATGTAACATTTTCTGTATCGCTACCTGCTCAAATCAGTATCTAGTTTGAATACTAGTTTTGGACACACACCCTCTGAACCCGCTCTGCTCTATTCTTCAGCAGTGGAAGAAGTACGTAGTTTTGTTACTTAAGTAAAAGTACAAGTATCAGTATTAGTAAAAGTATCACATGAAAAAAAATGCATTTAAGTAAAATAATTAAAAGTACCTGTTTAAAAATGTGCTTTAAGAGTAAAAAGTAAAAGTATTTTATGCGTTTTTTGATCTTATGACACCTCAAATGTTGTGATTTTGATACAGATTTGTGTAGAATTTTGCTCAACAGAAACAGCTGAATCAATATTTTTATTTTTTTGTTTTTATTTGTATATTTTTGTTTTACTCAAATTCTGAAAAATTAACCTTTACACTTTTCTGAGGGTTCAAACTCGATTCAAGCAGGTCTCACGATAATAAATAATAAAACAACACTTTTACTTTTCAGTCCAGTTCAAAAAAGTAGTTGAATAGAAAGTACAGACTGTGCTCTCAAAAGTAGAGAAGTAAAAGTAAAACGTATCAATCTACCAGCAGTATTCTATTGTAGCCAAGGTGGTGTTTTGCCCAAGGACACAAAGGCAGTATGGACTGACTTAAACAGGACTGGAAAAAGGTATTTTTTTTATGAAATTTATGTTGAGTCGTTACATTCAAACCACAAACACATGTAAAAAAAAGTATTTGAACATAATGGTGTGTTTGTATGTTCAGTGTAGATCTGCAGTACAGTCACAGCCTGTAGCTCGCATCTGAAATGGTGCTATTTATAGAGATGAACAAAATGCTTGTGGTTGTAATTTGAATATTCATGGCACACTGGATAGAGTAAGTAATACAGTTGTACATGCAGTGCGACTTGTAAAAACACGCTCTGATGTGGCGTCGCTTTAGCCTTGATTAAAACTCTCCACATTACGAGTGTCTCATGGCCGTCACACTCGTACAGCGTCGGATCCTCGTCGGTCTTCTCCCCCTCGGCCTGTCCAGAGTGGTTATAATAATAGTACATTGTTATAGTATAGTGATATTTGTAGAAGTGATGATGATGCTGCGTTTTAAAGGGTGAGACACGAGCCTCTGAAGAGTAGAACAAATGTGAACCTGACAGAGAACAGAGAAAAGGGTGTACCGGAGCTTGTTCTGCTTTTTTTGGAGGCATGCCCCGCAGAACGAGCTTGTCCTGATAGTGTTAGCTCAGCACCGTCCTGGATGCTGCTCTTACCTCCCTCCCATCACTTCCTCCGCCCCCTCCTCCTCCTCCTCCCCTCCTCTTCCTCTGTACCCTGGGCCTGTCCTGCTTGTGTTAGCTCAGCACCAGTCAAAGCGTTGTTGTTCCGGGCTGGGGTCAGCTCCTCTGGGTCTGTCCAGCTACAAATACCCCTTCAGAATCTGGACAGTATGTAGTGGTTTGTCTGTGTAGTACAATGCCTGTTTGAGATCTGTGTACTCAGCATGTAGTGTGTTATATACACGCCTCTACTATGTTCAACTGTGATTTATCTTGTGGTCTTAGTAAGTACATAACTGCTGTGCTATTTACTTCATATTAACATGTAATTACTGTTTTGTTATGTTTATCTTTTACATGACACTTTTATAATGAGTGGACAAAACCAGTGGTGGAAAGTACTTTGGTACGATTTTTAGGTGTTTGCACTACTGCTTTTAACCAAAAAAATCTGCCATTTGTTTTATCAATTTTCAATCTTCAACTCAGTTCATATCGTAGTATTTGACTCTTTCAAAATCTGTGTGAAATACTTTTACCTTTTTCCTTTAAAAGTAGTCTGAAGAGGTGTTTCAGTACTTCAGACATTAGTCTTGATGTTACTCTGGACTAGGTCTGTCATGATAATCACTATTTCAACTCATCATTTAATATATGAAACAGGAACAATATTTTCTGGGGGTTAATATTTTTCATGTTACATTTTCTTTGCAGCACTGGGACTTTTTTTTTTTTTTATCTATATAATAAGATTTAAGCTGTAAAAGAATAAATAACTTTTGTAAGTCATTACAGATGCAAAGTAACAGCTAAAGTGTTTCATTCTGCTGTTTATTTATTGCAGATTTTTTATTAAATTTGATGTGTTTATTAAATTTGCTCTTGCTCAGCTAGCGTATGTTTAGCACCATGGGCAGAGACACAGAGCACTACTGACTCTGAGCTTCCTTTTGCTCCACTACACTCTATGAAATACTACTTACTACTAAGCCAAGATAACACTGAAATATTTGTTTAGAAGTTTAGAAGATGCCCTTACATCAAACTGTCATCCCTTTTCTTTGCAGCCACCATTTTAAAACATGTCATCATTTGGCCAAAACAACAGAACTTAAAACGTCTCTCTCTCTCTCCTCTGCTGTCCCCGGGCCATCCTCACGGAGCTGGACTGACTCACTGTTTGTTTATGCTCCATGTCTGCTCATATTTGGTCATATTTACCCCACAAATCTTTGTCCTGTCTCAGAGCGTGGTTTTATCGCAAGCTTTGGTTTTGAAAAGAGGACAACAAGTCATTTTTAGAGGCCAATGTGAAAGCTGTCTGATTTTCACCTTGTATTATGAGGACAGAGGGTATTGTTCTGTTTGAATATGCAGCACGGGGTATTTTGAAAAACTCCTGAGTTTCTTTAAGCGGGTGTTTTTTTATTATTATTATTATTATTATTATTATTATTATTATTATTATTATTATTATTATTATTATTATTATTATTATTATTATTATTATTATTATTATTATTATTTATTTTTTATTTTTTTCATTATTACATTTCTCTAGGGTATTACCTGCTAACATATAACATATTTAGATCACCATGTTACCTTTTATTGTTTTGAAAATACCATATTTGGCGAAAACAGTGTATTAACATGTTTAATAAGTTTTAGTTTGTCCCTCCTCTCTTTGATCTCTGTGCTAAGTCACTCGACCTTCAGAGTTTTAACCTCAGGAGCTGCTTATACAAAATATCTGTACTGGGACAAGACATATTTTGATCAAATACATGGTAAAAATGGGGTACACGGGCTTTAAATGTGTCAGTGGTTATGGGGAAAGTGAGTGTGCAAGAGAGGCGGGGTCTGGGGGTATGAGGAACACCGTGATTGGTCCACACTTCAAGCTCCGCCCCTGCAGCCAGGTGTTTGTACGCAGTAACATTTAGCTGAAATGTTTTGGAAATATTAACACCTGTAGCTGAACAGATGCAGTAGAGATTTTTTTTTTATTTTTTTTTTTTATGCTATGCAGAAAATTCTAGGAAAAACAATAACATCTCCATGGAGACAAGCAAGCCTCAGACCCTGTACCTGTAAAGTTACGCAGTGCACCTTTAAATGTGCTTCCTCTTTGTTTCCACTGAATAAATACAATGTACCGTATGAGATTTGGCGATTCAAATTTCCAGAATAAATATTAAAGCGTTTCAAGATATGGCAACACTATTACACAATTAAAATCAAAATATGATATCTTTTGGATCAACTCGGAAAGGAATATTTGCTAGAAAACCATGAATATATTAAAATTTAAATATCGTAATTTATTAATGCTTCTAATTTCAATTCACTCCTCCGCCCTGAGGCAGAGTGACCGAGAAGTGGCCGCCATTTTGTGTCTTATGTCCTTTTTTTCCGACCACCGACAACCACACAAACAAATCCATACTGCACATAAACAGAACATGAGTGAAGTGTCTTGCCCCAGGACACAACAATAACATTCGATCCTTGTCCCTGTATTTCAGTCCGTTATCTGCCTTATCCATTTGCTTAATCCGGCTCTATATTCCAAAACGTCCATAGCTCTTCCTAAATAGCTTATGATCCGAAATAGAAAACCAATCTTCCTTTTTCCCCCCACGGCAAATGATTTCTGCGGTTTAAAAATACCCCGAGCGAGTCACAGGAACAAAGAGGAGATGTGTCTAAGCTGTTAGCATTCGGCGCGCGGCTGAATCGGAGCTAGCGGAAAGGGTTTCAACATGTTTACAGCAGCTAGCTTCACGCACAGACGACTAAACGCTCAATATTGTGGCAAGTACACACTACAGGGGCGGTGTGAGGTAAAATAGGAACAAATATGTTTGAGGTATTTATGTTTTTGAGCCAAACAGGATGATTCAGAAAAGGTAAAAAAACAAACAAAAAAACAACAACATGAAAATCAGATCGAGTTCATTTTAAACAGTTTGCAGTTATTCCTCATTTACCTTATGAATTCAGAGCATCCTAATTATTCACCATGATGAGTTTATAAGCACTTTTCACAACTCTCAAAGACCAGAGTGTCACGGTAAAGCTAACAACAATTAGCATGCTAACTGAGTACTTCTTAAAATGCTTTTGAATTATTATTATGAATGATTATTTTGACCTCAAGAGCTGCTTGTGCAATATATTTGTACTGAGGAAAGACAAAACTGTACAAAAACATGGAAAAATGCGGTGCAGGGTCTTTACATGTGAAAACAAAATACTGATCATTATCTGATCTCTGGAGTAATCAGATTATTGATAAGTAATGTAAACAGTTACATCTGATGTGAGTAATTCGATTTCATTCTGACACAATCTGAGTTTTTCACAACTTGATGAACTTCATGATTTTTGCTCTCAAGGTAAAATGCAAACAACAACTAGCATGGTAACAGTTTACGGAGAATAAAGTGTTTTATAATTAGATACAGACAGTACACAGCAGTCTCATTTTGACCCTATGAGGTTATACAATATATCTGTACAAAATCAAAACAAATTTTACTTGAGATTTAACCCCCTACTTCCAATTTCACATTTGTTGTTTTACGCTTGGGCAAGACCATAGACTGTATAAAGAAGTGCACTAAAGCAGTGTGACATAACCCATAGTGTTCAGCTTCAGTCAAATGAAGCTCTTCGAGGCTAAAGCAGTTATAGGGGTGAATTCGGACCAGGAGCCACATTTGGTATTCCGACTGCGAGTATCAAAGGAACCGAAGAGCCAATCCAGAGCAAGGCTGTTGAAGGTAACGCCTCTTCCTGTCGACACTGTTGGTTTAGCAGGGAGCGGGTGCTTAGCAATGCTGTCAATCAAACCTGTTGCTAACGCTAGTGGGAATGACCCCGGGGAAAGAAGGTGCCTGATTTGTCTGTTATTCATGTTCATATCTTGATTTACAGACACAATAGTCATAAAATAAATAATAATAATAACACCAGGATCATGTAAAGCTGGTCAATATGAACATTTTAAGACAAAAATAATGAGCCTGACAGGAGCAGTTACAGAGAGAGGAGCAATATTTTTTTCATTGTAAAGTGAACTGAAGCCAGAGTCAATGGAGCCGGACGCCATGATCACTTCCTGTTTGTAATGTGGCGGCTTGCGGGTTAGCTATGTCCATTTATATATACAGCCTATGGTCAAGACACATCCCCTACCTGCATGGCCTGTTTATTTATCGATAGGGTTGTCAAAAATCAAAAATCAGATACAAATCGAAACTAAAACTAGTATCAAAACTAGATACTCATTTAAGACTATCGATACTAACAAAGTCACTTTCACAGGACAGAAATGAACCTTTCCTGAATATGTTTATGATGATCTTGAGCTGTATCAGAACAAGTTTAAGACACATAGACTAGTATAGACTCTTCCTATTGTCTAAAGAAGTTTTTTATTATCATTTTGGTATTTTAATCTGTATTGAGTATCGAGTCTATTCCTTAGTGTCAAAATTGAGTGAAATTTTTTGTATTTTTTTATTTATTGACAACACTATTTATTTATTTATTTATGTATTTTTTGTTGTGACTAAACCAGGAGGGAAGTTTGTGTGAAGTGGACACATTTCAAACACACGTTGGAGCCAAAACCAGAGAGAAACACAACTATTTGATTTTATCGCTTTATTTGTCAGTGTCTTGTGGCTGAATTCTGAAATAAATCAACAACATCTGAAAGGGATTTAACTCCAGAACAAACTTACAGACGACAGGAGAGCCATTCTACAGTTTACGAGTAAGACAACATTTTTATGTGTGAGAGGTGGGAAGAACATTCTAATTGTGCTTTTCAGAGTAGCATACTTTTATTCCTACTTAAATAATATTTTTATTTCTTTTACTTGCTTGAGTAAAAGAAAAAAAAGCTGTGTGTTAAGGCTCTGGCAAAACAAGTTCAGATGTGAAAACCAGTAAGAGATGATTACATTTTCATTTTAAAAAGCCCTGATAATAAATACAAAATACAGTACCTTTAAATGTGCACTGTGTAACTTTTCTGATGGGGAGTGAGGGGATTGGCCAATTTTCTTGTCTCCATGGAGATGTTATGGCATCAAAATGATCCATCTTGCATTTGTTTATTAGTAGTTTAGAGCTGAATCTGATAAAGATACTTTTATCCATAATCTTTTACCACTTACACTGCTCCTGACATGTCTTTTCTTCCTTATTTAAAGGTGAGAGTTAGAATATTATGTATTTTGCCTATAATAAAAAAGTCAAAATGAAAATAAGACACTAAAACTAGACCACATAGACTAATACACGCACATGGACCACTACGGAACCTACTGGACACTGAGGGATTACACAGATATAAGGACGAATATAAAAGAATTCACCATTGTGGTATCAAAATCAGTATTGAGTATCAACTACCTATTCTTTAGTATTGAAATTGAGTTAGAATTTTAGTATCCTGACAACATTATTCATTTTTGATAATACTACCTAAGAAATCCTACCTCAGCATACACTCAGGGCCCTAAAACTCAAATATGTACTTTCCATTAGCCTCCCCCGCTGCCTTGTGATATATGAAAATCTATAGGTTTCTCTCCCTGCAGGCTGTGTCCTCTGGATCTGATTACAGGTGCCATCTGCCACATCACTAACATGCACAGACAGCAGGAGCATACAGAGAGAGAATGTATGAATATTACATGAAAAGAGTTCATATCTACTGCTCTGGACTGTGACCACTGAGCACACGACTACAGAATCTAAAGAAGCCAACATGAGCTGTAATGAAAATCAAATCGCCCGACTAAAATGCATCTATATACAGTTGAAGCCAGAAGTTACACACACTATATAAAAATACACATACCCTTTTTTTTCCTCACTGTCTGACATGAAATCAGACTACACCTCTCCTGTTTTAAGGTCAGTTAGGATTACCAAAATTTTTTTTTATTTGCAAAATGCCAGAATAATGAGAAAAATAGTTTTTTAGACAAGGTTTCATTACTTTCTTCAAAGTCAGAGGTTTTCATACATTTCATTAGCATTTAGCACCATTGCCTTTAAACTGTATGACTTGGGTCAAACATTTTGGATATCCTTCCATGAGCTTCTCTCAATAATTGGCAGGAATTTTGTCCCATTCCTCTTGACAGAACTTTTGTAACTGAGCCAAGTTTGTAGGTCATTTTGCTCGCACATGCCTTTTCAGGTCTGCCCATTTTCAATAGGATAGAGATCAGAATAAGATTGTGATGGTCACTCCAAAACATTGACTTTGTTATCCTTAAGTCACTTTGTGACCAGTTTGACAGTATGCATTGTCCATTTCAAAGACCCATTTGAGCCCAAGCTTTAACTTTCTGATATTGAGATGTTGCTTCAGTATTTCCAAATAATCTTCTTTTCTCATGATTCCATCTATTTTGTGAAGTGCACCTGTCCCTCCTGCAGAAAAACAAAACAACATGATGTGGACAAAATAAGCAGACTTTTTTTTTGTGCCAATACAGATGATTACCAGATTGTTAAATAATAATAATAATAATAATAATAATAATAATAATAATAATGGTGAGTGATTCTGTTTCCCTTATTGATTAACAGATATTTGGAATATGCTTTTGCTCTACTGGTTACAATAATCCAATATGACAGTAGTGCAGTTGGTGGAATGTTTGTCCACTGATCCGAAAGTTGTTGGTTCGAATTCTGCTCTTGGCATAAAAACACCATTGGTAGAGCAGGTCAGATCCACTCACCCACAGGTTGGCAGTGCAATTCCAGCTCCCACAGATGAACACTGTCGTTGTGTCCTTGGGCAAGACTCAGTGTCTGTGTACACTGGTGTATGAATGTGTGTGTGATTGGGTGAGTGGTTCCTTGATGTAAAGTGCTTTGAGTCCCTTGAAAGTGTAAAAAATACTTTATAAACCATTTGCCATATGCCTAGTTAAAGCCACAGTATGTAACTTCTTATGCAAAAAATAGACTAGAATTTTTTTTTTTTTTTATTATTTTGGTAGTTTTTATTGCCCTGAAAAACAGAAAAAAACATGTGTCATTACTCTGATTTGGCTTGCGTCTCCACAAATCTGACTCTCATTTGGCCTGGAGGGCCTCTTCCAGTTTGTTTCTTTGGAAATGTTGCCTCTTTGGCTTTAATATTCGACAATATGACATAAAGAATATTCTGAAGTGTGGCTTAACTTTATATTTCCAAGAAATCATACAGGTCACATGCCACCGATAGGGTGATATTTTTCCGTATATTGATATTAATAAATATATCTCACAAAACTTTACTAACATAAGATTCCAAACCCCATATTTTTATTTGTATTTTTTAAATAAATAAAATAAATTATTAAGTTTCAAATCTTACTTGTTGCTTGTAAATCATACCAAACTTTTGGGTAGAATTCTCCCTACTGTGATGTTATCAGTGTGTTTTCAACTGTACTCCCTTTGTTTTACTTTTCATCACAAATTGCTTTTTGCTTGGTGTAAAACTATAACTTATCCTTATATATTTATTTTTCTGTGTTTTATCAAAATCGCGGGAACAACATTATAAGCTGCTAATAGTCCTACTGCTAATGCTAACATCAGCACTTGTCTTTAGTTCTTTTTTCCTCAACAGCAAAAAAGCAACAGAATCTGAATGAATAATTTAGCAGTGAAATGCAGAGTGTACAGAGCCTCAAAGCAGCTGGTGCCACAAAAAACACAAGTGTTTCACTGCATTATACATTTAACATCAAATCAACACCAGGATATTCAAATGAAACACTGACTTGTACACAGTTTGAACCACAGCTAGAGTGAGACAGCTAACATGAGACAGCTAACATGAGACAGCTAACATGAGACAGGTCACATGAGACAGCTAACATGAGACAGGTCACATGATTCAGCTAACATGAGACAGCTAACATGAGACAGGTCACATGAGGCAGCTAACATGAGACAGGTCACATGATTCAGCTAACATGAGACAGCTAACATGAGACAGGTCGCATGAGGCAGCTAACATGAGACAGGTCACATGATTCAGCTAACATGAGACTTCTAACATGAGACAGCTAACATGAAACAGCTAACATGAGACGTCTAACATGAGACAGCTAACATGAGACAGGTCACATGATTCAGCTAACATGAGACAGGTCACATGATTCAGCTAACATGAGACAGGTCACATGAGACAGCTCACATGAGACAGGTCACATTATTCAGCTAACATGAGACAGTTAACATGAGACTTCTAACATGAGACAGCTAACATGAGACAGGTCACATGATTCAGCTAACATGAGACAGTAAACATGACACAGCTCTGTACCTGCTGCTGTCAGACTCATCATTTTGGTCTTAAAATATTCATATTAACCCGCTCTACATGATCCTGTTTTTTTTGGGTTTTTTTTTTATATATCACTATTTTGTCTGTAAATCAAGATATGAAAATTAATAACAGACAAATCAGATGCCTTCTTTCCCAGAGGTCACTCTCTCTAGCATTAGCAATAGGTTTGATTGACAATGTTGCTAAGGGAAGGGGCTTTTCCTTCAGTTGACATCTCACTCCCTTAGTCCACTTCATTATAGTCCGTGGTCTTGCCTTAGTTCTATTTTTTCACGTTTTTTAAGATAGTATCAGGTGCAGTGCCTTTAATCGTTCTGCCCTGTAGCACTGTTGTTTTCATCAGCCGTTAGCACATACTCGCTGCTAAAACAGATTTTTTTCTTGTACTATAGCAGCTATTATGTAGGATCAACACTGACGACCCTCCTGTAATTAGCACTTTCCTCTGATTGCTCATTGAAGCCAAACAAACAAACACGCCATTCGCCAATGCTTCTCCATAACTGCGTGTGATGGCGCTAATTAGCAGCTAGCGCTAACGTTTGCCTTGCTTTCGTGATTCATTAGCGACGATGGCTTTGGTGCGCTACGCTACAGTTGTGCTGTGACATGAGACGACATTAACATTGCGGGCGCGTGCTAAAGGCTGAGCAGGTGAGCCATATAAACAGGTTTACGGGCACAAGTAGAATCAGCGCGGTCCAAAGCGCATTAGATTTGAAATTCAGTCGATTGGACAAGACCCCGGGGCTGTGTAACCGGCAAAGAAGGAGAGAGGGCCAATCAGGTTAGCCCCAAGAGAGAAGAGAGAGGGGAGAGGGGGAAGGAAAGGGAAATGGAGAGAGAGAGGAAAGAGGATAGGACAGGGGTCTCCAACCTTTTACTTTCTGAGAGTGATAAAAACATAAACAGCAGTCAGCTACCTTTAGACGCCTACAGTGTAATACGTAAGCCATTTGACATCTTAAAGGAAGCGTACATAAGATTATTGAGGTTTTTAATTGTATAAATATGACCACAGATACGAGGCAAACATGTTCAAATCCAATCTTTGCAGCTCAGTGAGTGAATTCTGGAGGTTCTTTCACATGAGGCCTGTCCATAAACTGAGAATGAGACGCACTTGTATGTGTCTGTATCTGCAGGTTGAGACTCTGGACACACAGGTTCACACAGGTAACCCAAGGATACATTTACAGTGGTATTTATTTTAAAACCTCTTAAAAATAAACTAGTTCTTTTCCCCCCCACATTTTAAAGTGTTGGAAGTTATCTAAGCATGCTGACGTACCCTTCCTATCTATTGGACAGTAAAGCACTTTAATAATTAGCTGCAGACAGACACACAGCGGACATATTTTGCTGCTGTTATGGTGTTCTTTGCCCTAAATCTTTACTTGTATTGATATGTATTGTCATCTATCTCTTTGACTTCATTTTCGTGATACTATCTGTTGTTACGCACAGGTGTATCTCTTGTTTCTTAGCATACAAGACTATGTGTCCAGCAGCATGGAGTCACTTATTATTTTATTTATTTATTTTTATTTATTTGAAGGACTTGGACTAGATTAAACTGGTATGATTGTTTTGATGTTATAAATTCACTGTTTGTTCATTTGTGAGCTTTTTAAAGGTTTTTACTATTTTCTATTACTAAATTCCACACTGGGGCAAGGCACATTTGGGGAAAAAATACACTTTAAAAAAACATATTTGCTTTAAAATGACATATGTCCAAATTGAGTTGTTTGTACATATCGCTCAGGACTGCCTTGATTGTTTATTGAGCTGTAGCTGTGATTGGGACCTGTGCCTGTTCTCCGCTGGTGCCTGGTGAACCTAAACATTCGTCTTGAGCAAGCACAGGCAGGAGGGGCTGTGGAGGAGGGAGAGGAGGGGGGTCCATTCATGGCTGTAATTAACTGTCCCCATGTCCCTGCTATGACCTGAACACCAGGACGCAACACTAAAACTAGTATCGAGCCTAGATCCTTATTTGAGCAGGTATCGATACGAATAAGTCACATTCACAGGACAGAAATGAACTTTTTCATAATAGCTTTAGAATGATGTCTCTCTGCATCTTTCACAACTATAAGACACATAGACCAGTACACTACGAGCCTCGGGAATGGTCCTATTTTTGCCACCAGTGTAACCGTCCACAGGAAGATGGATTCTTGCGATAGTTCTAAGTTCACAAACTCACAAGACTCCACCTGGTCCGGCTCCTGATGAGGTGACAGATCCTGGCTGGTTTTGGGCTTGAGACTGACCAATGACAGAGCAGCATTGTGGTTTGGGTGAAGCTCCCAAATGAACCAAAACAAAGATATTTCAGCCTATTATAGTAAAAATATGGACTACCTTGCTTGTGAAAAATGTGCAGAGTGACAAACTTTGTGCATTTGTGGACAGGGAAGAGGTTAGTGTGTTTCTTATGTCAGCTGGATGTGACAAAAGTTTGATTTCTTGGCTTGTTCCGCCATTGTGACGTTCAACCAATCACCTTGGAGTATCCGTTTGAACAGGTCTCCATTATTTTCAGTAAGAGCCGTCACACATTGTAGAACTCACTTCAGGCTGATACACCGATACCACAATGATAATAAATAACGCTCTTTCTTTATACACTAATATGTGATTTCCAACATTAAATGGTTGTACAGTTGTCCGTCGTTCTATCGTGGTTCATCATTCGCTGTCTCGCTGTTTCGCAGATATTTTTTGTGTGCAATTTTCCATGCTTTTATGAACGTGCATTGTGTTCTGCGTCCTGATTGGCTGAAGGACTGTAGACCATTGTCCATCAGTCTCCTCCGTGCTGTGTCTCCAGACAAATTTACATAAATGTTGGATCGCAGTGTGACTCTGAAGTGCTGTATGTTTGCAATTTGTTTTCTCCCCGACAAAACCCACAATGTCGATGAAACGTTCTGCACCGACAAAGACGCCTACAAAGGTTTGAACTTTGAGAGTGTTTAAACGAGAGAGAAATGTGAGAAAATGATAATGCCTGTGTGAGAAAAGTGTATAAAGTGTGTGGTGAGGGGATTTACAGACAAAAACATATAGAATAATTGTAAAAAATAAAGCTGATACTTCACGGATTTCGCCTATTGTGGGTTATTTTTAGAACATAACCCCCGCGATAAACAAGGGACCAATTTACCAACAAACTACCAAAACCTCAGCTAACTCACTCACTTCTCTTTCCTGCATAGAAATCCTTATAATCTAAGTAAAACATTTAGTCCACTGATACACATTTTGTTCAGCTAAAACTCCATCAGGCCAATTAATTGACCAAATGACTACAGGACCACAGCCTTTTCCATTTACACTTTACCACTTTGTCTTTAGGAAGGGGCCAACTGTATTGAACGCTCAGTTTTTTTTTAGAGCTGGGGGAAGTTAGATTGAACCAATGGAGATTTCAAGGTGGCAAATACAACTTCTCCTCTTCCATTTGTGTATTTTGTGAATGAGTACATCAGAGTGTGTCTCGTGGGGTGGATTAAACACAGATGCAGTGTGGAGGTGAGTGTGGGTGTGTGGGCGTCGGTGCTAAGCTAACAGACGGCAGCGTGACTCCATGCGGTTGCTATGGTAATCACTGTTGACACATTTATTTCCTGAAATGACTGCGTCTGGTGGAGTTTGAAGGCCACCACTTCCACGCAAATGTTAAATCAAAAATCAAACTGGAAATTGAAAGAACCATCATGAAAACAACATGAAAGTCAGAAAAATACAGAGATATTAAGAGAGTTAATGTTTTCCTCGACTCTATGGAGCGTGCTGATTGGTGCTACATAAACGCCCGTGTTTGGTTAATGCTGCACCAAGTCATTTTCCTGTGGCTGGTCATGCACAGCTTTGCCCTCTGATTGTCTTGCTCTTTCACCTCCTCTCTCTCTATCTCCTCTCACCTCCTCTTTCTCCCTCTCTCCTCCAATCCTCTTCTTCTTTTCTCTCTTTCTCTCCTGTTGCCGTTTTTAACCTCTCTGCTCTCTCTTCTCTGCTCGCTCTACTCTTCTCCTGTCCTCATCTCTGACCTATCTGACCCCTCTCTTTTTCTCTTTCCTCCACTTCTGTTCCTCTCTTTTCTCTCTCTCTCTCAACTATCCTCATCTTTCTCTCTCCCCTCACTTCTCCTAGCCTCACGTCTTCCTTTACCTTTCTTTCCTCACCTCTCCTTCCCTCCACCCTCCCTTCCTCTCTCTCCTTCCCTCCACCCTCTCTTCCTCTCTCTCCTTCCCTTCCTTCTTCAGTTCTCTCCCTTCCTCCCCTCACTTCTCGACACTCTCTCTCTTTACCTCTCCTAGCCTCGTCTCTTTCGTTACCTTTTTTCCTCACCTCTCCTTCTCTGCTCCCTCTCTCTCTCCTATCGTCCTCTTTCTCTGTCTCTCTCTTTCCCCATACCGCTCCCATCTTCCTTTCACTCTAACCTCCCACCTCCCACCTTTCCTGTCATCCTCTTTCTCTCTGTCTACCTTTCCTCTCCTTCTCTGCTCCTTCGCTCTCCCCTATCATCCTCTTTCTCTCTCTCTCCTCTTACCTTGCCTATCTCTGTCTCATTCTAACCCCTCACCTTTCCTATCCTCCTGTCTTTCTCTCTGTCTCCCTCACCTCTACTTGTCTGCTCCCTCTCTTTCTCTCAGCATCTCTCTCTCTTATCCATCTCTTTCCCTCATCCCCTCCCTTCTTCAATCCTCTCTCCCCTTTACATCTCCACACTCTCTTTATCTTTTTCTTTGCCTCTGCTAGCCTTGTCTCTTTCTTTATCTTTCTTTCCTCACCTCTCTTTCTCTTCTCCCTCTCACTCTTTCCTATCCTCTCTCTCTATCGCTTTCTCTCTCTCCTTACCTCTCCGATCAGTCTGTCACTCTAACCCCTCACCTATCCTACTCTCTTTCTGTCTGTCTCCCTTATGTCTACCTGTCTGTTCCCTCTCTCTCTCTCTTCCCCATCTCCTCTTTCTCTCTCTCTGTTTTTTCTCTTTCTCTCCCTCTCCTTACCACTCCTATCTTTCTCTCATTCTAACTCCACACCTTTCCTATCCTACTCTCTTTGTCTCTGCCTCACTCACCTGTACTTGTCTCACTCTTCTCTTTCTCCCTCTCTCCTCCCCTCTCTGTTTCTATATATCTATCTCCTATCCCCCTTTCTGTCCATACATCTCTCTCTCCTATCCCCCCTCTCTCTCTCCTATCCACCTCTCTGTTTCCACATCTCTCTCTTTCCTACCCCCCTCTCCTATCCCTCTCTCTTTCTCTCTCTCTCCTATCCCTCTCTCTTTCTCTCTCTCTCCTACCCCCCTCTCTTTCTCTCTCTCTCCTACCCCCCTCTCTTTCTCTCTCTCTCCTATCCCTCTCTCTTTCTCTCTCTCTCCTACCCCCCTCTCTTTCTCTCTCTCCTAGCCTCCTCTCAGTCTCTATATATTTCTCTCCTATCCCCTTCTCTTTCTCTCTCTCCCCTATCCCCCTCTCTCTCATATCCCCCTCTCTCTCTTTCTCTCCTTCCCTCTCTGCCACTCCCTCTATCCCTCCTTTACAACACCTCTTAGTCCAGTTCTATTGTCCCTCGTGTTTCAAAGCACTTTTTCATCTTTTGTGCCGTTCACTCTCTCCTTTGGCACCTTTTGTTATGAGCAGACGCCTTTAACATGTCCGCACCAATATCCCACAATGCACTGCACAATATGGATGTTTCACTGTGGGTTTAATTTGGTCCAGGACACTTCTCTGTTTCAACCTGTTCTTAGTGTAAGTCGATCTCTCAGTACGAGGTCAGGAGACGCTGGTCGAGTGTTTGGAGTAATTCATGTTTAAGTAATATTTAATCACTTATTTTCAAGACGACAGTTTACCAATTAACTCCCGTTTTCACCTCCGCTGGTACACGCCCACTGTGACGTATGCACTTCCTTCTCCAATTTGATCAGTGATACTCGTCTGGCAGCGTCACGTAGTCATTTTAACGCCTGTGTGAGAAAAGTGTATAAAGTGTGTGGTGAGGGGTTTTACAGCTGCAAAACATATAAAAATAATTGTAAAAATAAAGCTGATACTTCATGGATTTTGCCTATTGCGGGTTATTTTTAGAACGTAATGCCCACGATAAACAAGGGACCACTGTATCTAAATCTGGAGGGAGGAGGAACCACGACTTTTACTCAAGTAAGAGTACTGTTACGCTGTATCATAAGTAAGAGTACTGTTACGCTGTATCATAAGTAAGAGTACTGTTACACTGTATCATAAGTAAGAGTACTGTTACACTGTATCATAAGTAAGAGTACTGTTACACTGTATCATAAGGAAGAGTACTGTTACACTGTATCATAAGTAAGAGTACTGTTACACTGTATCATAAGTAAGAGTACTGTTACACTGTATCATAAGTAAGAGTACTGTTACACTGTATCATAAGTAAGAGTACTGTTACACTGTATCATAAGTAAGAGTACTGTTACACTGTATCATAAGTAAGAACACTGTTACACTTTACTTTTACTGTACAATACAACGTACAACCCAGCAATATATTAACTGAGTAGGAGTAAAAACATGTCTGAAAATTACACCAGGAAGTGCATGTACAGTAAATGTATTTTAACTAAATGGTGGGGTATTTGTGCGCAAACTCTACACACAAATACTCCACAAGTATTGAACTGTGAACCTTCCAGCTGTGAGGTATGTGCTCTATCCTGCTTACTGTTGCTGTGGGGACTGACTTCTGACACAGACCTGATATTTAACAGCATTTTACACCTTTATAATCAGGTTGACCTCATCCTCTAGTACTTTTAGAAGGAGGATTTTAAAGAGGAGGTATTTTACTTCTATGGGGTATTAACTCTAACACATAACATATTTAGATCACCATGTTTCCTTTTAATGTTTTGAAAATGATATATTTGCACTAAACTATGTATTAACATGTTTTATAAGTTTACTCTCAGTGCTAAGTCACACCCCCTTCAGAGCACTATCACAACACAATCATAGTGCATCATCCCCCCAATGAAACTACTGCACATCACATCAGGTTTGTGAAGTTGTTGTGTACAGTGTTGTATCATGTTTTTGTATATTTATGGAGAATTGTCATGTGGAAGCGTGGGCGATGTAGGCTTGAGGGCGGAGCCTTGTACAGAATCTTACAGCTAAACGTAAGCAGGGTTTGAATAGAGCTCAGGGGAGATTGCTAGATTACTCAAACATGCATGGATGACATCTAAAACCTCTTTAGGCATGTTTTTGATGAGGAAACAACGTTATAGCATGGTAGAAAGCTCAGATACATCGATTTTGCATAATACCCCCTCTTTAACATGCGCTACATGTAGAGGACGTCCTGCTGTGAATAGGGTTAAAGGGGTAATTTCAGAGCAATTTTATGATGACAAGAAGATGGTCCCGACACTGAGAGGCGAGAGAGCAGAGATTGGATTATTACATGCACAGGGACCCCATTAAAATAAAAATAGGTTTGTTTAAATAATTAAAGTAAGGGTCGTTATGAGGTTAAAGGCGCTCTACCTGATTTTTACTGTCTGAAAAATTGGAAAAACAGAACTAGTTCATTTTAAACGGTTTGCAGTGATCCAAAGCTATTCCTCACTCTCCTTATGCATTCTGAGCATCCTAATTATCCACAGTGATGAGTTTGGAAGCATGTGTCACAACAGCTAGCAAGCTAACAGTGCAATTCCTGATTATCTGACAATTATTAGATGCAGACAGTACTCAAATGGTGGTGAAGAGGAGGAGAGGCGAAGGAGGTGGTTCTGCTGCTGCGGTGGTGGCAAAGCAGTAGCAGACTGTGATTGGCTGATAGTGAGGAGGTATTATTCAAAATAGATTTATTTAAGCCTTCTACTATGTGTATTAGGTGCCATCCATGCATGTTTGAGTAATTTAGTGATCTCTCTGGGCCCTGTTCAAACCTCCTTACAGTTAGCTATAAAACTCTGTCCAGTGCTCCTACACAAAAATTCTCCATAATTAAACGAAAACATGAAACAACCCATGAACCTGTACACTACAACTTCACAAACCTGATGTGATGTGCAGTAGTTTCTTTAGTGCTGGGGTGACAAACTCAAATTCACAGAGGGGCGAAATTAAAAACTGTGACTAAGTTTTGGGCCAAACTAAATATTTATTGAAAAATTTCAACATCTCCATGTTTTTCAGAAGCAGTGGATTAAATTTGAGTGAAGCGACAGGTAGCAGATGCTAATGAGCGTCAGCAGAAGCGGTGGGGGCCGACGCCAACGTATTTGCAAAGCATTCTGGAGGTGCATGTGCTGTACTGGCACAGCGCTCAGCGGACCAACTCTAATACATATTTGATATGATCTCGCGGGCCAAATATAATTATATTGAGGTCCAAAATTTGGCCTGCAGGCCTGAGTGAAAACACAAAAGTGAAACATATAAAACATGTTCATGTGTGGTTTTTGTTGTGAATATAGCATTTTCAGAACAATAAAAGGTGATCTAAATATGTTATGTCTTAGCAGTTAATGCCTCATAGGAGTAAAATACCTCCCTCTTTAAATGTATATATAGTACATGTATTATAATGGATAAAGTCTCACAGTGGATTCTTAATCTATGATAAAGACAAAATACGATTTCAACTTCCATCTTCTATCTCTGAAGAAGACACATTAATGAACTGTAAATATATCACTGAAAATAAACAATTACAGAACAAATCAAGTATATAGCAGAGCGTGTGCATGGAGGGTAGGAGAATAAAGATTACACAAACATACATGAATCACTCTAAATACGACTTCAGAGGGTAAATGAGAAGGAAACTAGTATAAAGTCCATTTTGCAGAATAGGTCTGCTTTATTGCGTTTTGAACTAAGTGCTCATGGTTTCATTACAGTACTTTTTATAATCTCATAATCCTGGTGATTGATTTGAATTTGTGCAGTTAAAAATATCTTGGCCAGTAACTACATTTTATGCAGTACTTTATCTTATCTTTTCACCACAGGGAGCAAAACATCAGGAGAGGAGCCACTGTTTTACCCATGCATCACATCAGTGCGCCTCAGTCAGGACCAGTGGCTCGGTTAGCCCGCGGAGGCTAATTAGCGCCCCTCTCTGCACACACACACACATGCAAACACACATGCAAACACACACACACAGATTTAGGCGCACATGGCTGCTGCCTGATTAAAAGGCAGTGTACAGTGAGGACCCATCTGTCACCTGCCCCAGACACCAGACACAAGGAGCACAGAGGAGCAGACAGGGGCAGACAGGAGCAGACAGGAGGAGGTAGGAGGAGGCAGGAGCAGACAGGAGGAGAGAGGAGCAGAGAGGAGCAGACAGGGACAGACAGGGGCAGACAGGAGCAGACAGGGGCAGAGAGGGGCAGACAGGGGTAGACAGGAGCAGACAGGAGAAGACAGGAGCAGAGAGGAGCAGACAGGGGCAGACAGGGGCAGAGAGGAGCAGAGAGGAGCAGACAGGGGCAGACGGGCAGAGCAGGAGCAGAGCAGGGCGCTAACTTATGCATGTTATCTGCTAATGCTGTTACCCTCTGGCAATAACAAGCTAAGACCATAATTATTATTTTGATTTGCATAAAAAAGAACGAAAAAAAAACAAATAAAAAAAAGTTCATCCATCTATTCGTCCATCAGGAGGCGCTATCAAGTGCATCATTTCAAAAGCCACACAAATAAACTCTTGTTTCTGTTGCAAAACTGTTCAAAGCTTTAAGTCATTATTCAGTGTGGCCTTTAGTGTCTGTGGACTTGTTTTATTAACCTTTCACAGTAAGATGGATTCATGTGATATTTGTGAGTTTGGACCAATCACAGAGCAGCGTGAGGTGTGAGGAAGGCAAAGGCCAAGCAAAACAAAACAAACATGGCCATGCCTATTTGAGTGGAACTGCAGGCTATTTGAGTGAAAAGGCAGACTATTTTATCCAGATTTAAACAGGCTAAAACAGGCAGAAGGTCAAAGCGTTGTGCGTTTGTGACAGGGAACATGTGTGTAACAGGGAACGTGTGTGTGACAGGGAACATGTGCGTGCTTTTCTCTCAACAGGATCTAAGTAAAGTTTGATTTTTCAGTCTGTTTCACTGAAGATTGAGATATTCGTCATGACGTTCTGTGTTTTCTGATCTCGTTCAGTGATAAATCTATAGAGCTCAGTTCAGAGTGACAGACATATCAATCTGTGTGGACCAGGTTAATGTTGTGTTGCTTTAAATCGTTTTGTTTTCATTGTTGAGATTAATTGTATTGTGCAAGGAGCTGATGCAGTGACTTGAACACTTTATCACTGTGCAGCACATAGACAGGACAATAGACTCAGAACAAAGGCACTTTTAAATGCTCCTTGTTATTTCAGTAGCTCAAACTATTGTCTCTGGTGTAGTGTGAGTGTAACTGTAGTGTGAGTGTAACTATAGTGTAGTGTAACTGTAGTGTAGTGTAACTTGTAGTGTAGTGTAACTGTAGTGTGAGTGTAACTATAGTGTAGTGTAACTGTAGTGTAGTGTAACTGTAGTGTGAGTGTAACTATAGTGTAGTATAACTGTAGTGTAGTGTAACTATAGTGTAGTGTAACTGTAGTGTAGTGTAACTGTAGTGTGAGTGTAACTATAGTGTAGTGTAACTGTAGTGTAGTGTAACTTGTAGTGTAGTGTAACTGTAGTGTGAGTGTAACTATAGTGTAGTATAACTGTAGTGTAGTGTAACTATAGTGTAGTGTAACTGTAGTGTAGTGTAACTGTAGTGTAGTGTAACTGTAGTGTGAGTGTAACTGTTGTGTAGTGTAATTGTAGTGTAGTGTGAGAGTGGTTGTAGTGTGACTGTAACTGTAGTAAGAGTGTAACTGTAGTGTGAGTGTAACTGCAGTGTAGTGTAACTATAGTATAACTGTAGTGTAGTGTATCGGTAGTGTAGTGTAAATGTAGTGTAACTGTAGTGTACTGTAACTGCAGTGTAGTGTAACTGTAGTGTGAGCGTAACTGTAGTGTAGTGTAACTATAGTATAACTGTAGTGTAGTGTATCTGTAGTGTAGTGTAAATGTAGTGTAACTGTAGGGTAGTGTAAATGTAGTGTAACTGTAGGGTAGTGTAACTGTAGTATAACTGTAGTGTAATTGTAGTGTAGTGTAACTGTAGTGTAACTGTAGTGTAATTGTAGTGTAGTGTAACTGCCATATAGTATAACTGTAGTATAACTGTTGTGTAGTGTAACTGTAGTATAACTATAAGGTGGTGTAACTGTAGTATAACTGTAGGGTGGTGTAACTGTAGTGTAGTCTAACTGTAGTATAACTGCAGTGTAGTGTAACCATAGTGTGAGAGTAACTGTAGTGTGAGTGTAACTGTAGTGTAGTATAACTATAGTATACTGTAGTGTAGTGTATCAGTAGTGTAGTGTAAATGTAGTGTAGTGTAAATGTAGTGTAACTGTAGTGTACTGTTGTGTAGTGTAACTGTAGTATAACTCTAGGGTGGTGTAACTGTAGTATAACTGTAGGGTAGTGTATCTGTCATATCATATCATATATATGATATGATCATATCATATATCATATGTCAGTGTGGTGTAGTGTAACTGTAGTATAATTGTAGTGTAGTGCAGTGTAACTATAGTGTGTGGTGTAACAGTTTGCAGCTGCTGACAGAGCCCCACACAAATCAGTTCTTCTAAGGCCAACAGTTTGACCCCATCGTTAAACACTTCATATTGATCCTGCGTCCTTACCTTTATATGAATGTATTTGTACTGTGTGAATGAGGCATTGGTGGTGTATACAGAGGACTCTATTCACAGGTCACATTTTGCACATGTCTATAGGTTTCCATAGTAACTAGTTTCTATAGGAAGTGGTGGATTGTGCAGCCTATTGACAACACGGCAAAGTAGTAAAATAGCACATTGTATAATATATATAAGTGAATGTGAATGGATTTTAAAAACACAGAGAAGCACTTTTGGAATGCTACCTGATGATGTCATGAGGTGGTGGCAGTCTATACAAGATAACTCATATATGTAGATTAAAATACAAATGCAGTACACACAGAAACCTTCTATCATATTATTACATGTTAGCAGATAATGTTAGCAGTGTAATACTCCCTCTTTAAATCTAAATTAAAGGTTCACTGTATATCTTTTATGGTGGAAGGTCTGCCAACTTCTTGTCACAATGGAAATGCTTTTGCTTTGTCTAGAATGTCCCAAAATATAGCATTAAATGTCTCTATCTCCATGCAGACAAGTGGGTGACACCACCATGGCACATATTTTTAAGCAATAAAAACAGCGATTGAAAGCTAGCAATACTACTATCTTTTTGGACACAAGCAAGAAATTGCCGTATTACAATTTTTTTTTTAACCCTGATGTAACTCCTACGAAACTGACTTAGACTTGGCCTTTAATTTGCCCTCTTGTTTCTATGGCAATGCTCAGGTTTGGCCCATAGACTGTATATATAAATGGACATAGCTAACCTGTTACCTGTTGTGTTCCAAATAGGAAGTGAGCATGGACGCTCTTCTGGCTCCATCGACTCTGGCTCCAATTCACTTTCTATTGAAAAACTGTCATCCCTCTCTCTCTAACTGCTGCTGTCAGACTCATCAGTTTGGTCTTTTTTTTTTTTTTTTTTTTCTCCGCTAATGTGGCTGTAAATCAATATATGAACATTATTAAAAGACAAATCAGGTGCTTTCTTTCCCTGTGGTTGCTTCCTAACTGCTAGCCTCGATGAGCTTCATTTGACTGGAGCCAAACGCTATGGGTGATGTCACACTCACTTAGTCCACTTCTTTATACAGTCTATGGTTTGTCCTAGCTCAAAACTGCACACTTAAAACAAATTCTTTATGGCTAGAAAGTTGAACATGTCTGTCTAAATCTTAGCAAAGCGTCTCTGTGGTTTACTCTCTGTTGGGATCGTTCAAATCTCCCTACACATCTCTGTACAGCTTTGAACACTCTACCTGCGCTGTAGTCCTCGTAGTGTAGTTCCCTGCTGCTTCTGCGTATGTGGGTGTGTGTATGTGTGTGCGTGTGTGTGTGTGTGTGTGTGTGTGCATGGTCGTGTATGTACATGTGTTCACTCTATGGAGGAGACGTGAGCTGCTTTTGTGTGGTTATATGAGAAAAGAGCTGACAGCATGTGCTCACATCTGACAGTTCTGTGATGGCTGTTGTGATATACATACATACTACTACTACTACTACTACTACTACTACTACTACTACTACTACTACTGCTACTGCTACCCCCAGCTCCAGTACTGCTACTACTACTGCTACCACCACTACTACCACCCCCCGCAGCTGTGATCAGGCCCAGGTTACTAGTGCGACAGGGATTGGACCAATCACAGAGCAGTATTGTGGTTTGGGGCGGAGCCAAAGTTGAAGCGCTCGAGCGAAGCAAAGCAAACATGTCAAGGAGAGGAGAGGAAAGAGGAGAGGAGAAAGTGTAGAGGAGAGAGGAGAAAGAGAGAGAGGAGAAAGAGAGGAGAAAGTGAGAGAGGAGACAGGAAGGGGAGAAGGAGGGAGAGAGAGGAGAGACAAGAGGGGGAAGGAGGGGAGACGAAAGACAGACTGGTGTAGAGGCAAAAGAGAAGAGAGGAAGGGAGAGGAAAGGAAGAGAAGAGAGGGAGGGGAGAAGGAGGAAGAGGAGAGAGGGAGGGAGAGAGGGACAGGAGAGGAGAGAAAGGAAAGAGAGAGAGGGTGGGAGAGGAAGGAGAGGAGATAGAGACGGGAAAACGAGGGAGAGAGAGGAGACACAAGAGGGGGAGGGAGAGGAAAGAGAAGTCAGTAGAGGAAGAAGAGAAGAAAGGAAGGGAGAGGAGAGAAAGAGAGAAGAGAGGAAGGGGAGAAGAAGGGAGAGGGACGGAGAAGAGAGAGAAGGGAGAGAGAGTGTGGTAGAGGACAGAGAGGAGAGAGGGAGGGAGAGAGGGAGAGGGACAGAAGAGGAGAGAGAGGAGAGCAAGAGGGAAGTAGGGCAAAGAGAGGAGTGAGGGAGTGAGCGGAGAGAGAGAGAGAATAGCGAGGGAGAAGAAGGGAGAGAGAAAGAGTTCACTCCTGATAGGGTGGATGCTTGTGATGGTTTGACCAATCAGATTCAAACATTTGAATGTTTCTGGTTTTCCCCATCACTTCCAGCGGGAGCTGTTTCCAGATTGATAAAAGTGTAGAAATCCATTTTGTATCTAAAATGAGCGAGTACACGTCCAAACATATGTCTGATATTTGCCTGGCTGTTTCTTACCCCTTGCAGTTGAACTCCTCTCATGGACAACTTTTACCACTACTACCACTACTACCACTACTACCACTACTACTACCAATACTACTACTATTTCTATTACTACCACTACTACTGCTAGGACTGATGGGAAGAATACTTTGAAAATGTATTCAGTCACAGAATACTCAATACCCAAATTAAAATGTATTTTGTAACGAATTGGGTCACACATGGCACATGACATATAATCCTACTCCACTTTATTTTTGTTTATTTTATGCATTTCTTTATGTCTAAATAGAGACACACTGCAACAGATGTGTTTTTGATTTTGAGAAGAGAGAGAGGAGAGAGGGAGGAGAGAGATGTGAGAGAAGAGAGAGGAGAAAGGGAGGATAGAGATGTGAGAGAAGGGAGAGGAGAGAGATGTGAGAAGAGAAAGGGAGGAGAGAGATGTGAGAGGAGAAAGAGAGAGGAGAGAGGGAGGAAAGAGATGTGAGAGAAGTGAGGGAGGAGAGATGTGAGAGGAGAAAGAGAGAGAGAGAGGAAGGAGAGAGATGTGAGAGAAGAGAGGGAGGAGAGGGATGTGAGAGAAGAGAGAGAGAGAGGAGAGAGATGTGAGAGGAGAGATGGAGGAGAGAGATGTGAGAGGAGAGAGAGGAAAAGGGGGAGCAGAGGAGAGGGGGAGAAAAGGAAAGAGAGAGAAGGGCAGAAAGAGGAGAGAAAAGAGTGGAGATACCTGGATGGAGAGGAGTGAGAAGGAGTGGGAAGAGAGAGAGGAGATAGCAGAGAGGAGATGGCCGGATCGAGAGGAGAGAGGGAGCGAGAGGGAAGAAGTGAAAAGTGAGAGAGGTAAAGGAAAGAGGGGAGAGCAGAGAGGAGATAGCGGGATGGAGAGGAGAGAGACGGAGAGGGAAGGAGGGAGACAGAGGAGAGACTGAGGAAGGAAGGGAGGGGGAAAGAGAGGAGAGAGAGGGAGGGAAAGAAAAGAGAGGGGAGAACAGAGAGAAGAAATAGTGAGGTGGAGAGAGAGGAGAGAGAAGAAAGAGAGGAAAGAGAACGAGAGAGAAGAAAGAGAGGAGACAACGAGCGAGTGAGAGGAGAAAGCGAGAGAGGATGGAGAAGCTAAAAGGGAGGAAGATGAGAAAAAAAGAGAGAGAAGGATAGAGGAGCAGATAGAAATAAAGAGGCACTGAGAGGTAGAGAGAAGACAGAATTTAGAAAGAGCGAGTGATAGGAGAGTTAGAAGGATAGAGAAGAGAAAAAGAGAGAAGAGAGCAAGGGGCAGAGAGAGAGAGAGAGATGATAGATGTGTGAGAGAGAGAAAGGAATGGAGAGGATGAGCCAAAGATTGGGAGAGTGGTGGATATTGAAGAGACAGGGAGAAAGATGAAAAAGAAGAAAAGATAAAAAGGAGATAGAGGGATAGAAACGCAGACAGAGGGAGAGAAGGAGAGAGAGGTAAGGAGAAATAGAGTGAAGAGATAGAGATGGAGACATTAAGAGAGAGGGAAAGATGGACACAGGATAGACAAAGAGAGAGAGAAAGAAAGTCAAAGTATGGAGAAAGAGAATAAGATAGACTCACCTAGAAAAAACAGGTAAAGAGAGGTACCAAAACTGCATAGATTTAGAGAGAAACCAATGATTGTAGACTTCTGTCACACCGTCTGTACTCGCATGCTAGCACCATTAGCACAGAGAGGGGCTAATTAGCTTGGCAAATTAGCAGCAAAATGTCAGCCGCGAGTTTCGCACGTTCGCTCGGAGCCGCGGCGCATTAGCACCTACTCTGAGTGAGGAGATGACGCATTCGCACTGATGGAGCTAGCACATCTGTTAGCGCTCTCACCGTGATGCTAAAATGGAGGAGGGAGGATGAATGAAAAATGTTGTAGAAATGAAGAGGAGAGGGGTAATTTGTATAATTATTAGCTCAAAGTTAATGAATTGTATTGTTCACAGGGATCAATTATTAACATTGTAATTAAAGGCTGCTAATTACCTCTCAAGATGTTTATGTAAATGCACCGTCTTTCTCCTCCTCCAAAGTTTTTCCAATCAGTGAACTATTCAAAGACAGAGTGTTTTACTTCTATGGGGTATTAGCTGCAAACACATCACATATTTTGATCACCATGTTACCTTTTATTGTTTTAAAAATATTATATTCACTAAAAACATCATTTTAAAATGTTTAGTTTTGTGTGAGTTCAACATGGTAGCTAGTACGTTAGCTATGCCCATTTGTATATAAAGTGGATGATTGGACAGGATCGTGCTCCTAACTGTAAGGTTGATTTGAATAGGGCCTGGGAGAGATCACTAGATTACTCAAGCATGCATGGATGACATCTAAAAAGGCATGATTTTGGTGAGTGCACATTATAACATGGTAGAAAGCTCCAAGAAGTTGATTTTACATATTACTCCCTATTTTATTTCCACGTCATTTTAAACCCATGTGTACCTAAAAGCTGCCACATTAATTTTCCTTTAATCTGGTTAAAATATATTACAAAGTTTAAATATACAATAGCAAGAAATGTTTGATTAATTAACAGATACAAATAATAATCGCTGACCATAGAGAATTCTTTTGAGTGGGGTACACACTGGTTTTAGTCATAGGATCTGGCAACCCAAAGCCAGGAGCTCATTTTGCTTTTTGAGTGGGGAATCGTGTCCTTTGGCAAGACACCAACCTTGTCCGTTTCACAATGTAAAGCTTATTTGAGTCTCTAAAGTCACCTATACCAATCAAATTCGTTATTGTCTTCTTATAATTGACAGCAGTAAGGCATTTTTGTATGAAACCATGCTCAGATCATTTTGAAATACACTATCTAAACATTTGGCATGTTTTTTCTTTCAGTTTACTATGTTCTACATTTTAGATACAAACCATAAACTGTATAAAGAAGGGGACAGAGGCGTGATTTGTCTGTTATTAATGTTCATATCATGATTTACAGACACAATAGCGAAATAAAAACAGCAGAATCATGCAGAGCGAGTCAACATAAACATTTTAAGACCAAAATGATGAGTCTGACAGTAGCAGTTGCAGAGAGAGGGGTGACAGTTTTTCAATAGAAAGTGAACTGGAGCCAGAGTCGATGGAGCTGGAAGGGCGCCCATGATCACTTTCTATCTGGAATCCGGTGGCTAGCAGGTTAGCTATGTCCATTTATATATACAGGTTCTGAAACATCCATAAAACATCAAATATGGAGCAAGATAAATGGAATTATGTAGTAAAGAAAAAAGTTAAATAACTCAACTAAATATTTTTTTATGTTTCTCGGAGTATCCGTCTTTTACTTTGTCGATAGTGCTGCAAATATTTGACCTTCTCTCAGTGAGCGTCATGACGAAGTCTCCTGAAATGGTCTTCACTTCACAGTTTCATGTCAGAGTCAACGCCAAAACAGTGATTAAAACAAAGGGTTAAGGCTATTTTAAAAACGTATTTAGTTATTTTGGGTTTATTTTTGTTTGCTACATTCCATATATGTGTCTATTCATAGTTTTAATGTCTTCAGTGTGAATCTACAATGTAAATAGTCATAGTTCAAACTTTTGATTGGTCGTGTCTATAGACAGGGGGCTCCAGTCCTTTGCTGAGTGATCCGTTGTGATATCCGACAGGGCTCAGACGCCAGTGACAGGAGCCAGTCTCAGGTCTGACAGGTGAACAGGTGTATCATGTGGACAAGGTAGGACAGGAAGGACAATAAAAGCTTTGGGCAGATTAAGATGACCGCACTGGTGTAATCGGATTTAGACTGAGCGGGTTATGTGCGGCTTTGGGAGGGATTCTGGACGTATGTCAACCTTGCGTCCGAAATGCTCACCAGTTCAATAGGTCGAGTTACAGGTCCAATGGAAACACCTGGAACTGAATAAATGCTTAGTTTAATGCCATACTGTGGAACATTATGAGCAAAGCAATATGATACATAATATGGCATATAAAATCTACCAATACATTAAATAATACTACCATGTTATAACGGTATTCCTTCATAAAAAAAACAAAACAAAAAAACATATCTGAAGAGGTTTCAGATGTCAACTATGCATGTTTGAGTAATCTAGCGATCTCTCCTGAGCCTTTTTCAAACCCTTTTTACAGTTAGCTGTAAGATTCTGTCCAAAGCTCCGCCCACACGTCTACATCACCTATGCTCTCACATGACAATTCCCCATAAATATACAAAAGCAGGATCCAAAACTGTACACTACAACTTCACAAACCTGATGTGATGTGTAGTAGTTTAATTAACGGGAAGCACGGTGATTGTGTTGTGACAGCGCTCTGAAGGGGGAGTGACTTTGCATGGACAGCAAAGGGAGGGGAGACTAGAGAGCGACAAAAACAAAACTAAAACTTACAAAACATGTGAATATGTTGTTTTTGCCGAATATTGAATTTTCAAAAACAATAAAACGTAGCAAGGGCATCTAAATATGTCATGGGTTAGCAGTTAATACCCTATAGAAATAAAATACCTCCCAATATTGACTTTTTGCTAAAATGTCTATGAGAAAAATGAATAAGGAATGTACTTTAGGAAACGACGATTTTGTTTGTCTATAATTAGCTGTCTTGATTGGATAAAACTAATTACCCAAACCCAGTCATCTGCACATTCTGTATTGCTAGTCCATGTCTTCTTGTCACAGTGTTTTATATGAGACACTTCCCTCCCATATAAAACACTACATCCTCCCTGCCTGTTCATGCCCAAGGACCAGTGGGAAGCGGAGATGCATTTCCATGGCAACTCCCTCCGTCTCTGTATGTTATGGCTGAGAGGCGTGTGGCCATGGGGGCAGCTGATTGGTGGAAGTGCCTCCGTGACTAATGACCAGTGGCCACGGCAGCGGGACCAAGGGCAGCGGGCGCCATGGCAACCGTCGAGCATCTGCGTCGCCATGGCGAGGGGCCCAGAACAGGAAGCGCAGTTCATATAACCATCAGTCATAGAGTAACATTAGGCTGGAACATGAGCAGTTTGGAATAGGATTTGGAACGTACCGTGTTTGTGCGTGTTATCGTTATAATCGATGACACCTGTGGATCATTATGTTAGAATTTGCACATTTTAAATCTCAGTATTCATCTAAAACAACTTAATAAAAGAAACAAGTCCACTGATGACAAACTGCAGTGCCCAATGGGACATCAAGCAGCGAGTAGCAGATTTTGTTTTTATTTGTACCAAAATGACCATGTGACACTGCTCAATCCTACGTGTATCACTGATTAAGAAAATAAAACTGGAGAAAGAAGTAAATACAGAGCAGTTGGTATGTACCAGTGGATTTTTCAAACATGCACGAATCACTCCAAAAACTTCAGGTGAGTAAAATTGTTAAAAGCTCTGAAACGTCCACTTTGCAGAATCGATCTGCTTTAGAGGGCACATACTTTTCACTTTATTTTGAGGTTTTAACAATGTTCCCTCATCTTAAACATACCTGGAGTTGTATTTTGCTTTATTCACGCTTGTTTCATTCAAGGCCATCATTTTTCTCAGTTTAAATTTTCCCTGGATTGTTATATCACAGGTAAATTCAATAAAATGTCAGTGCTTCATTCATTCAGTTTATAGAACCCCACCATGTTCAGCCCCCTGTAATTTTTTAAATGTATATATTTTATATTATACATTGAAGCTGTTTTTTTTTTTGTGTGTGTGAAGATGAGGCAGATATTACAAGTTTACACATCCCTCTGCTCCTTTTTATTCAAATGATGTATGTAACATTATTTGTATCTATCTTAAATGAATGAAACACATAAAGCACTATCACAAACAGCATGCATCCTGTTAATGAACCTCTTGCACATCATATCAGGTCTGTGAAGTTGTAGTGTATTGTTTTCTATCATGCCTTTATATGTTTATGGAGAATTGTCTTTCGGTAACATGGGCCCGTGGGTTGGGCATTGGACAGAATCTTACAGCTAACCGTAAACAGAGTTAGAATCATAGACTGTATATATAAATGGACATAGTTAACCTGCTAGCTGCCATATTACAAATAGTAAGTGGTCATGGACGTGCTTCAGGCTCCATTGACTCTGGCTCCAATTCACATTACATTGAAAAATACCCCTCCCTCTGTAACTGCTGCAATGAGCCTCATCATTTTGGTCTTAAAATAGTTGTATTAACCCACTCTACATGATCCTAGTATTTTTTATTTCACTATTGTGTCTGTAACTCAAGATATGAAGATTAATAAGAGACAAAGGCACTTTCCTCAAGGTCACACCGGCTAACCAGTAAGAGGTTTGATTGACAGCGTTGCTAAGCGCCCGCTCTCTGCTAAACTAGGGGTGCGGGTGCGAAGAGGTGCTACCTTCAACAGTCTCGCTCCTGATTGGCTCTTTGGTTCCTACGATACTTAGGGTTGAAGTTCCAAATATGGATCTTGGCTCCAAATTGGCCCCTGTAACTCTTAACCTCGATGAGCTTCATTTGACTGGAGCTAAACGCTGTGGGAGACGTCACATTCACTTAGTCCACTTCTTTATGCAGACTATGGTTAGAATAGGACCTGAAAGAGATCGCTAAATTACTCAAACATTCGTGGATGACATCTAAAAGCTCTTCAGGCATGTTTTTGATGAGGGAATGATGTTATAAAAAGTCAAGCATCTTGATTCTTTAACATCCGGTCTTAAACCATGAATAGTTTAGACTTTTTGTGACGTAACATGAACCCAACCTCTTATCACATCAATCATTACACACATCTAGATTCTGCTCCAGTTTCGTCTCGCCCTACCCCAGCTTTCGTGCCCTGCGTATGCCTCCTCTTCGGCCTCAGCCTTCTCCGCCAATCAGCACACAGAAGTCGCTCTGTAAATATCCCCGTGTGTCCCGTGGGGGGCGCTCCGTGACATGTGGTGGGGGGAGTGGGGCGTGATGCACGGGGCCCGAGGAGAGCCTGAGCCCGCGGTCGTACGTCTGCTCAGCCCCCTGTGGTAGAGCGACCTTGGTAGGACACACAAAACCACACTCTCTCCCTGATCAGAGGCACGACTGTTTACTCTTAACGCACAGCAGATAGAGAGTCGTATTTTGTTTTCCGCATGTTTGAGATTATGTTTTTTTTAAGAAGACATATTGCGCTTGTGTCTGTGGTATAGTTAGAATCTGACACCCGTGGATCATTAAGTTATAATTTGGACAATTTAAATCAGTCCTGCAGTCTATAGATCACAGTAATGAGCCATACAATTTTTCATCTGTGACAAAATGGCTACGGGATGCGGCTTAATTCGATGTGTGTGATGGTTAAAAGAAAAAAGCTATTGTAAACTAAAGTAAGTATGGAGAAGTGGATGCGTGGTCCACTCTGCCTCACTTGAAAAAACTGAAAAAAACTGTTCTGAAATGATGTTAGCAGCTAAGAAATCCATGCAAGTGAACACGACTGATGGGAGAGCATGGAACTAGTCAGATTTATACCTACTTTGGCAAGCGATCACATTTTTATACAATGCTTTTCCACCTTCAAGGCACTCAAAACACTTTACATCAAGGAACCACTCACCCATTCACACACAGATTCATACACCAGTGCACGCAGACATGGGCGAGAGCGAAATGTAATCGCTTTGGAATGTTTCATGCTTTTCAAGGCTAAAAAATACTTCTTACTTCTATGGGGTATTAACTGTAACACATAACACATTTAGATCACCATGTTTCCTTTTATTGTTTCGAAAATCCTATATTCACAGAGAAAAAATGTTTTATAAGTTTCACTTTTGTTTTTGCCGCTCTCCACGCTAAGTCACTCCCCCTTCACGACACAATCAGTTGCATCCCGCTAATGAAACTACTGCACATCACATCAGGTTTGTGAAGTTGCTGTGTACAGTTTTGCATCATGTTGTTGTATATTTACAGAGATTTGTCAAGTGGGAGCATGGGTGATGTAGGCTTGTGGGCGGAGCTTTGGACAGAATCTTACAGCTAACCGTAAAAAAGGTTTGAATAAGGCTCCGGAGAGATCGCTAGATTGCTCAAACATGCATGGATGACATCTAAAACCTCTTCAAACATGTTTTTGGTGAGGGAGTACCGTTATAACATGGTAGCATTATTTAATGTATTGGTAGATGTGAAGGAGAATTTGAATAGGGAGAGATTGTTAAAATACTCAAACATGCATGGATGACATCTAAAAGAGCTCTCACACTACATCATTTTTTTTCTATTTTAGGCAAACTTGAGTTTGAAACACCTGTAAGTTTGGTTCATTTTGGCTGGTGTGAGAGCAGACCAGTTTGACTTGGTTTGGACTAAAGAACTCTACCCTATAACCTCTTCAGGCGTGTTTTTGATGAGGAAACAACGTTATAACATGGTAGAAAGCTTCAGAAAATCTTGAATCGTAGCTAGAAATGGTGGATCTTTGGTCTGAGAGTGAGACTGGGACAAAGATTAAACTCAGAACCGTCACACGCCCAAAGACGAGCTGTGAGTGATATCTGATATTGTGGAGTCTCGCTTTGCAGAGTGAGCCGTCCTTTTGCTGGGACTTTTGATTTTACTACAGAGATTCTAGGGCTGATATCTGCTCCGACACACTTTTGATCGTGTGCACAGCGTGTGAGCTGTCGCATCATTTAAACTCATGTCATGTAGAGTGACATCCAACGATCCAAGGCGAAAAAAATCATACAGTGGACACCAGGCTTTAACGAAACATGCTCCACAGATCTGACCTGTAACTTGGCTGTGGCAGAAGAGTTACATTAGTGCTCCTGCAAGTGTTATCCTATTAAAAATGTGATAATAGCTTTCTCAAATTGATTAAAATTATAGCATTTTCCAATAATTACAAGCTCAAATGTCCATTCATTGTGTGTAATGTATCTCCTTTTAGCATAAATAAAAAAATGCCCACACATGCATTTATAATATGCTCTCATGGGGCGACAGTTGCTTAGTTGGTAGAGTGTTTGTCCACTGATCCGAAGCAGCGATGGGACTTTTATGGCTTTATCGGCTCTTTTATGGGATCCGAATCTTTTGGCTCCCTTCATTTCAAAAAGCCGTTCACAAGACTGGCTCTTTTTATATTTATTTATATGACAGAAGCCAACATGAGAACTCATTTTTTCAACAAACTAATCACAGAGAAAAACAACCAAGGTTTAAAATCTGTTTAAAATGTTTCAAACTGAGAGTGGGAGAGTGTTTACCCTTTGGAATTATGAACATTTAAATACAACTCTACAATAATAATAAAAAAAATAAATAAAAAATGCAACAAACTATTTTTTATGATGTCAAATGTGTGTTTTTGTGCACAAATCTCTCACTTGCATCGTCTGCTCTGATTCTTATGTTGGTTTAGTATAAAAATGCATAAAAATGAGAGAAAAAGATTAGGTTCTTTTATAGAAATGAGATCTGGTTCCAGTTATTCATGTAAAGGAGCCGAATCATCCACGACCCTCACATCACTGATCCGAATCTCGCTCTCTGCATAAACATCATCGGTAGAACAGTCAAATCCACTGAACCACAGGTTAGCGATGCAATTCCAGCTCCCACAAATAAATACTGCCGTTGTGTCCTTGGGCAAGACATTTAACCCACCTCGCCCCCCCAGTGTCTGCGTACATCGGTGCATGAATGTTCGCGTGAATGGTTGAGCGGTTCGTTGATGTAAAGCGCTATCTGTGACCTACGTGTGCCCGTTTAATGATCCCAGCCCATAGGAGGGCGCAAACGCACTCATGAAATTCAAATGGGGACGTGTGCATTGGCGTGTGCTGTGAGCCGGCACTACATTCATTAGTTTGCCATTATATGCTGTCACTCATTAGGCCTGCGCTTTCCAGAAATACACCTCGTAATTATCAAGTGACTATCTGAGGCAGTCACCCGTCTAACTGTCAAATGCACCTCTGTCAGCACTACCACGAGTATCATTATGCTAATCTTATATGTAAAAATGCAATGCTGTTTCAAGTGGTAGGTAGTACATCCAGGCTATAAAGGAATAACAAAAAAAACTGCTACAACTTCACAAACCTGGCGCAATGTGCAGTATTTTATTAGTGGTACGCGCGCTGATTGTGTTGTGATAGCGCTCTGAAGGGGGAGTGACAGTGTTACAATAAAAGGTAACATGGTGATCTAAGTATGTTATGTGTTAGCAGTTAATACCCCATAGAAGTAAAATACCCCCTCTTTAAATATTTAATCTGGCCAACAACCACATGGTTCAGGGGCTCATATTACGCTATTTTCTGATCTATGTTGTAATGTTGTTTTCTCATCACAAACAGACCTGGAGCTGTGTTTTGTTTCATTCACACGTTTAACACAACACAACATTTAGGTTGAACAGAAAACACCTTGTTCCACCTTGTGATGTCATCATGTGGCAACACAGGAAGTGTGCTACTGTGTTTTTAAACTCCATACACCTTTGCTAGAATCATTTGGATGATTTCAGGTCTGGAATTGCCAAATTCTACTGAGCAAAAAAAATACCACGTCATGACATCACAAGGTGGAACAGAGCATTTTGAGCTTTGAAGATGTAACAGACTAATAATAAATGAAACAAAACACAACTCTTGGTCTGTTTTTGAGGAGGTAGAAATATTATAATGGGTTTAAAGCTCACAAGAGTCAATTTTGTGTAATATAGGACCTTTAAGATATTATTAAAGGAACTCTATGTTTCTTGTGCTCTTACAGTATCCCAGTAAAGGTACAATAATCACAACTGAACCTGTGTCCAGAGCCTTAACCTGCAGATACAGACACATACAAGTGTGTGTCATTCTCAGTTTATGGACAGGCCTCATGTGAAAGAACCTCCAGAATTCACTCACTGAGCTGCAGAGGCTGCACTAGCACTGAGTCATGAGTGTCTGCAGGTGCTGGGGTTTAGGTAGAGAGCATTCAGATCAGAGAGAGGCATTTTAGGTTTAAAACAACTGGATTTTATCATTGAAACTGGCAACAAAATCTCATTCTATGTATTTTATTAACATATTAGATCATATTTTATATAAAACTTAATCAGTTTTGTTGATTTAAAGCTAAACCTCAATCAAAACAAGGCTCAAGGTTTCTTCATTCGTACCTGATGGTAAATGTGTTTGCAATATCATTAAAATTAAGACACACAAAATTACACAGATAGACACTCCATATAAAGTCAGATGTTCGATTCCCGCTTAGACCAAGTTCTGTCATTGTGTCCTTAGGCAAGACACTTCACCCACCTGGCCTATGAATGCGATGTGCGTAAGTGTTGGTCGTGGCAGGAGGGTGGCCGATGGCACAGATTGGCATCCTCACTTCCGTCAGTCTGTCCCAGGGCAACTGTGACTCCACTGCCAAATGTGGAGTAAATGAGTAATGACACAGTGCAGCACTTTGAGAGTCTTCAACAGACTCAAGTGCATTACAAGTGGAGGGAATTATTATGATCGTTTTCTCAGAGCTCTGGCCGAACGGAGCGGGTGATGAAGAGAGGAGGAGCAGAGACAGAGGTGGACTGGGAGACAGAGGTGGACTGGGAGACAGAGGTGGACTGGGAGACAGAGGTGGACTGGGAGACAGAGGTGGACTGGGAGACAGAGGTGGACTGGGAGACAGAGGTGGACTGGGAGACAGAGGTGGACTGGGAGACAGAGGTGGACTGGGAGACAGAGGTGGACTGGGAGACAGAGGTGGACTGGGAGACAGAGGTGGACTGGGGGGACTGGGACTTGTGCTGGTCTCAGTAGATAAGGGGAAACACAACAACATATTTTTGTTTTTTGGACAGTTTGGTCTCCCAGCATATAAGCTTTTCATGTGGAAACAACACATTTCTCCACTCTGCACTGGAAGATGTTTTAATATCTAATTTAGTGCACTTGCAGCCGTAAAGTTATATGGGACATTGTAACTTCAAAGGTAGTTTTCTCCAAATGGATTTTCTCCCATAAGGACATATAGATCAGCCCTTAAAGTAGCGCCTACACACACCAAACTTTACAATCCTGGACTTAGAAAAGATTTTGATGAAACTTACAGAATAATTTGTTGGTATCTGATTTATTCAAGTTTAAACTTTAAAAAAGGCGAAATTAGATTTTTTTTTTTAGGCAAATTTTCAGTCAGATTTAGTTCAAATGCTAAATATATCTGTATGTTTTTCTTTTTTTTTTTTCTTTTTTTTAATCTAATATAACAACATGAAGCAAAACACTTAAATCTGGCTCTTTTCATGTTTCCGTCTTGAATGTCCCAAAAATGATCAGTTTTGTCTGTTTTTACACATAAAACTTTTTTATGAACACAATACATGATGAGAAACATTTGTTCTTACATTTATGTGAGTGAACTACAGATTAAGTTTCAAATTGATATCTCTAGGTTTAAGATTTTTTTCTCATTCACCTGCAGCCTCGGGCCATATAATTTTAAATTTAGATAATTACAAAACATGGTTGGAATTATACATAATCACAAAGTCCAAATACATGTTTTTAAATCTATTCAAAAACTGCAATTTTCCCAAAAATCTACAGCAAGATGAGCACCTGTAATCAGGGCCGGTCCAGCCTATAAGCAGAGTAAGCAGCTGCTTAGGGCCGCGAGGCCACCAGGGGCCCCCAAGAGCCCATACATTTATACTGAAAATAATAAAACATATCAAGTTTTATTGGACACGGGGCTGGTGTGTTTCTAGCAGCCTAAATATCCCTCTAAAACAATTACATTAGTTTTATATCTATAGTAGCAAAATATCTGCTGCTGCTACATTTGTTTTTGGGCAGAGGTGAGGGCAGCTCTGTGTTTACACCAGAGCAAGGACCCGACATAATGTAAATGTAAGACCACTGTCGCCAACCGGAACACATCAAAATCCACCAGAAACTAAGAAAAAATTTCTAGAATTTTAAAAATCTTGCCCCCTCCTTATCTGTTTGTGTTCTGTTGTTGTGACTGTGGTAGTTGTGATGTTCTGGATGTTTTCAGTCTGATGTTTTTCAAATAAACACAAATACAACTGGTCAAAGTGATGAGAGCAGAGTCAGAATGTGTCAAATGTGAATCACCAACAGCTGAGGCAGGAGGCATCTGCTGTCGGGGGCCCCAGAGACAAATTCAGCTCAGGGCCCCCTGAAAGCTATGGCCGCCCTGCTTGTAATGAATGTCTTCCCCCCTGTGCTGGTTTTGGCCTCAGTCATGATGTCTCTGTTGTATTCCCTGTTTACCTATTTGCCCGCACCCTCCCTCCACCCCACCTCCACCTCCGCATGTTTAGTCGTCCCGGTGATTATCCTCCTCATAACTCACAGCTCCGGCTCGTAAGTCAGTGTACGTCGGCGCGATGGAGGCGATCCGTCACGCCCGGCCTCAGCTCCGCGTCGTTAGGCTCATGTGGACGGGGGAGGATTTACGCCGCACATCTCCAACACGGGGGGGGGGGGGGGGGGGTCTAATTGAACGCTATAGGGCGACGTGAATGTGAGTGTGTATGATTTTAGTGCGGTTTACGGGTCAGGGAGGTTATGTATTATGACAGAGAAGAGAATCGGACGTGATGGGTACATTCATGGGCCCCTTGACTCGATCGCAATGACCTGAGCAAACGGCTGGTCTACGAGCAGTGCTGGAACATAACGAAGTAAATGTAGTAACGTACTGTGCTTAAGTATACATTTTAGGTATCTGTACTTTACTTGAGTACATTTTAAAGTGGTTATTTTACTTCACTACATTTGAGAGCAGTATCTGTACTTTCTACTCCACTGCATATTTGAACTGATAAATGCAGAAGTATTTTTTGTGATAGTTTGAGAGCTGCTGAAAAGGCTGAAGGTTTATTTTTTAACACATTCGTAGTTTGAGCAAATAAAAATATACAAATAAAAACAGCTAGGACAAAATATTGATTCATATGTTTCTGTTGAACAAAATTTGGCACAAATCTGTATGAAAATCAGTTCATTTGAAGCTTTATTAGATCTGAAAATCAGCGTGAAATACTTTTACTTTTTAATCTTTAAGTACATTTTGTAAACAGGTACTTTTATACTATTACTTAAGTAACAAAATTGAGTACTTCTTCCATCACTGATTTAAGAATGATTTTTTGTTTATTTTCTATGCCGTTCTTGAGGCTGCCTTCCGAATACAGTCTTTTGGAGCGTTCTTAAAGACTAAACACCTTAACTCCGCCCACAACCACATTTCAAACAGAGCTGCTAAACAGGGCAGTACGTGGAGGACTAAAGGGGAGAGTGAGGGGGGAGAAGGGGTGGGGTCTGACGATATGAGGAACAGTGTGATTGGTCTAACAGGTCTCCACAGAAACACCTGGCTGTAATCAGAGCAGTTCTGTGTTATGTCACGTAGTACTTGAAATTGCAGAGGCCACTGAAAGCGGCACACACTTACGTTTAGATGCTTTTTACCAGAAAGCTGCAAATGTTCGTAGTTTTTCAGTTTGTAGAGCGGTGTGTACTGGATGCTGAGATTTACGAGTGCTGATGTCAAGGCAAAGAAATACATCAGATTTTTTATTCCGTTAAAAGTTTAGAAAAATGTGTTGCTAAACATTTGTCATGAATCATTTGCAAAAATCTGTTGAATATTGTTTGTTCAGCTCAAAACTGAAAAGAAAACCTATCTGTAAATGCCACATTGTGATGATATAGCAAAAATATATATATATATTTTTTTTTTGTTTTCATTAAAAGTGCAAGTTGTTGTTTATTATTAACCAATGATTAACAAAAATGAGTTAAAGACGACATATTGTGCCTGTGTCTGTTTTATAGTTATAATCTAAGACACCCGCAGATCATTATGTTGTAATTAGCTAACTTTAAATCACAATATTCATCCAAAATGACTTAATAAAAGAAACATCCATTGAAAGCTGCAGTGTCCAATAGGAGCTGACGTCGCCGTAAATGTCATCACAACAAAGTGCCATGCAGTCGTCGGTCCTTCCTATGGATATCACAAGAGCAAAAAGAGAGATTTCTTTTCATTTGTACCTAAATGAGTACACTACGTTGCACATATCACTGATTAAGGAAATAAACTTGGAGAACAAAGTAAGTACGTCACAGTGGGCGTGTGCTGGAGAAGGTGAAAATGGGTTGATCTGCAAAATGGCGTCTTGAAAATAAGCGATTAAAGATGAAACATGAATCACTCCAAATACAACTTCAGGGTGTCAATGAGAAGAAACAAACATAACATCGTCAAAAGGTCTGAAAAGTTGACTTTGCAGAATAGGTCTGATTTAAATATTTTAGTCAGCTCAATAGCAAAAATAAAGAATAGAAAATTATGAGACAATACTGGCTGATAAACTTGGATAAATGAGAAGACAGCCATGAAAATATCTCAAGCTGTAAGAAACTCTGTCCCCTCCACAAACGTCTACAAGCCCCTGAGAGATTCATGAGCAAATCATAATTTTATAATTAAAAATGTACATTACATTACTTTCTGAAATGTGCCAGCTCTTTTCTCGCAGTCTGCCAGGACCCAGCTCCAGCTTTACATCATACTCTCCTCCATTTTTACTCCCCTATTTGAAAAACCCATCTCACTTTTCATTTCTCCTGTGTGTCTATAATCGAATGTATAATGAGGCCAGACACTGCAGGTGAACAGGAAAAAATCTGAAATCTAGAGATATCAATTTGAAACTTCTGCTGTGGTTTACTTACAGAAATGTAAGAACAAAATGTATTACAAGTTTTTCATCATGTAATGTTATCATATAAAAAGGGGCTAGAGCAGTTATAGCGGCTAATTTGGAGCTGAGTTTCATATTTGAAATTCTGACTGCGAGTATCATAGCAACCAAAGAGCCAATCCGGAGTGAGGCTATTGAAAGTAAAGCCTCTTCCTGCCTCCACCGCTGATTTAGCAGGGAGTGGGTGCTTAGCAACGCTGTCAATCAAACCTGTTGCTAACGCTAGCTTGAGTGACCTTGGGTAAAGTAGGAGCATGATTTGTCTGTTATTAATGTTCATATCTTGATTTACAAACACAATAATGAAATTAAAACACCAGGATCATGTAGAGTGGGTTAATACGAACATTTAAGGCCAAAATGACGAGTCTGACAGCAGCAGTTATGGAGAGGGGACACAGTTTTCCAATGTAAAGTGAATTGGAGCCAGAAGTGCGTACATAACCACTTCCTATTTGGACAATTTTGGGAGAACTGAAACTTAAAAATAGATAACCCTATATTTAAATTTCTTGCTTCATGTTGTTGTCATATTAGACACAATACGTTACACTGGGGATTTTGGATTTATTTAGCCTTTGAGTAAACTAGATCTGACTGAAAAATCTAATCTTTTTTTTAAACTTGAATAAATCAGCTTTGGAATTAGACATAAAAAAAAAAAAAAATCCTTCTGTAAAGTTCATCAAAATTTTGTTAAATCCAGGATTGTAAAGTTTGGTGTGTGTCGGTGCTACTTTAAGGGCTCATCCTTTTGTTTCTATGGTGAGGAAACGGGCTTCGGTGTTACAATGTCCCATATAACTTTTATAACTGCAACTTGATTAAATTAAATATTAAAACATCTTTGGGTGCAGAGTGCAGAATTGTGTTGTTTCCACATGAAAGCGCGTAGTTTAACAGACCAAACTGACCAAAAAAACAACAAAAAAAAAAGAGGAAAAAATGAGTTTTGCCTGTAGTGTGTCCTATCTGCCCTTTCTGTGGATGCCATGGTCCTGTCTGAAGCAGAGGGCGTGTGGAGCTATAGGGACTTCCTCGTCTCTGGTTGGTTGTCGAGTCCTTTCCTCTCCTCCGTTCACCCCTCCGTTCTTCCTCTCGTCTGTTTAAACTGTGATTTGTGGGCGCAGTCGGAGGAGCGGGTCTGAGCACAAATCTTCGGCGGTGAAAGTGCAGTCCAGTGAGGAGATTTACTCACTGTTTGTTCTGGAGAGTCCAAGTCCAGAGTTTTATTATAACATTGAGATGTCCTTCCACTTGATGTATTAAAGATCCACGATGTAACTTTTTTCTGGTGGAGGATCTGTCCCTGCGTTCTGATCTATGTTCCTCATTATAAAAAGACCTGGAGTTGTGTTTTGTTTCATTCACACATGTTTAACACACAAACCCTTCTCTCAAACTGAATACACTCTGTTCCACCTTGTGATGTCATCATGTGGTAATACAGGAAGTGCTCCACTGTGTTTTTAAACTCCATACACCTTCACTAGAATCATTTGGATCATTTCAGCCCTGAAATTACCAATCTCTACTGAACTAAATGTAAAAGGAGCTGTTAACTTGAAAACTACCACTTCATGACATCACAAGGTGGAACAGAGCATAAAGAGTTACTCAGACATGTGTGAATGAAACGAAACACAACTCCAGGTATATTTTTGAGGCGCTCACAAGAGTCAGTTTTGTGTAATATAGGAGCTTTAAACATATATATCTTCACTACTGTCTAGTTGAATTCATGGCAGATATAAGATTTAATGTCACACTGCGGAACATACAAGGAAATAATAATGCATTTTAGTTGAGGCGTCTTCCAAAACACTCAAGGTCACAGAAAACGAATAGGCCTAATATCTCCATGGAGACCAGCAGAAAAGTTATATAGCACACTTTAGATGGGACAAAAAACATTAACGGTTCGTAAGTTACATCTCTTAAGAAACTGTGGTTCCAAAAATAGGTCTAGCTTTAGAAAGTTTGGTCAAAACTCCAAACAAGATTGCACAATTATTAGTTTATTATAAATTATTTCAAAATCTCGCCTTGTGTCATTGTCATGGACCCAGTCTCACATCTCGTCTGGAAATTGTGCCTCTTCCCCATGGACATATAATTTGTACACGCGGCGTTCGATGCTAATGCTAGTGTCCATTTAGCAACTCGCAACTAGTGTGGGAAGAATTTGGAACACCCCTGTATTTTTTCCTATAGCCGTTAGCATTAACCCGCAAAAAAATGCAAATTATGAATAATCCAGAGGGCGTCAGCTTGTACCAACACATCGACCGGCGTAACTCTGGGCAGCAGCGGCGCCAAGTGAGTTAATTTCGCTCTATGAAAGTCTACACCTCGTGCCACCTCTAGTAATAATGTCTTGCTAATAGTTATTACATTATTGGCCTGTTATTATCATCAATTATCATCTTATTGCATTTAAAATTGGCCAGAATTGTTACGTTATATACTGTAACACACCTTTAATCTGTAGCAAGACATCATTACAAATGTCATAAGTGAAAAGGTCGACATTTTGTTTGATTAATCCTTTATTATTAGTCTCTCTACATCTCCAAAGCATCAATGCTCTATTCCACCTTGTGATGTCATGAAGTGGTAGTTTTCATGTTAGCAGCTACATTTTACCTTTAGTTCAATAGAGATGGGCTGTTCCGCGGCTGAAGGGATCCAAATGATTCTAGTGAAGCTGTGTGGGGTTTAAAACGCAGTGGAGCACTTCCTGTATTACCACATGATGACATCACAAGGTGGAACAGGTCTGTTTGTGATGAGGAAACTACATTATAACATAGATCAGAAAATAGTGTAATATGAGCCCTTTAAAGAAGACATTTTATATATTATCTTATCTTATATATAAAGTAAATATCTTATCTACAAGTATATTTGCAAGTTTGGTTAAAAGATAGCAGATGTTATTAGCAATTATAGCAAACAAAATTAGCGCTAATGCTAAATAACTAGATGCCGCTTAGCATTCAAGGAAATAATACTGCATTTAGTTTGAAGCGCCTTGTAAGACACTGAAGGCCTAAGATCACCAGAAAAAGTTACATAGTGCACCTTTAGCTTATAGTAAGACATCAACAGAAAAGCATAGAAACTCATAGCTAATTGACATGTATATTTGCAAGTTCGGTTATATCTATCCTAGCAGTTTTTATAAGACGTTCTACCTACAACGTTTGAGAGCTAATGCTACATTACTAGACGCCCTTGAACGTAGCAGCTAATTGGCTTTTTGACCCGCAGCAGACTGGGACAAGTGTGGTCTGACTGCCTCTCTGGAGAAACAAGACCAAAATCAGCTAATGCGTGCGCCGAGAGTAGTGTGTGCATGTGAACGCGATGAGTACCCCGCGTGGACCTCCTCTCTCACCCCCGCGTGGTTTACATTCAGAGCATTCACTGATGTAATTACAGACAATTAGCCGAGCGCGAGGAGGTCAGACGGTGTCCCGCATTAACCCCTGCGCCCACCCATGTCCACACATTAACACATGAATGCAGACTATTGATTGCATGAACCAGAAGACAAAATGGGAAGAAAGGTGTCAAATGTCTGCTACGTTTCCTGATTTTACATACGGTTTAGTCCTGGTTCAACCCTGTTTAATCTCACAGACATAAAAGATAAAACCATACTATTACAGAACATTCTCCATAAAGATAGAAACGTTTCATGGCATACTGTGGAATAGAAGGGAAAGAAGGCGCCTGATTTTTCTGTTATTAATGTTCATATCTTCAGTTACGGACACAATAGCGAAATGAAAACAGCACGATCATGTAGAGCAAGTTAATACGAACATTTTAAGACCAAAATGATGAGTCTGACAGCAGCAGTTAGAGAGAGAGGGACGACAGTTTTCTAATGTAAAATGAATTGGAGCCAGAGTCAATGAAGCCTGTTGTGGAAAAATTACAATTCTAGATGAAAAGTAATCCATTTGCGAAGCCAGGTGAGTTTTGAAATATAGAAAAAGGTTTATTCTTTGTTACAGTAGATAGCAGAGAATAAACCTGTCCTAGACTTTGACGTCCTCAGTGTCTCCTTCTCCGTCCCCCAGTCTAAATCCCCTGAGCATCTGCGTATTTATACCAGAATGACAATGCTACATACATTTCTAAGCAGAGTGACTTTTGTTACGCACCTATATGATGATGAACTTTTACATTTGGACACGTAGAACAACAACGAGTTTCCTGTGGGATGGAGACGGAGCCTTCACACACGTTTTTATCTGGTCTGGGTCTGATAGACTAACATAGATCGAATGCGTTTAAAGAAACAACATGGATATACTTACATTTCCATCACAGAGCTGGAAGAGCGCTCATGCTCACTTCATGTTTGGAACGCAGCGGCTAGCAGGTTAGCTATATCCATTTATATACAAACTAGGGACACACCACAACTAAGCAAGTCGTAGCTGGACCAGGTGCGGAGTGAACGAGGCATTAGGACATTTTTTCTATGTGTTTCAGTGCAATAAAAACATTAAAATTTAAAAAAAAATACATCCACAAGATTCATATCCCCAAGGACACAATGACAGTTAATGATAAAGGAAACCATTATAACTCATAGCTGGCGTGATATATCTTTATTTGACGCTTGTTTGTTTTTGTTTTGGACGTGATCCTGGTTTAATCCTGAGTTTTCTTACAATGTGTCATAAAGTCCACATTCTCGTTGAAGGTGTTGAAAGTCTAGCTGTAGACGCAGAAATACAGTTCTGTCAATCAAACCCCGCGCGCAGCCTGGATTAGCATTAATAAGACATTATGAATAGTTTCTCTTCAGGGGTAATTGGCTTACTTAAGTCGGAGTCTCTTTTGTGTTTGATTGAGCTGGGTCGTGTGGAGGGAGCAGCGGTTTGTCTCTCCTCTGCGTGAGAAGTGCAAGTGTATAAGAAAAGATGAAGAAACGCAGTGGGGATATGCTTCCATACGGTTATAATGGAGATAATTACAGGAGATGACACTGGCACTAAACAGGCTAATTTAGAGCCGTGTCAGTTATGTATGAGATTATTGTGTTGTTGTGTGACTAATGTGAACTTTTAATGTGGAAAGTTGGCTCCACAAAGTTGTTGTATTAATCTAATGACAGAAAATGTTTGCTACCACTTTCTGAAGCTATTTTTAAATTATATGTACAAATATAATATAATACAAAGTGGAGTAAAGCTGATTTTTGTTGTATCAACCTTTTTATGATGTATTTTATGTATTTCTGAATCCGTGTTTGATGAAATGTTCTCCTGATGATGTGTTCTGGTGTAATGATGACAGCGAGATGACATGGTTGTGTAATTCTGCTCTTTATAAGTTGGCATTTAAAGTCTGGAAGAAGCCTCAGATTTGTTTATTAAAAGTCCATTTGTGTTTGGACATTCAAATGGACGTCTGGCAACTGACCTATAGAGCTCAACAGTGACCACTCACCCCCAGGCCCAGAATCAGCTCTGTGGTAACTATTGACCATGAGGCCTAACCATCCATCCATCCATCTTTTTCCTCTCATCTGGGGCCGGGTCGCGGGGGGCAGCAATCTAAGCAGTGTCCCTCACACTAGACACGTCCTCCAGCTCCTCCACTGGGACCCCAAGGCGTTCCCAGGCCAGCCGAGAGACATAGTCCCTCCAGCTTGTCCTGGGTCTTCCCCAGGGCCTCCTCCCGGTGGGACATGCCTGGAACAGGCAGGTGTCCAGGAGGCATCCTGAACAGAGGCCTGAGCCACCTCAACTGACTCCTCCAGTGTGACTGAGCTCCTCACCCTATCTCTAAGGGAGCGCCCAGCATCACTGCAGACGCTGCACCGATCCGCCTGTCAATCTCACACTCCATCCTTCCCTCACTCGTGAACAAGACCCCTAGATAGTTGAACTTCTCCACCTTCATATCTGTTTCTGAAACTTAACTTAACTGAAAGTAACTGCAGAGTTACTAAAACATTTAGCAAAATCTTGCTTTTTGGACTTAAAACAACTACTCTATGGCTATCTAATGGGTGTGCACACTTAACATGTCCATTTAGAGCCTTATATGGATGCAAGCAGAACCCCCCTCTACCATGAGTCACTGTTTTAAATTTCTCCGTGATGTCTTTGAACTCTTAATATTAGAATATTTCGAGTCAAGCCTGTGGGAAAAATTAATGGAAAATATACTTCCAGAACGAGAACTGTTCCATCTCCCTGGTATTGCATTAATGGTGTATTAGCAGCTCTTGAAAGGGCTGAGAATATTTGTATGCAAGACACAATAATAAATTAATTCATATTTATACTGACAGAGAAGATGCTGAAGTTTATGCCAGTTTTTTATTTATTATTATTTTTTTAACCAGGTTGACAAATCTTTTTAACCAGGTTGGCAAATCCCACCAGAGTATCCCGTAGTATTCATGTGGAGCGTGTGAGGACTGTGCACACTGTGGTGATCAGGGGAGATCCACGAGTCTTGACACAGCTGCAGACGGAGTAAAAAAAAAAAAAGTACAGCAGAAATGAATGTGTGAAACAAGTGTTCTTTGAGAATGTAATTATGTAAGAAATACATCATTTAAAAGTCATGCTGTGCTACTGTGCTAAAATTAGACTATAAATTATTTACGGCAATTCTGGCACGTAGATAATCATTTACCTGATTTAATATGTTTTTTATCCAGCAAAAAGTAACTCAGTCAGTAGTGTGTTTGTCCACTGATCCAAAGGTTGGTAGTTCGTATCCCACTCTTGACATACACATCACTGGTTGAGCGGTCAGATCCACTGACTCACAGGTTGGCGGTGCAATTCCAGCTCCCACAGATGAAGCCTGTTGTGTCCTTGGGCCAGACACTTAACCCCCTGTACCCCTAGTGTCTGTGTACACTGGTGTTAGACTGTATATGTGTGTGGTTCCTTGAGTTCCTTAATGGTGGAAAAGTACTATATAAAAATGTGACCATAAGATGTTCTCTGCATTTAACAGAACAAGTAACTAAGGACAAGACTCAAGCAGTAGCTGGCGGACTTGAGTGAAACATACTTCCCCGTTTGGAGGGTACTAGCTCCCAGCACAGTATGGAAAAGCTTAAGAATTTGGCAAAAATGAATGTTGTTCCAAGGTTATTATACCTGTTCAAAGCTTTACCTGTTGGAGTGAGCGATACACAGTTTGAGGAATGAGACAAACAGTATAAATGTCCTGCTTCATTTGGCAGAGAAAAAAAAAAAACACAGATTCGATATACTGTTTGCAATACTGTTACTATGATTCCCAAGTTATGCCTATGTTGCAGCGGTGTGACCCAGACTTAAAAGCCAAGTGGAAGACAGCAGAATAATTAACAAAACAAACTGAAAGTAAAAGTAACGTAGTGCCGCATGTAGTTGCGAACCATGTTTTGATGCTAAACCAAGTAAATAGTAGCAAGTAAATGGCATCAGTATCAATATTGCAATACTGGATTGATCAATACCGACATTTCAGGTATTGCTCAGGTCTACAGTGAAACCATCAGTCAACAAAACTATTATGTTTTATCTGTGTTCATAGAAAGTTCATAGAAAACAAATACATACAGTAGATAGCACAATAAATAGGATGTCAAATTATTCCCTCTCGTGAATCCCACCGTACAGCTGTAGCTAAGCGTTTCTCCTCTTCTGTGCGTCTCCTCAGGTGGGATATTCGAGTCGACAGAGAGCGGGCCGTCCGGAGCCGAGGAGCTGGCCTTCAAGTTCGCCCTGAACACCATCAACAGAAACCGCACGCTGCTGCCCAACACCACGCTCACATATGACATCCAGAGAATCAACATCTTCGACAGCTTTGAGGCCTCCAGGAAAGGTGAGGTGCAAGGTACACTCGCAAGTTATTTGGTCCATAGGGGTTCAACCTGCTCAACTTCTCAGACGCTGTTCCGTTCTTCAAGCCGGGAGGCCCATGACGAAAGCCCGTCTTGTCACATGAAGTCTAGCAGTCATTCAGATGATAGATGTGAAAGAGTGGGAGTAACACTGCAAGGTTAAACAGAAATGAATCATAATTGCAATTTGAATGAAATATCTTGGGTTATTCTCAATGGGCTGCAGGTGAGTAGTGGTGGAGACCGTTGGTGAAGGTGGTGCCAGACTCTCCGCCCGGCTCCAAGCACTCAGAGACACAAAAGCACAGGAGAACGCAGGGAAAAACATGAATCCTGACACTAATCCTTTTATTTGGATAATGAGGACTTATATTGGTCAACAGCAGAAAGGAGAAGTGTGTGAGCTAGCTGAAGATTTGATATGTTTTGGTATTTGTCTGTAAAAAGTCAGATTAAACTCATGATTCACAAGTTTAATTTGTCTTTATATAAATACTGTCATAACGTCTGGGTGGATCAAAGATTCAGACTCGGGGTAAAAAGTTGAACAGAGTTTTATTTACAAGCACGGAAATGTAAATGTAGATTGATGGAGCAGATAGTGGAGAGCGGGGTCGTAGGTAGCGGGGTCAGAGGCTGAGGTGTGTGCACTGGTCGTGGAGAGCTGGGTCGGAGGCGGAGGTGCAGGTCAGTTCTGGTGGAAAACGAGAATAACCAGCTGAGTACTGAGATCATACACACAAAAACTAGACTGAGCCAAGTGGAACTGTACCACGGGGAATACACGGACGATCTGGCGACATGTGTTGGATCCTCAGTCCTTTTGTACTCCCGAGGTACAGGCTTAATTGCTCATGGGCTGCAGGTGTGTAGTGGGTGGTGCCAGAGTCTCCACCCAGCTCTAGGCAAGGACAGAGAAGGAAGGAGGGAAGACAGCACAGAGAAACAGGGATAGACTGGGATCTTGACAAATACATTTCTACTTGTACTTGTTTCTAGATAAATAGTAGTTTCTGCATGAACTCCCCCTGCAGGTGTAGTCTTGTGAGTACAGTTTGGGTCAGACACACACATATACATAATAGTTCTGAGAGCTTTTGCCACGCACCCTTTTTAGTCGATTCACTACTCCAATGTCAGTGGGCACGGCGCGATTAAGGTTAAACATGGTGTACTTCCATAAAGACGTAATTCTGCTACATTTAAACAGAGAAGACAGTGTTTAAGAATACAATTTTATGTTTATGTTGAGTAAATAAATAATATCAGTGACATTCTGTTTGTTCTGTAGAATGGGTTATGAACAGGGCTGCATACGGAGTACTGTAGTAGAACTTTCACTGTATGATTTAGGAAAAGTTGTTCAGAGCTGTATATGTGAAGGAGGCAGTGACATAACAGCAACACAGAGCTGGTATTAACAATAAAGTTTCTACCGTGGTATAATGTTGTTCCCTCATCAGAAACATTCAGGCATGTTGAGGTTTTTCCGTGTCATCCATGTATGTTTGAATATTTTAGTGATCTCTCCCAGGCCCTATTTGAACCCTCTTTAGTTGTTAGCAAAGATGTAAGATTCTGTGCAGAAGAAAAGGTCATACCACCACTTGGTAAAAGAAAAACTAAAATCTTTCAACTGTTCTGAAGTTCTGAAGAACTGAAGAAGCAGCTGGATGAGCAGCGAAACGTCTTCACTTGAGTGACAGAATTTTTTTTTTTCTTTTACTGGATCATACCTGGAGCTATGAACTAATGAGACCAATTTAAATATCTATATACTTCCTCCTTTCACAGTTTGAAAATCAGGTACCCGATCTTTAAAGGGCCCTTTTTTCTGATTTATGTTCTAATGTTGTTTCCCCATCAGAAACAGACTTTGAGTTGTGTTTTCTTTCATTCACACAAACACACAAACCCTGCAGTTTTAAGGTCAGTTTTTCTCTCACACACTCCATCCTTCATCTTGTGATGTCATGTGATACAGGAAGTGCTCCATTGTGTTTTTACTAGAATCAGTTGGATTAGCCTATCTCTACTGACTTATCCATGCATTTGTCTCCAGTAGGTTAGATGACTGTAACGTCCTACTCACTGGCCTCTCCAAACAAGCCTTAAGACAGAACAGTACACCCAGAACACTGCTGCTCGGGTCCTGACTAGAACCAGGAAGTACTTCACACATGTGTCCTGTGCTCAGGTCTCTGGCTCCTGTGGCTCAGAGAATAGACTTTAAAGCAGCTCTGAGGACTTCAGGGACCGGCCTCCTGCTGGTCCCAGAGTCAGGACTAAACGTTGAGAATCAGTGTTTCAGTTTTCTGCAGCTAAAACCTGGAACAGTCTTCCTGAAGATGTGAGACAAGCCTCGACTTTGACAATGTTTAAATCCAGGCTCAAAATGGTTCTGTTTAGCTGTGCATATGACTGAAAGGTTTTTAGTCTGAACTTTCCTCTTGTAATGTTCATTTTATGATGATTATTTGTGATTATTTATGTGTTGATTTGTTATATTGTGATTTTAATGTCTTTCTTATTCTGTAAAGCACTTTGAATTACTTTGTGTATAATTTGTGCTATACAAATAAACTTGTCTTGTCTTGCCTGAACAAAAAGTAGAGATAGCTGTCTTGACATCACAAGGTGGAACAGAGCATTTTGAGCTTTAGAGATGTCGACAGACTAATAAAGGATTACTCAATCCAGGTGTTTTTGATGAGGTAACAACAGTATAACATGGATTAAAGCTCAGAGTCAGTTTTGTGTAATATAGGACCTTCAAGGGAGTATTTTTAGACCTGGAGGTACACCCCCTCTCTCCTGTCTGTGTGACTCGATTTTGAAAAGCCAAAAAGGATTTCTGCCATCAAAAAAAAAAAAAAAAAAAAGTAATACTGTCTGTAAAAAGTCTCAACTCACAAGGTGCCAGCTTTCAACAAGTTAACCTTTTTATCACAGTGTCAAGTTTTTCATCCAACATCTGAGCACATGAGCACAAGTGAGCATGCTCATCACGTCTCATAACCAACCCTGTGGGAGAAGAAAACAACATATATATGGACATGGTCATTACATTGTTCAGAACCCTGGTTTAATCATACATCTTTGGTGCTCGTAGTAGTCTAAGTTGTCAGGATTGGTGTATCCTGACACACCATACTTTCGACCCAGTGGTCATGATAACCTCTGTCCTCTGTCCTCAGCATGTGACCAGCTGTCCCTGGGTGTGGCCGCCATCTTCGGCCCCTCCCACAGCTCCTCGGCCAATGCGGTGCAGTCCATCTGTAATGCTCTGGGTGTGCCTCACATCCAGACGCGCTGGAAACATCAGGTATCGGACAACCGCGACTCATACTACGTCAGCCTGTTCCCCGACTTCTCCTCGCTGTCCCGCGCCATCCTAGACCTGGTGCACTTCTTCAGGTGGAGGACGGTGACGGTGGTGTACGACGACAGCACAGGGACAGGTCAGAGCCTTTGGTTTTCTAAGCACGGACACAAGTATGACCAGTCTGACGATGTCTCACTCTTTAAGAACAATATGATGCATTCTTGTGGCTTTATTTCTCTTTTCAACATGCTTTTGATCACCTTAGGATTAGAATTTTACAAAAAGTGAGCAGAGAATTGAAAGTGGTCAGAGAAAATGACTTTAGATTAATGCATTAATGAAGCAAGAATACAACTTCAACACAGACACATGGACAGAGGAGCAGAGAGACGAAGCGATAAAGCAGAGATGGAAACATGTGATGATATAAACACTGCCTTGTCTTGCCATTTAACTCGTTTAACTGACATATTTTCCGGACTAAGTAGCACATTTTTTGATAATTTGGCCAGGGGTGCGTCTTATACTCAAATGCGACTTATATGTGAAATTATTAAAGTATATCATTTCACATCTTCGTTATTGTCACACTGACGACTGTGCGAGGGCACTCTAGGATGTTGTACCAGTATCTACTCCTGTACCATTGAAAATTTAAAGTTTAAACATTACGGTAATTTAAAAGATATCTGAGAAAGACTAAACAAAAATGCTCCCCTAAAAGAAAAATGAGTCTGATGACAAGCACAAGGAAGAGGAAGTGGCGCTTCATCTACCTCTGGAACAGGTGGAGTTGTTCAGAAGCGACACTGAGAATGAAGAATTCAGTGGATTTAGATTAGGAGTGAGATCCAGAGTAAATTTGTTAGCTTGGTTTTTATGCTTAGTTTTCTGATTAACTGTTAATCTCTTACGTTAACAAACCAGACACGCGTTCAGTTCTGTCTATGCTTCATGTAGCTGAATAAATACAAATGTGTTACATTAGTGCGCTGTACTGATATTCAGCCTGTTGTTGTTGTTATAATTTGTTGTTATTATAATAATTTGCCTTTAAAGATAAAATGTCTGTTCTTGGACTCAGATTTTGTAAAATACATTTCCCCAAAAAATGGAAGTTATAGTCCAATACGATTTATGTATGTTTTTTTCTTCATTATTATTAATTTTTTCGACTGGTGCGACTTATACTCCAGAGCGACGTATAGCCAGGAAAATACGGTAAAGAAAAGCAGCCTATAGCATCGTAACCAATCAATACAGTAGGCAAAATGATTATGAATACATAATGTGGCCTAAATATAGCCCCTATGATATATATTAGCCTATATAATAAAATAATACAGCCTAAGGTAGCACATAATATTAGACTCTATAACTATATTATAATGATCATTAAATCCTAATCAAGACATTCATAAATGACAGCACACAGCTCTGAGCTTAATTAGAATAAATAGAAAAATAAACAGACATAACAAGGGCACAAGGGAAGGGGTAGGGCTAAGTGGAAGGAGTAGGAGTACAAAAGAGAATTGGGGTTGGTCCTAATAGTCCTCAGAACAAGAGTGTCCATCTTCTGTGTCCTGTAGTCTGGGTAATATGCAAATTACAATATAGAGCATATCGTCTCTAATTATAACTAATAAAACTGACCTAAAAAATTGACAGAAACATCTGCTGTAATCTCCCAAAGATGGATATACTGTGATATTTCTGCCCTTTTGTGGTTCATTTGATGCTTGGTTCACGTTTTGTGCTGTTTGAACTGTTTCAGTCCAGTTGAAAAATGTAGTGGAGCGTAAGTATAGATACCTACTCTCAAATGTAGTGAAGTAAAAGTAAAAAAGTATCCACTGTAAAAATGTACGTACAGCCAAAACATAGCCGTTACTGTGAGCGGGCTTGCATCTCCACAAACCTGCTCTTTATTTGGTCTGGCAAAGGGTCTCCTGCTTGTTTCCGTGGACATGTCATACCTTTCCACAGATCTATTTCCATCGAGAATCATCTGAAGTATGGCTTTAACTTTCTATTTCCATGGAATCATGCAAGCGACCTCCAGAAAGTTACATACTGAATCAAAGTAAAGTAGAGATGCCTATTTTTTTAGTTACGTACTTTTACTTTTTTACTTCGTTACATTCCATCACAGCTATGTAACTGCGGCTATTCCAGGAGTGGTTTTACTGAATCACGGTGTCCCCCTGAGGTCAAAGCACAGCTGTGATCGTTCCAGTGTTCAAATGAGCATAAAACAAAATGGCTCCCTCTGTAGTGATAAAACAGCAGTGGGACAGTGAGCTGGGAGCAGAGTGTAAGCTGTCAGGTTCATTCACAAATCAATACCCCAGCCCCAGTCCTCAGGTGCTAAAGTGTGCTGTGTGCTGTGGCTTCCAATGCAATGAGCAACAGGGAAGAGGAAAACTACATTACCCAGAGTGACCCGCTGTCCACTTGGATAAAGGCAGTGCACAGTAGTCTTTGTGGAATGTTTCATGCCCTACATAGTCTTAGAAAGGACACCTGCAGTTCATTGTTGGCATTTCTTTGTGGTTAGCTACGGCTCATTTTATCTCAGCCAGCTCCCTGTCAGTGCTGTCCTTCTTAGCTCCTATTTAAACCTCCTTGTGTGGGAACATAGTGAGGTTTGAATGGGCGATACAAACGTGCAGTGTTGAGTTTTCAAGTCACCGGGTCCTGGACTGACTGGTGGGAAATAAATGTATTCTGCCTCTCTGCGCTACTCTGGGACTTTTTAGGACATGTGAGATGACACAATAGTATAACCACAGACTGTATACATAAATGGACATAGCTAACCTGCTAGCTGCCCCGGTTCAAATAAGGAGAGATCATGGGCGTGCTTTCGGCTCCATTGACTCCAATTCACTTTACATTGAAAAACTGTATCTCTCTGTAACTGCTGCTGTCAGACTCTTTATTTTGGTCTTAAAATGTTCACATTAACCAGCACTACATGATCCTGTTGTTTTTATTTCACTATTCTGTTCATAAATCAAGATATGAACATTAATATCAGAGAAATTAGGTGCATTCTGTCCCCAATGTCGTTAGTAACAAGTTTGATTGACAGTGTTGCTAAGCACTCCTTCCATGCTAAACTAGTGGTGCGGGCGGGAAGGGGTGTTATTTTCAACAGCCTGGCTCTTTGGTTGCTATGATACTCATGGTCGGAATTTCAAATATGGATCTCGGCTCCAAATCGGCCCCTATAACTGCTCTAGCCTCGATGAGCTTCATTTGACTGGATCTGAACTCTATGGGTGACGTCACACTCACTTTGCTGTCCAGCCAAAACCACACGCTCTGACAAAACTTTACAAACACCGTGTCCACAATCACAAACATGATGGTTACAGTACTGACACACCTGATGTAATGAATAAGCGGTTCCACATCTCCTGTACACACCACACAGGGCTCTGCTGGTGCTCTGCCACTCCACCATCCTCCCACAAAATTACAAACCAAGTCTATCTTCTTTGCAAATACACCACGCACACACTTTATCAGATTACTTCTAATAGATGTTTTTAGTGTTGTTGCTTTTATAGTTGGGCTCAGTGACTGTGAACTTTCACTTTGTGTCACTAGAACACAGGGATGTGGAAACTTTATTGTTCAACAGTTTAATGCCTAATGAGGCTTGTAGAGGAGAAAAAACTGTGTGAACTGATGTGACATGAGTCAACTCATGTAACAAAGTAGTGATCTGCACTCCTGATTAAAGATAAATAGTTATTTTGGCTTTGGTTTTTATTTCACACTGAGGTCTTCGGGAACAGCAATGCAGAGCCTCATGATTTAAAATCGTCTCTTGTTAACTTTTGTATAGTTTTAAAGTGTACTTCATCAGAACAATGATTATATAAGCAATATAAAACCGTTTGGTGTTTAAATGTGAGAATATACAGAGGCTGGTGTTGCTGGATGTTTCTGGTGGAAATTGACGCTTTTAAAAATATGCATGTTTGCAGCTTTGTAGCACAAGGTGAAAAATCTGAGTCAGACTTTTTACAACATATCTGTACCATAGACTGTATAAAAACATGGACTGAGTCTGACGTCACTCCAGCGTTCAGTTCCAGTCAAATGAAGCTTGTCAAGGCAAGAGATTACAGGGTCGAATTTGGAGCCAAGTTCCACATTTGGAATTCCAATCACAAGTATCATAGCAACGAAAGGGCCAATCTGGAGTAAGGCTGTTGAAAGTAACGCCTCTTCCTGCACACACTGCTGGTTTAGCACGGAGCGGGCGCTTAGCAACATGTAACTCGTTGTAGGCGGGGCAGACTGACTGCAAAAGGTAAGTAATATTTCAGAAGTAGATTCAATAAGGAGCCAAAAGAGAAGTGAATGAAAGACACACAATAAAGTTGGTTATATGAATAGTTATATTATAGTATTCTGATAAGAGTTTCTATGTGTATATTAATGTGCAATAATAATAATAATTAAAATGTATAATAGTGAGGTATGAATTATAATAATGCAGATATAACAATCAATTGAGAATGAGAACAAAACAAAAATAAACAACTTCAGTTCAGTGTGAAATCAGACCCATGAGATCAGCAAGTGTGTGTGTGTGCGTGTGTGTGTGTGTGTGCACGGGTGTGTGTATGGGGGGGAGGGTGTGCGTGTGTGTGTGTGTAAAGGCAAAGTCTTTCAGTCTGAGTTTCAAAGTTCGTAGTGAAGTTATTAAATCCAGCAAGATAGAAAGAGTTCGATCTCCTCCCATAAGGTGGTGTATTCTGAGCTCAGACTCACAGTTGAAGTTGCCATCAAAAAAGGGGAGGGGGGGACGTGACCACCGAGCGCAGGGTTGGATGTTTGTATGAAAGCAGAGTAGAAGCAGATTTAAGCATCAAACGTTGAGCACGCCGACTTCAGAGCTCGACCAGCACGAGCCACAGTGAGCAGAGGTAACCAAAATGATGAGGCTCACAGCAGTTACAGAGAGAGAGGTGACCATCTTTAAATGTAAAGTGAACCAGAGTCGATGGAGCCGGAAACGCGCCCATGATCACTTCCTATTTGGAACGAGGCAGCTAGCAGGTTAGCTATGTGATCTGTTATGGGTAAAAGCAAATATTTCTCAACTACATTGGCTGAAATTGTATACAGCCAATGAAAAACACCTACAGCACCTATAAGGTTGACGGTTTGACCCCAGCGCTGACCAGTGCATACTATCCTTGGGCAAGACACTTAACTGTTGCTGTTCAATGTGATGCTTCACTCTGACTGTGGATTGGCGTTAGTTTTTAGGTGCTGCTAGCGCTCTGCCAATCTCCCAGGTAAATATATGCAACAGTGACGAAAAAAAGGAGAAAAAAAAGCAACTTTACCCAGAATGACCCAGTGTCTGCTTGGATTATCGTAACACTGAACTAATGCAGACCTGACAAGAGGCATTAGAATAGCACAGTTGGAGGGTAGTCTTTGAATCATTTTGGCCCATGACTTTGCAGAGAGAATATTTTTAACTTGCTCTTCAGTTCTGAGTGCTGTTTTTATCAAGTGAGTAATAATTGTGTGCATAAAACCTATTTCCAGTTAGACAGTTAGAGGAAAGAACAGTGTTTGGCGTTTGACAGTTTAATGGGCCCGTCATATCTTTTATTTAAAAACAACAATTTTCACAACTGACATTTTAATATGCAAAATAGAAGGTTGTGCAGAAAAACAAGTCAGTGGGATTTAATATTATGCTCGGATGAAAAGCGGTTTAGGAAGCGATGGCAATTTTAAAGCATTTGAGTGAGACTGTGTTTGGGATAATAATAGTGTATGCTAAAGCTGAGTCTACCAAATAACATCACTCTTTTAAAAGTTGTTAAAATAAGTTATTCTGGCTTGTTAAAATAGTTTTTGAATACTTTAAAGGTCCTATAGTACGCAAACTTGACTCTCATGAGCTTTAAGCCGTGTTATAATGCGTGAATTAAACATGTGTGAATGAAACAAAAGAAAATCCCAGGTGTGTTTGTGATGAGGAAACAACATAACATAGATCAGAAATAGTGTAATATGAACCCTTTAAATAGTCAGTACCCATTTTTTCCCATTTATTTAACCAAAAACAATGTCTCATCCCACCAGATATATTGTATAAGCAGCTCTTGAGGTCAAAATAAGTCTGCTGCGCGCCGCCCACATCTAATTAGAAAGTGTTTTATTGTCCGATAAGTGCGAAGAAGTGCGAGTTAGCATTCTAGTTGTTGTTATCAAAACTCCCCTCTAGTCTATGAAACTTGTGAAAAGTGCTTATAAACTCATCGGGGTGAATAATTAAGATGCTCAGAGTGCATAAGGGAAGTTTGGTTTCAATAATGATGATATAACAACAAATAAAATACAAACATTACAACGTTCCTCTCCAAAATTGTGAATAGAGTATTGAACAGTGGTTAAACTAGGACGAGACTAGTACCAACCAGGTCTGAATCTGGACTATCCCAGAATTAAACCAGGACTAAAACAGAACCAACCCAGAATCCAACAAGTGATGAAGTCTTTTGATGGAGGAAATTTGCATTTACTTTATGGAAGGAATTCAAACCTTTGCTAATTACTTTTATTTTTTTACATTTTACTTTTTATATTATTTATAATATTATTATTCACTATTATTATTATTATTATTTGTGCTACTATTATTATTACATTGTATTATTTTATATGGTTATTTTTTCATTTTTTCAATACTTGAATAAAAAATGTGATAACAAAAAAAATAAAAATCACAAGTGATGGGAAGAATACTTTGAAAATGTATTTAGTTAAATAATACTGAATACATGCATTAAAATGTATTTTGTATATATTCCGTTACATAGTCCAGCCAGAGTATTGTATTCTGAATACTTATAATACTTTTATGTTGAGTTAGATTTAATGTCTGATATAAAAGACAACATGTGATTAAAAGTGATTTATGTTTGTTCCACATTTATTTATACCTACAAAAAAATGACAGACTATGTGATCAAATACCATGATGTATTTCTTGGATTTTAGGAAAGTAACTGTATTCTGAGTACCACCAAATGAAAAAAAAAAAAAAAAAAATGTAAACAGCGTCTGAATACTAGAGATATCGGTTGGCCAATATATCGGGGCTGACATTTGTACTTTTTAGCATATCAGCCTTAAATACCGGCCTTAAATCCCCAGTACAGGTCGATATTTTGGTCGATCTCATAAAAATATACACAAAACTTTATATCAGCACTTTAATATGAAAGATATAACTGCACAGAACATGACTACACACCTCCCAATCCCACTCCCTCTGTTCTATTGATTCCATGATGCTTGCAGTCTACTTTGTTCCTGACCACACGTTAACCTCAAATCATCCTCCTCCTCATATGACGCTCATCTCTGCCTCCGTGACCTTTGACTCTTGCATGTCACTTCCTCTGCGGGTGACCACTTCCTTCACAGCAGCGGTGCCAGACAGGAGCCCGTTGAGCGTATGGAGGCTCTGACGCAGCCTCACGCAACAGTGTCCCAGTTGGAATATGGATTTTTAAGGCATATATTTGAGAGATGTCTATAGTTTTTCATTCATATTCTCCTCTGTGTGCTTGTAATACTGAGCTGATACACTGTTATTGGATTTGTTTTGCTTAAAGGATCAATATGTACAATTTAGATTTAATATTTAACACCAGATGTGGGTTAGACATGTTATGATGGTGTTCTCTAGAGTCTCTCATTTGGGTTGCCAGTTTCAATGCTACAATCCAGTTGGTTTAAAGCAGGGGTCACCAACCTTTTTTAACCTGAGAGCTACTTTATGGGCTCTGAGTCGTACGAAGGGCTACCAGTTTGAGACGCTCTTCTGAAATAATACATTTTCTCAGTTTGCCTTTAGTTATACATTATTAATAATGATAAATGATAATCATCTATGTGAACACACTGATCATGTTGCAAGACACTGATCACATTAATGATTTCTCAAAATAATTATCAACAATGAGCAAGGAGGGAAACAGATATCAGTATTCAGCACATTAACTTTACTAATCTTAGTAATTGTTAAATTTCAGATGACACTTACATCACTACATCTCATAGGAAAAGTGTCCCATTTTCACTATCCATTGACAAATGTTTTTAAAAAAACATAAATAATATACATTGCACCATGTTTCATAAAGTTATCAATTATGTAATGTTAAAGAAAAATAAGCTTACATATTTTTAAATAAATCTCGGTTGCGTTGTGTGACTTTTTCACCGGTGTCGTGGAAAAAGCCTGTTGTTTACCCAAAGCTGCGTTTAGCTCTGAGCTTGTTCTGCCCATAGTGTGCGTCCCCGTGGGGAGTGCGCGTCCCCGTGGGTAGTTAGTGTGGAGTTTTGTGAGAGGTAGTGAAGTGTCCCTCCATATTGTGCCGCTTTGCCATCACCACAGTCGCTCCGCAGATGAGATACGCACAGGTTTCTTTTACAGTCTTAAATCATTGTGAAAGTGATCTCTTTATTTTCTACCATGTTTTGGAGTAAGAAACTGCATTCAGCGCATCCTCACAGCGCTCGCGAGCGGAGCACTGGTTTTGTCACGTGCACAATACTGACCTTTGAAGTGAGTAGGTCAAAGTTCACCTTAACTTATCTAAACTTCACGTATAATGAACATCTGTTTAAGATACTGTCATTTTTAAATCTATATAAATGCAAGGGTGATAAAAAAAAAAAAAAAAATAGCAACAGAATAAAATTAAATTTTAGATGCAGCTCATTAGTGAGTTGTGCTATTTTTAGAATTGGTCTGCGGGCGACTCATGTGGGGCTTGGGGGCAACATGGCGCCCGCGGGCACAGGGTTGGTGACCCCTGGTTTAAAGCTAAAACTCTGGAGGTTCTTTCACATGAGGCCTGTCCATAAACTGAGAAACACTTGTATGTGTCTCTATCTGCAGGTTAAGGCTCTGTGTAAAAGCTGAAACTCCTGAATGAACAAAGAGGCAAGGGGCAAGAGATCAAGTCCAGTTGTGTTTATTAAGTTATATTCTTTTGGCTTCTGTTGTCCTTTTCATGTTGAATAGCGTTGTTAGCATCTTGGACCCATGCCCAACAAAGATCCTGACCGTGGATAACAGAGAAGTGAGAATGGCTTTTGTACGGGTCTATTTTTTTTTTTTTTGTTTGCTTGTTCTTGCTATAAATACATTAAAAACATACATTCTTACTGTGAGCAGAATCGCCTCTCTACAGATGTGACCTGTAACTTTGAGCTCCATGACATCACATCATGATTTGTGTCCATGGAGATAGATGTTTCATGCCATACCCTGGAACATTCATGACAAAGCTAGCCTCAACCACAAGAGTTACATAGTGCTCTTATGAAACACTGACTGATTTAAAATGGATCAGATGTGTTTGTTTGGCGTGAATCTGGTTTGAAAGTGCGTTCACATCTCCACGAACAAGTACACCACAGTTTGCTTCAACAGGATCCAGTATGAACACACTCTAAAACCACAGGTGGGAAGAGTAGCCAAAATTGAACTCAAGAAAGTAAGTAACATTGCTTCAAAATGATATTACTCAAGTAGAAGTACAAAGTAGTGGTCCAAGAAATTACTCAAGAGTGAAAAAGTAATTGGGAATAGTGGGAAAAGAGTGTAATGTGAAGGACAAAACATGAACTAATGCACGAAATCTGGTATTTTCAAAAGCTCGACATACAAATGAGACGAACTAAATCATATCTGAAGGAGCTGCAAGAAACACAAATGTTCAAATCATTTCATATTGTCGACATAAAGCTCAACTCAATTTAGACTCACTCACAGAGGGAAGAGTACTGTTACTTCACTACAAATATTACTTAAGTAGGGGTAAAAGTATCTCAGTTTGTAGAGTGGTTGTCCTCTGATCCAAAGGTTGGCCGTCCGAATCCCGGTATCGACATAAACGTCATTTGTTGAGCTCTACTAACCCAAACGTTGACGAAGCGATTCCAGGTCCCACAGATGAATGCTGCTGTTGTGTCCTTGAACAAGACACTTAACCCACCTCGCCCCCCAGCGTCTGCGTACACTGATGTATGAATGTGTGTGTGAATGGGTGTGTGGTTCCTTGATGTAAAACGTTTTGAGCGACTTGAAGGTGTAAAACATTAAAAAAAATACAACCATGTGACTCTGAAAAGTGTAATTTTTGTAAAACGTAAATGTAACTTGAGTAGAAGTAACTCAGTGCTTCCCACCTCTGCCAAGCACTATACATTTTTTTCTGCTATGGTTGTCTGATTTCCAAACATCTGAGCTCCCTAGTCGTATATTCCCTTAGCTAACTCTTCTCAAAGTGTTGCGTCTCCAACAAGCCTGTGGGGACCTATAGCAACGACAGCTTTTACCAACCGCAGTATTAAGGTTCTACTAACAACAAGGTACGCGTCGTTCCATTTCACAGCAATCTCTGCACGACCTGGGGGAGCTCTTCAATTCAACAGCAAGAAAGAGGGAAAAAAAAACAGATGAGGTTGGTTTATCTGAGAGGAGAGGAGAGAGGGAGAGAGAGAGAGTGAAAATCCTATCTGGCTCCAGTCCCATCCATTTTTCGAGCCGTGACAAGTAATCATCCGTACCATCAATCGTGTCTCCTTCACAGAGCGCTTTGGAGTTCTTCAGTGTAATTGCGTCGTAAGTATGCATAGATATACCTGAAAGAGCGAGAGAGGGAGAGGAGGATGGAGAGATATTATACGTCCAGAAAAGAACAGCAGTACATATTCAAAAACATCGTAAACACATCTCCCACAGCGTCATGATACCGTGCATTTATAGTCATTTTTAAAGGTATAATATGTAACTTTTCTCGTGAGCGGTCAGCCGGTCTGTCTCCGTGGCGATGTTATTGCTGTGGTTGGATTGTGTGGCTTTAAACGTTTTGTACTTTGCATGTATTTTATTACAGGTGTTTTTGTTGCTCAGAAATACATTGAAAAACATGTTACTGTAAGTGGGCTTGCCTCTCAGCAGATCTGGCCTGTAACTTGACCTGATGGTGGCACCTGCTCCAGAGAGGTTTACAAGCATGTAGCTTTGGCTTAAATGTGTTATACCCGTTTCACATCCAGATACATTACAACTTTTTGAGATTGAATTCTGAGAAGTAGTTTGCTGCTTCTATGATAAACTATGGGCCAAAGAGACACATTACAGATGCATGACATTTAAACATCCTTTATGTTCAATTTTAAATGTTTAAATCAGACCTCTTCTGCAAAATTGACTTTTCAGACCTTTTGTTCATGTTATAATTGAGTCATCTCATCGTTAACTCACCCGAAGTTGTGTTCAGAGTGATTTATGCAGGTTTGAGTAATCTCTGTTCTCTCATATCTGAGTCGTCGTTGCTTCGATCTGTCCCCGTTTTCACCACCGCCCGCTGTGACATATGCTTTTGCTTCTCCAGTTTTATTTTCTTAATCGTGATTTGCGTAGGATTTGGCAGCATCGCATAGTCATTTTGGTACGAATGACAAAAAAAATCTGCGTCTTACTAGCTTGATCTGCAGCTATCCATAGGAGGCGCCGACAGCTTCAGGGCTTCAGGACTCCCGCTGGTACTGCAGTTTTCTAAAGTAGAACTCAGCAGACTTGTTTCTTTTATTAAGTCATTTTAGATTAATTGCAATTTAAAATGTCTAAATTCTGACATAATGTCATAATTCTGACACAATAGGTCTGCTTTATAAATAAAGCAGACCTATTGTTATTATATATTACATAAATAAATGTAATATGCAACCTTTTCCATCTGTTTTTTGATTTTTATTTTTTTTAATTATGGGTTAAATTAATTAACATGACATTTATTTTAATTAGTCTATTTTATAGGCTATACTTAGTCCTCCTCTTCAGTGTATACACTGTTATTTCTAACTTTCTCTTGGTTGAATCAATGATCCTGTGAAGCCTTAAGAGGCAACTGCTGTTTTGATTTTTAGCTTTACAAAAATAAACTGAATTGAATTCTCTGTTGGACACACACCCCCACAGCTTACCTTTATAACCAACAGCAGCACTTCATACTGTCTCCTGTGAAACTAATCCCAGGCCAATCTCCACTGATAGTTCTCTAAAGTACTACAGCCGCTACTGCTACAATCCCAGCCTGCAGAGCGCCGACAGTGAACCAGACCCTGGTTCATTTCATGATTTAGAACTGAAAATAATACTGAAAAAAAAACACAACAGGGAGGGGAAGTACTACAGCGAAAATAATTAATAGCCTAAAAAATAAATTAAGTTTTGTCGGCTGGACAAAAGTGTGAGAGTGAAAATGTTTTGCTGCTCATCCAAGTCACTTCTTCAGTTCTGGTCAGATTACTGCTGGACACTGTCTTATATCTGTCTGGAGGGAGGAGCTAACTACACTGAAACTAACACACCTGTTTGTTTACAGTTTCTGTTTGTTAGCTAGGTCTACTGAAGTACACTAAGTACTAAGTACACTAACTGTGCTTGAGTCATGTTTTGTACAGTCATTCACCCTAAGAGGTGCTCTCACACCTATTAGTACACTGGCTAGTACTATTGTCTTCACTATAAAACCTTTGCCCAGTAAACAGAACAGAATTGTTTCTATTGTTATATCTGAGTGACTGAGGGATTTCACAGACAACAGTTAATATAATGAGGAGCATGTTCAGACATGCTAGTGTAATCACAAAGTGACGAGTCTGGCGATGGTTTATGGACTTTAAAACTCAGCAAGGTTTCTATCTATGACATCACAATCCTGGGAAGATTTGATGTTTGGTACTTTCTACAGAGGATTACTGAAACCAACCTGAATGACGCAAAATACAGTCCCTGGTATGTTTTTTAATGAGGGAACAATATCCCAACATAGTTCAAATCTAATTTCGCATAATATGTTATTTAAATCATCATTGCCCCAAAACCTGTCAGGCCACTCTCGTCCAGTCTTTTACAGATGAATGAACTGAATGATGCAAACAGGAGCTACGAGACATTCATGTCTAGTAATTTAGTATTAGCCAAAAAAAAAAAAAAAAAAAAAGAAAAGAAAAAAAGAAAAAAAAAAGGATATCTAATATTGCTTATAAAATCGACTATCATACAAATAACCACACTTTTGGCAGAAATAGATAAGTGACACTAATTTATGATGATTTGATTTTCAGAAATGTTATTCGCCATTTGCAGCATAATGCTACAGTAGGTTTTACTTTGGCAAAGTGGACTGTAGTATATCATCACACCATAGACTGTACATATATAAATGGACATAACTAACCTGCTAGCCACCATGTTCCAATCAGCTGCTAGACCGGCTCTAAATGATCTTGGTGTTTTTATTTCGCTATTGTGTCCATAACCCAAGATATGAACATTAATAAGAAACAAATCAGCGGCCTGCTTTCCTCGAAGTTGTTCCCGCTAGTGTTAGCAACAGGTTTGGTTGACAGCATTGCTAAGCGCCCACACCACTGGTTTGGCAGGGGGCAGGCGCTTAGCAACACTGTTAAAAGGAAAGGGCCGTTACCTTCAACAGCTTCACTCCAGATTGGCTCGGAATTCAAAATATGGAACTTGGCTCCAACTTCGCCGCTATAGCTGCTCTAGCCTCGATGAGCTTCATTTGACTGGAGCCGAACACCATGTGTGAAGTCACACTCACTCAGTCCACTTCTTTGTACAGTCTATGGTTAGCACACGGCCAAACACATGTTTAATATTTCCCTAGCGGTTTCTTACCTCATGCAGTTGAATGCCTCTCCTACTCTGCATCTAATGTAGATCAGACTGTGCTGTTACATGTAGTGTCTGAGTGCGCATTGGCTTCTCCAGATGTGTTATTGGGACCTTTGACGTGCAATTCACAACACCTCAATCGTAGTTCCCGGATTTACGTGCGTTTTGATAAGTCGCTTTGAAATGGACTTGGACATCTCTCCGGTTTTCCTGGCGTGCATGTAAACGTAGTGTTTCATTTGACTTAGGAAGTGAGTGCGTGGTATGACGTGAGGGGGATGTGAGGAGGGAGATCAGCCAGGCCGCCTCTGTTCTTCTTCTGCTGTGTTAAATGCTACTGATACGTCTGTAGCTAGCACCATGTTAGCCTGCCAAATGTGAGGAGGAGGATCAACAGTGGAAAGAGGAAGACGAAACACTGTAAAATAGAAACAGCTCCATGGTTCAAGGTGTTTTGTTCTTTTTTGTAGTAGGCCTACAATTATTATGAAGGCACAGAGATGCTAGCATGCTTCTTTATACATTTGGTTTATTTACTTCTATCATGCAGGACAGTCAGCGCAGATATCCTCAGAAATAGGCACACATCGGGGACATTGTGCCAAATTATTAACCTTACGCAGATGGGACCAATCACTGAACAGTATTGTGGCTTCAGTAGAAGCCCAAGGCCCAAGCGAAGCAAAACACTGACAGATGTACTTCAAACAATTTTGTTTGGGAAAATGATGCTTAGGGAAGTGCTCTGTGCATTTGTGGACAGAGAAAGTCTTTTATAGACGTGGACTGTGGGAGTGTCACCCACAATGTTCAGTTGCCACTAAATGAACCCAATCAGGCAATTATAGTGGCTAATCTGCAACAAGGGACCATATTTGGAATTGCAGGCGCTTATCAACGAGGCTGTCAATTGACCTGTTGCTAACCGTAGCAGGACTGACCTTGGGGGAACAAGACACTTGTCTGCTCTGTTAATCTTGATTTCTGATATCTTGATTTACAGACAAAGTAGTGAAATAAAAACCTCACAATCATGTTAAGACCAAAATGATAATACACATCGCAGCAGTTACAGAGGGAGGGGCAAAGGCCCTGATTCCCTGATCGATAATGTGTACAACTCAATTCAGAGTCCTACACTGCATCACACCACATCACACCACAAGTGTAACAGTCACCCACTCACAGTATGTGACGAGCCCAAGTATAAATCCAGTGTTAGCTTAAGACATAATTAAAAAACAGTCAAATGTATTTGAAGTTGTGAAATATATGTTTTTACAGCGCGATTTTGCTGTGCCGTTCAATTCTCTCGATTAGCTCAATGAGTTTTCTAGCCCTCTAGGTGCAAGTGCAACTGCCCAAACTGAAATGAACTCAAATGAATTTTTGGTCCTGTACAAATATTCTTTTCTACAGTGGTGCTAATTCTCCTGATGGGTCTGTAGCTCGCCCTGTGTTAGTTTGCCAAGAGCGCGTGGGAGGATAAGAGTGTTCGGATTAGCCATGTTGTGTGTATAAATGTGCTTTTGAGAGAATGTGAAGCCAGTCCTTCAGAGCAGTGCAGATCAAACATGCTCTGTGGCAGTCTGCTTTACCATTCTCTTTCAGGATAAATGTACATGCACTGTGTGCTTTCTGCTCATGTGGGCACGTGTGACTCTCCAGGACTACCACCGCTGCTTCTTCTGCTTGTTAGTTGGTCTATTGTTGCAACAGACGACTGCAATACCTTCAAGTTTTGGGGAAAATTATGGGGACCACTTCTTATGTACTATTTTTATTATGTACTATTATTCCCACACTTACCATTTTGGCACATTGAAAATAAAGGATATTAGGTAAACATGAAACAAAGCTCAATAAATGATAATTTACTACATTCATTTGACTATTAAAGAAGATGGATTGTGCTTGTGTCTGCTCTATAGTTATAATCTATGACAACTGCGGATCATTATGTTATAATGTGCACATTTCAAATCACAATATTCATCTAAAACCACTTAATAACACTACATTCTGTCAGCACCTGTGATGGATAACTACAGATCTCACTAGCACAAATCACTCCAAATACAACTTCAGAGGATGAATGAGAAGGAAACAACCATAACACGTCTAAAAGCTCTGAAGAGTTGATTTGGCAGAATAGGACAGATTTAAGGTTGGTTATCTAAAAGCCGCAAGTCTCAATTTAGCCAAAACTATGATTATATTACATATCAATATATCATATGTGTATATTTATATTTGAATCCTATGATGAGCTGTCTGTCAGTCTGTCCCAGGGCAGGTGTGACTATAGCAGGAGCCACCAGTGCGGAGTAAATGAGAAATGCAGGAAATTGTAAGGTGACTAAGAGCATCCATATAAGAGCTTCTATCCCTGTATGAATGTGCTGAGTGACAGGTGGACTGTGATGCCATTAGAACAGAATGGCAGCCACAAGTCTGCCCCAGGCAGCTGTAGCTACAGAACAGCATAACATACTGTTGTGTACGGAGAGGATGGAGAGTGAATAGATATAGCCTAATGTAATGTTTTCAATCAAGCTAACAGATTGAACCTGTTTATTTGATTTTGAACAGTGAATATTAAATACTAAGTCAGCAAACAGCTGCACCATGAATATTCCAGCACAATATCTACTCCATATTCCCCAAAACACTAAACATTACATTGGACAACAACTTTGTTATAGTTATTATTTTAAAACAAACCCACAATATGTCTCTGTGCTGTTTCAGATCAGTAATAATAAAAACGCACTCTAAAGTATCAGTGTCATTTGAAATTCTCTTTGATGGTAAACGTGCTGTGTTCCTGTGCACAGGTCTGATCCGCCTGCAGGAGCTCATCAAAGCGCCATCGCGCTACAACATCCGGCTGAAGATCCGGCAGTTGCCCACGGAGACCAAGGACGCCAAGCCCCTTCTGAAGGAGATGAAGAAGTCCAAGGAGTTCCATGTCATCTTCGACTGTGGGCACGAGATGGCCGCCTGGATCCTCAAACAGGTACTCACACATAGGCCCGAGAAGAGAGACACTGACGCATAGACCCAGGACATCAGTGGTTTGGCGACTGGACCAATCACAGAGCAGCATTGTGGTTTGGGTGGAGCTAAAGGTGAAGCACTCAAATGAACCACAGCAAACATGGCAACACCAACGGACATAATTTGTTTTGTTTGACTGTTGTGACGCTTCCACCAATCAGCTTCAAATATTCATCCTGACATTTGCACTTTTCCCAGTCGTTTTCAGAGAGACATTCCAGACTGAAGTGTAGAAGTCAATTCAAAGTGCTACTGGGGTTAGCCAGGTTGTAGAGATCTTGATGCAAGATAGTTAGAGGAGATGGAGAGGCTGAAGAGGCTGATGGTTCTGCTGCTGTGGAGGAAATTGGACAGAGGAGGATTATAGCTGTAATGGCACGATGAAGGAAGACAGAGTGCATTTATATGAATGATTTGAGAGGTGACTGGTCATAAGGCACAACAAGAGTACTTTTTAAAAATCATTTTTAAAATGTATATAATTTATGTATTTATTTTAGGCTTGAGGGAGAGTTATATATGTGTAACTTAACTTGTACCTTAAACCACAACGCCACCAGGAAACACTACATTTTATTATAGATAAGAGTCATTTTAATATCATTTGTGTATTTAATTGTGTTTCTTTTTTTATTATTTTGCCTGTACTTTCAATTCTACAAGACAAAACTGCACATTTGCTTTCAAAAACACAACAAAGTAGGTATCGAACTGAAGACCTCATGGTTGTAAGGCAAACCCCAACTACTTGAGCTACTATAAGCAATTCTTCAATACAAGTCAAGCACAACTATAATGTTTGCTAACCACTTTGCCAGAGGAATTACGCACTAAACCACAGAACTGCTCAGATAATATAAACCACTTTTTATTGAATCCAGTTCTTTTTATAAGTCTGCAGTTATGTAAACAAAATGCAAATGAAATAACAGATTAATTCAGCGCGTCTTCAAATGTGCAGCTGAGGGCTCATTTATTATACATGCGTTATATCGTGTCTCTGTTTTATGAATGCAAATGGCCCAAACGTTTCTTTAATCTCCATGAGAATAAGCCTTCCTCCTCTCTGCTGCTGCTGACCCGACATAAAGGAGGAAGCTCACCGCGCGATAAAGGATTTTTAATTACAAAGTCCAATTATTTATGAGAACCACGTGGATGATATTAAACAGTGTGCTGGGGTTTTGTAGGATAAAGAACTGAGAAAAATGGTTAGCTTCGGGGTATCTGTAATCTAAGACTGGGCTGTGCTAAAGATATACTTTACACTGATAACAAGTGGGTTCACAGTGAGATGACAAGGAAGTAAAGTCACCTCACAACAAGACAGTGTGACTGTGGTCTTGGGGCCGGGGAGGGCGGGTTCCATCCACAAGTGCATTTGCTAACCTGGCTCACAGTTAGATTAGATTAATATGTGTAGCGCTCTCAAATGTTCTCAGTGAAAGCGATCGGAAAAGGTAAAAATGTCATGACGATTACCGTATTATATGGAAAATATACAGACCACTTTGGCCTGCTAGTAAGCAAACTGGTGAACACAAAACTTTATATTTTACTTTTCAATTGCTTCTTAAATACTGCTCTCTCGGGTAAGACTTTACATTAGCTTAAAAGGCTCAACAGGAAAACAGGAAGTAGTTTTCATGACCTTAAACTAGACTTATGATAAACTAAATATTTACAACATTATTCCAAATGAAAAAAAATATCCCCTTTATGGTCTTATTAAATATGAAATGTATAAAAGAAAATGAACTGGTGCTTTGTTTTTGGGCCTCAGCAGAAACCTCAATGCTGCTCTGTGATTGGTCCGTTCACCCGCTTAACCTCACAAATATCGTGAGAATCCTTCTTGCTGTGCACGCGTACACTCTTACCCCACTGCAAAACGATCCCAGATTAGAACCCTACGGTGTGGAGTTTGCATGTTTGTCCCATGTTTAGATGAGGTTCCTCTGGGTCCTCGGGCTAATGCTGACGATACACCACTTTCAGCTCAATTTTCCTCCGATTTTCACTTGCTCCCAGTCACTCACAGTCATCACTCGTTGAGGGCAGTTGCAGCAGCTCAGTCTGGAGCAGCTACAACTCAAGTTACATTTGAATTAAAACTGCTGGATGTTGAAGTATTTACTAAGATTATTAATTGTAATATACACTGTCAGGCCAAAAAAAAGGCGCCACCTGGATTTAACTGAGCAAATATGTTGGTGTTGCTGCAGTTGGTCAGGTCTAGGTTCAGCAACAGTCTGTGCTCAAAGAATGAGGTCAGCTGACACCTGAATATACTGAATGACCAGGTTATTCCATCAATGGATTTTTCCCCTTTCCTGGTGGCACGGACATATTCCAAGACGACAATGCCAGGATTCATCAGGCTCAAGTTGTGAAAGAGTGGTTCAGGAGCATGAGACATCATTTTCACACATGGATTGTCCACCACAGAGTCCAGACCTTAACCCCATTCAAAATCTTTGGGATGTGCTGGAGAAGCTTTGTGCAGCGTCAGACTTGACAATCATCAATGCAACATCTTGGTGAAAGATTAATGAAACACTGGATGGACATAAATCTTGTGACATTGCAGAAGTGAAATCGAAACAATGCCACAGTGAATGTGTGCAGTAATCAAAGCTAAAGGTAGAACAACCAAATATTAAAGTTTGTGACCTTTTATATTTTGGTGGCGACCTTTTTTTTGGCCAGGTAGTGTATGGACGGTAAAAGTAAAAGTGTAGTTTGTAGCTTGAAGCAGTCCTAACCAGGCACAGCTCAAGATCTGGAGATGCTGCTACTGGTTGCCCCAGCAGCAAGGATCATATGCAGAGGGCAGTATGGTGGCAGTAATGTGTGCCTTAACCGTAACAAAAGGCAAACTGACTCCTGACAGGTGATCCCACTTCATTGAAAGATGGGCCAAATGCTAAGGACAAGTTTCCCTTTATATGGTGTAAGAATGTTCATTTCTGGTGTAAGTGTCAAAGAGGACCAAGAGTCTGAAACGTAAAGTCAGACAGGTTTAATGAGCTTAATGAGTTCCACAGCTAAAGTGAACAATGAAGCAACAAACTCAGGAAAGGACAGAAACGAGTCCTGAGATGTGCATGTGACAGATTTTATAGTGTGGGTGTGAGGAGGGTCCTTCTTCTAATCCGCACAGCATCTTCATAAGGCCATGCTGGTCTGCACAACATCTTTATGAGTTCCAGTAAACTATCCCTTGACATAGGCTTCTTTTGGGTGTTCAACTTTCCTTTCCACAAAATTTGCATCAAAATCACCAGGATAGACATAAAGTGGCTCTTGACTCCAAAAGTGAAAGCTAAATCCATTTCATTTTCAACTCACCTTTAGTGTTATTGAACAGGCACAACGCAATTTGTTAAGCACATTCGAAAGTACATTATCAGTGAGAGATTGTAGATGTCTTTTCATACTTTTTATTATTTTTTATGGTTAGGTTATAATGTCACAGTAGTAACAACATTTTAGTTTAGTTTTTAGTTTACTGCATTTTAACCTGTACTATCTATCATCATTTTTACATGTATTAATCCCGCATATTTATTCCAACATTAATACCATCCAGTGGCCCAGGGTTAGGGTCTTATTTCATATTTTTAGCAGTCCTTTAACTTTGCAGGAGGTGGTCCATGAAATGTTAAACGGCCATTGTCTTGGTGCTATTAGCTCTAATGATTCTGAAGAAGTCATTTATAAAGAGATGGATGTACCACTGGTCCACCTGTCATGTAGTCCACCACACTGAGCTTTAATGGGATTCCTGGGGCTCGGAGCGTTCAGTGTAACCGCGGGGGTTAAATCAAAGTCAAATGAACAGTTACATGATGAAGTGGTGTGAAGGGTGGAGTTATAAGCTACATGTGCTCGGTTTCTCACATGCAGTACAAAAGTCTCATTGTATAAAAGTGTCACTTTTAAGCAGCTTCAAGCTCCCGTCAGTTAAGGCAGTAAAAGCTACAGCATGCACAATCACTTCAGTAGTATCTATACGTTATTCATTCAACATTAATTAGTACGGAAATTCACAAAAAAACAAACAAAAAACTCAACTAATGCAAAGAAAAAGTAAGGTAAAAACAACCGTGCCTATGTTTCTGTTGTAGGGAGTATTATACCATGAAGGATGTAGACCAGATAACAAGGACTGACCGGGGGCAGGGGGGGGTCTGGAGGTGATTCGCTAGATATTTTTAAATTTTAAGTGATGCTAACTTCCTGTTCTCTCTCCTCTCCAGGCTCTGGCCATGGGCATGATGACCGAGTACTACCACTACATCTTCACCACACTGGTAAGTCAGCCCAGATGCCCTACCACATGCCTTTTCAGGTACAGTGGTCCCTCGCTATATTGCGGTTCACTTTTTGCAGCCTCGCTGTTTCACTGATTTATTTGGGGGCAATTCTGAATGCTTTTGTGTGTGTGTGTGTATGAACATGCTTTATATTCTGTGTCCTGATTGGCTGTTGGACTGTAGACCATTGTCCATCAGTCTCCTCCGTGCCGTGTCTCCTGTACAGTACAGAATGTGTTCATACAAATTTACATAAACGTTGGATCGCAGTGTGACTCTGAAGTGCTGTATGTTTGCAAGTTTTCTCCACGACAAAACCCACAATGTCGATGAAACGTTCTACATCGACAAATTTCGGAAACACTTTGGACTTAAACGTGTTTCTCTGCACGGAGAGGCGCCTCTGTGGATATCGCTGGCGCATGAACAGCACATTTAAAGCGATCATCGAGGAAGAGGGATATAATATACGAAGGTTTGAACTTTGAGAGTGTTTAATCAAGAGAGAAATGTGAGAAAATGTTAACACCTGTGTGAGAAAAGTGTATAAAGTGTGAGGTGAGGGGTTTTACTGCTGCAAAACATATAGAATAGTTGTAGAAAATAAAGTAGACTACTTTGCAGATTTCGCCTATTGCGGGCTATTTTTAGAACGTAACCCCCACGATAAACAAGGGACTACTGTATACAAATTTGGGACAAGCAAACACATTAACTTACCCTTGAGTTGTGACATAGTCTTTGGGTGTGCTTATGCTAGCCCAATCAAAATCCCCTAAAGCTTTGTCCAAACCACTTTTGCCACGGTCTCTCATGTTATTATATAAGGAACCTCCCTCAAAACACACAGTGAATCTGTGCTTACCTCAAATAGAACTATGGAGCGACAAAAGTTCCTGCCTTTTGTCTCCTGTTTAACCCCCTCTGCTCCACACTGTTGTTAAATCCATGAACTCAAAGAGACACAACTGTGCTTGAAAACAGCAAAAAGTCTAGTGTGAGTGTGCCCTTAAATATGATTGGTGCTATTCTCTGGGACAGTTTATAAAGAGTTGGTTGCAACATAATACAAGGCTCCTCCTCTTCACGCCCACTCCAGGAAGCATTAACCAATCACCAAAAAATAGCATGAAACGAAAATGTTAAATCTAATTACCCTTTCTTATAAAAAGTGCTCCATTCCAATTGAATTTGAATGGAAAAGAATAGTGCTTAAAACCCACGCAGTTAATCAGGAGGCTCAGTGAAACAGGAAAGAGGAGTTCCCAGCCATTACCTTTTATTATGTTCATTAATTTTCCACAATGGGACATATTTTCTCTCCTACCTGCTGACAGACCTGTGGAATAGGACATAAAGAAGACATATTATTATTTTTCTGGTATTTAAGAATCGCAACTATGAATTGAAACGTATGGAGTGTAGTAAACACAAAATAAAATCTAAATTACTCCACATTTGTTATTGATTAAAAATGTAAAAAAATAGCAGCTGTGAAGTGAAAACTATTTCAAGAGACTTCGTTAAGAAGCTCATTGAGAGAAGGACAAGGGTTTGCAGCACTGTCAACAAAACAAAGGGTGGATACTTTAAGGATTTGAGTTATTCAACCTTTTTTTTCTTTGGTATATAATTACATTTATCTTGCTTCATATATTTAATGTCTTCAGTTTGTATATAACATGAAGAAAGTAGTAAGCATAAAAAGAAATAATTAAGTGATGAGATTGTGTGTCCAAACGTTTCACCTGTACTGTACATAGGTCATGATTTTCACATAATGCTCGATGTGAACTGCAATAATTATCTAAAATAATTACATAAAACTGACTCTTGTGACCTTTAAGCCATGTTATAATGTTACCTCCTTAAAAATATACCAGGAGTTGTGTTTTGTTTCATTCACACATATTTGAGCGACCCTTTATTATTAGTCTCTCTACATCTCCAACGCTCTGAAGATGCTCTGTTCCACCTTGTGATGTCACGAAGTGGTAGTTTTTACCTTTAGTTCAGTGGAAATTGGCAATTCCAGGGCTGAAATGATCCAAATGATTCTAGTGACGGTGTGTGGAGTTTAAAAACACAGTTGAGCACTTCCTGTATCACCACTTGATGACATCACAAGGTGGAACAGAGTGTTTTCAGTCTGAGAGGAGAAATAAATAGTCTTACCGGTGAAGCCGTCTCACAAAATGGAAGTTGGATTGCAGACAGCGGCTCTGATCAGATGAGCTTTGGTTCAAGATGGCGTCTGTAAACAAAGCCGTCTGCTGTTGTGTCGAGGTTCGTTGCGAGTGCAGGGAGAACGTTTAGACAAGGAGCCACTTGGAGACTGTGAAATATAACTAATATGCTAAGTATCGAGTCTATACTAAGAAATAGATTTGATACTACTGATTCTGATACCACAATGATAATAAATAAACGCTCTTTCTTTGGACAATAGAGTGTGATTTTCAACATTATATCATAGTACTTTCTTTTATATTCACATGTGGCTTTATATATGTGGAATATTTTCTGATCTATGTTCTAATGTTTCCTCATCACAAACAGACCTGGAGTTGTGTTTTGTTTCATTCACACATGTTTGACACACAAACCCTGCAGATTTAGACTGAGTAGACTCTGTTTCACTTTGTGATGTCATGTGGTGATACAGGAAGTGCTCCACTGTGTTTTTAAACTCCACACACCTTCACTAGAATCATTTGGAACATTTCAGACCTGGAATTGCAGTACTAAAAGTAAAAAGAGCTGTTAACTACCACTTCATGACATCACAAGGTGGAACAGAGCATTTTGAGCTGTGGAGATGTAGACAGATAATAAACAAAAAATCAACTCAAGGTCTGTTTTTGAGGAGGTAACAACAACAACATTATAACATGGGCGCTTAGCAACACTGTCACTCAAATAGCAGGACTCACAGAAGCAGAGGGGCGACAGGGCGACACTTTTTTCAATAGAAAGTGAGTTGGAGTCTGAGTTGATGGAGGCAGGAGCACGCCCAGGCTCACTTCCTGTTTGGAACGTGGCAGCCAGAAGGTTAGCTATGTCCATTTACATAAACCCTTTATAGGAATTAATCCATTTTGCATAATATAGGACCTTTGAAAAGACTCAAGATCCCATTCATTGTAAACATATCCAAAAAGAAAACTATGAAACTGGTATTTTGGTTCATCATGAGGGCAATTTCCTGGTTATATTCCAGTTTGTAGGATCACATTCTCGGTCCGATCCCAGTAACATTTGGCGGGCTTATATGAGCCTCTGTGCTCTCCAAACCTGCTGGGATTGGTTCAGAGCCACCCCGCCTGCTCTTCCAAACAAACATGTAACCATCATCCCCCAATCTCTTCTTTCTCTCTATCTATCTCTGTTGTGCCCCCCTCTCCGTTTCCCCTTTCTCCACCACTCTCTCTCCCTCACTTCTCTCTTTCCTTCTCTCTATCAGTCCCTCCCTCTCTCCTGCCTGTCTCCTTTTCTCTCCTACCTCTGTCCCTATTTCTCTTTCTCTGTGTCATGCCTCCTCACTCTCCTCTCTCCCCCCGTGCTCTGTTCCTCCCTCTTTCCATCACTCTCTCTCTCCTCCTTTGACCTCTATTTCACCCTACCGCTCTCTCTTCTTTCTCTCTTCCGCTCTCTTCTTCTATCCACCCCTTCTCCAACTTCATCTCTCGCTCCATCTCCTGTTCTCTCCTCACCTACCTCCTTCTCTTCCTCTCTCTTTAACACTTTATCTCTTTAACTCTCTCTTTTTTCACCTCCTTACTCTCCCCTCCTTTCTCCTCTCTCCCCCACCCCCTCTCTTCTATTTCTCTTTCTCTCCTCTCTCTCTATTTACCCTCTGCATCTCTCTCTCCATTCCCCATTCTTTCTCTCCTCTCTTTCTTTTTCCCCCTTCTTACTCTTGCTCCTTTTCTTCTGTCTCTCCTCCTATGTCCTCTCTCTCCTCTCCTCTCCCTCTATCTATCCCCTCTTTAACTTCATCTCTTTTCTTTCTCTCCTCTCTCTTCTTCCCTTCTTACTCTTGCCCCTTTCTCCTCTTCTTATCCCTCTCTCTTCCTCTCTTCCTTTCTACCCTCTCTCCATCTCCCGTTATCTTTCCTCCTCTTTTTTCCCTTTTCTTACTCTCACCCCCTAACCCTCTCTTCCCTCTCTTTTTTGCCTTTTTTACTCTTGTCTGCCCCTTTCCTCTTACCCCTCTCTCCTCTCCCTCTATCTATTCTCTATCTCCAACTTCATTTCTCGCTCCATCTCCTGTTCTCTCTCCTCTTTCTCTTTTGCCCCTTCTTTCTCTTGCCCCCTAACCCTCTCTCTTCTCTCCTTCTTTTTCCCATCCTACTCTTGCCCCCTGAACTCCTCTTACCCCTCTCTCTTCTCTCTTTCTTTCTCTCTCTCCTTCCCCTCGATCTACCTTCTTTCATCTTCATTTCTCACTCTATCTCTCGTTCTTTCTCCTCTCTCTTTTTGCCCTTTTTACTCTCGCACCTTTCTCTTCTTTCTCGCCCTACCCCACTCTTTTTCCCTCTCTCTTCCCCCTATTTTCCCTCTCTCCTTTAACAATCTTTTTCTCTCTCCTCCCTCTTTTTCACTTCTTATTCTCGCCCCCCCTTTCCCCTTACCCCTCTCTCTTGTCTTTCTCCTCTCCCTCTGTCTACTCTTTCCATCTTACTTTTTCTCTCATCCCTCGTTCTCTCTCCTCTCTCTCTCTTTTTCCCCTCTTTCTCTCACACCCTACCCCTCTCTTCTCTCTCTCTTCTAACCCTTCTTACTCTCGCCCTCCTCCTGCCCTTCCCTTATCCCTCTCTCTTCTCTCTCTCTCTTCCTCTCTCCTCTTCCTCTATCTACTCTCATCTTCATTTCTCACTCCATCTTCTGTTCTCTCTCCTCTCTCTCTTTTTCCTCTTCTTATTCTCGTCCCCCTCTCCCCCTTACTCCTCTCTCTTTTCTCTCTCCATCTCTACTCTCTCTCCATCTTCATTTCTCACCCCATCTCTCATTCCCTCTCTTTCTCTTTACCCTTCTTATTCTCGCCCCACTCTCTTTCCTTATCCCTCTCTCTTCTCTGTCTCTCTCTTCATCTCTCATCTCCCTCTGTCTACGCTCCATCTTCATTTCTTGCTCCATCTCCTGTTCTCGCTCCTATCTCTCTCTTTTTCCCCTCTTTCTCTCACACCCTACCACTCTCCTCTCTCTCTTCTAACACTTCTTACTCTTGCCCTCCTCTCTTCCCTTATCCCTCTCTCTTCTCTGTCTCTCTCTTCCTTTCTCCTCTCCCTCTATCTACTCTCATCTTCATTTCTCGCTCCATCTCCTGTTCTCTCTCCTCTCTCTCTTTTTCCCCTTCTTATTCTCGTCCCCCTCTCCCCCCTTGCACCTCTCTCTTTTCTCTCTTCCTCTCTCTCCATCTTCATTTCTCACCCCATCTCTCATTCTCTCTCTCTCTCTTTCCCCATCTTACCCTCTTCCCCTCTCTCCTCTCCCTCTATCTACCCTCACTCCATCTTCATTTCTCTTCTTCTTCTTCCCCTTCTCTGAGCCGTGTCCCCGTGTCTCCATTTGGGACATCCAGGCCTGGTCCAGAGCCAGCCCTGTCCCGGTGCAGTATGGGGGATGGGGGGGGGCATGTGACTTGTCCTCTGCCGTCCTATTGATGGATGGAGTCCACCAATCGCCGCGGTAACCTTCAGACTTTAAACAGAAACACTGCCTCAGCACAGTGCAGAGACTAATACTAGAAGAATAACAGTACGACTTATGTCACGTGTGCAGTTTCAAACGTGAAGCTGAGAGTCACAAAGGAACAAGTCACATGAGCAGAGAGTTCACAATTACTTACTTGTTTTTTTTATTGTCTTAAAACACGAAAAACAAACTAATTCATTTTAAACAGTTTGCAGTGGTCCAAAGTTATTGTAGCTTGGTCGCTAATGAGTGTCAACAGAAAGGGGGAGGCGCTTGCCGGTCTCGACTGCAGCATACTAGCAAAGCATTCTGGGATTTGTAGTATACCAGCAGGGCAGCTGTAATGCTCAGTTGATGTGATTTCTTGGGCCAAATATGATTAAACCGCAGGCCAGATTGGGTCCCTGGGCCTGAGTTTGACATACGTGCTTTATGCATTCAGAGCATCTTAATTATTCACCACATGAATTTTCATTCATCTCCACAGAACAGGTAACGTCAGATATGGAGCTCAGCCAAAAGGTTTTGGCTCTAGTTCTTGAGTTGTTTTTCTGACTTGTGCAAGTGTTTATTTGCATTCTTCAACTCGGAAAAACATTTTCCCGAGTTCCTGAGGACCACGTGAACATAGCATATGTCCTGGTGAAGGCTCCACCACCTGCTTGTCTCCATGGAGATGTTATCGGTATGTAACATCTCCATGGAGACAAGCAAGTGATACCAACAAGACAAGTTTCAGGTCAGATCTATGAAAAATTGACAAGTTTGTTGTTTTTTTTTAGGTGTTTTCAGGAAAAAATAAGTAAATAAAAAATAAAATAAAAAATAAAATAAAATAAAATAAAATAAAATAAAATAAAATAAAATAAAATAAAATAAAATAAAATAAAATAAAATAAAATAAAATAAAATAAAATAAAATAAAACAAAACAAAACAAAACAAAACAAAACAAAACAATAACTTGACTTCCATACTGTGGAGAATTCCAAGCAAAAAAAATAACATCATGGAATTCCGACTGCAAGTATCATAGCAACCAAAGAGCTAAACCAGAGCGAGGCTGTTGAAGGTAATGCCCCTTCCCACATAACTGGTTTAGCAGGCAGCAGGCGCTTAGCAACGCTGTCAATCAAACCTCTTGCTAATGCTAGCAGGACTGACAGCAGCAGTTATGGAGAGAGAGGTGACACTTTTTCAATAGAAAACAAATTGGCACCAGTCGATGGAGCTGGGAGTATGCGCTATTTGTAATTTGCAGCTAGCAGGTTAGCTATGGCAATTTATATAAACTGCAACACTACCAAACGAAAAACATGAATAAAATGCTACAAATGCGTGTTGTCATTAATACTATTCACTTGTCATTTGTGTAGGACCTGTTTGCTCTGGACATGGAGCCGTACCGCTTCAGTGGAGTGAACATGACCGGCTTTAGGATCCTGAACACAGACAACCCCCAAGTGTCCTCCATCATCGAGAAGTGGTCCATGGAGAGACTGCAGGCTCCGCCCAAGCCCGACTCCGGCCTGCTCGATGGGTTCATGACGGTAACGCACCTATGCACACGTATGGTGGTATAAGGAGGGGGAGGGGAGAGAGAGTGTGTCCATAGTGATGATAGCAGGGATGGTGATGTTTTTGTTCTGGTATTTGAGAAACGTTCACTCTGTATTTTCTTTGCCAACTCACTCTGTCCATTTTAACTCTGTGTGATGGAAACTTGGACTCTGGCCACTTGCGCTGCTTTTCTTAAAGGTCCTTTATTACGCAAAATTGGCTCTTGTGAAGTTTAAGCCATGTTATAATGTTGTTACCTCCTCAAAAACAGACCTGGAGATGTGTTTTGTTTCATTCACAAGTTTGACGAGTCTGTCTATATCTCCAAAGCTGAAAATACTCCACTTTGTGATGTCATGAAGTGGTAGTTTTAAGGTTAACTGCTATTTTAGTCTCAATTGAACTGCTTTATTCTTCACTGCTCTAGAATAAAGTTTTTATTTTAGAATATTTTTCTTTTACCTTTTGTACAGTTCATAGCCTGTATACAGAAGTGGAGTGAGTGAGTGTGACGTCACCCACAGCGTTCGACTCCAGTCAAATGAAGCTCATCGAGGCTAGAGCAGTTATAAGAGCGAACACGTGGATCAGGTAGAGCAAGTTAATATTAACATTTTATGACTAAAATGACGAGCCTGACAGCAGCAGCAACAGTTTTCCAATAGAAACTAAATTAGAGCTGGACACACGCCCATGATCACCTCCTCTTTGGAACACGGCGGCTAGCAGGTTAGCTATGTCCATTTATATTTAGAGTCCATGGTTGAGACTGACAGTACAAATTTTCTAATGTCTACTGCTGCGCTGAGGAGTGGAGCAGTTTCAGTGAGACTAAAACAATAGGTGTGACTTCAAAGTTTGACAGTTCCAGAGCTGAAATGATCAAAATGATTCTACTGAAGGTGTACGGAGTTTAAAAACCTGGTGGAATATTTAATGACATCACAAGGTGGAACAGAGTGTTTTCAGTGTGAGAAAAGAACACAGGTTAAATATGCAGGGTTTTTGTGTTAAACATGTGTGAATGAAACAAAACACAACTCCAGGTCTGTTTGTGATGAAGAAACAACATTAAAACAGATCAGAAAATAGTGCAATATGGGCCCTTTAAACTTTCAGCTCTGGGATGAAAGCAGCATTTTGAATTGCACTGGGTTGTGAATTGTGTGTGAGGCTTACCATTCAAAGGGTTACTTGTGTGTGACTGTTGTGGTGCCAGATGGCAAGACACTCTGTCTGTATCACCCACTAAAGTTAAAGTGAAGTGGTTGTGTTGGGATGATATAAATATTGTAAAATGTCCATCTGTGGAATGGAAACAAAACACTTTTTAAAAACAACTTCAAAGTGGTAGTTGCTGTTCCACTAACGCTCCTTCAGATGTGAGTTAGTTTGTGTAATTGGCTCCGTGCACAACAGCACCCTGCAACCTCACTGTGAGCTTCTCTATGAGGCAGAGTCACACTAAAATGAATAAATATTTAAAGATGAGGCAGTGGACAGGGAGCTGCAGGTGGGTTAGGGGTCAGGGGTCAAAGGTTAGGGGGTCAGGGTCACACAGTAGACAGGGAGCTAACACTAATGCTAACTAATATGCTAAGGCATATTAAACATAAAATAGTGCCACAAACTTAAGTATTCCATATATAAAAATAATTTGGTAGTCTTTATTTCAATTCATTTGAATTTTAGTTTATTGTATATTTTCCAATTTTAATAAAAGTGACTGTTAGCTTTGAGAGACAATGACCTAGCTAGCATGCTCCTGTGCACAGAGCCTATTTTCTATCCATCTGTCTTTGTCTATCTTTTTAAACTACCAGATTTGATGCATTATTTAAAGTTTTGTCCTTCAAATGACATTAATTTGAAATGATAAATCAGTTGTTACGTCCTGACAGTTACTCTTTAAGTTATTCTCAGTAGCAGGCCTACTGGTGCCAAAATACTTTTTTACTTTTACTTGAATCATTTCCTGCACAGCTACTTTGTTCTTTTACTTGTTTGTAAAGTGTCTATTTGTTTGTAAAGCATCTTGACCAAAACAGTATTACATTAACTTGAGATTAACAACCAGATGCCCTTCCAGAACCATCTTTTGTCTACTTCAAAAACTTTATTTGACACAGATTGTCCTCCAAGTACAAGACTAATGAGCCTACTTAGTCTTGTAGTTTCAGTTCAAAGTCACCCCCCCCTCTCTTCTCCATCTCTCATTCATTGGGAGCATAATTCTCACCTGTCAGTCTTCATCATGTGAGGAGTGAGGAGGGCCACTGCTAATATGGCTTTTGCTTTAGAGACAGACCTCAGAGAGGACACTATAATGGGCCTTAATCTGCATCCTGGCTCTCCACTGCACCCTGGGAGCCCAAAATGTGACTGAAAATGTGTGAGCGGGGGGAGAGAGGGAGGGGAGAGAGAAAGAGAGAGAGGGCTCTGTGAGGGTGGAGAACAGAGAGAGAGGAGGCGTGTGTGTGTCGGGGAGCTAGAGATGGGTGAGAAAGAGGAGGGTTGAGAGAGGTAGAGATGGGTGATGGAGAAGGACAGGAGAGAGAGAGGGCGGGGGTACAGAGAGAGGAGGGAGTGGGAACAGAGAGGGGGAGAGAGAGGGAGGAGAGAGGAAACAGAGTGTGGAAGAGAGGAAGGAGAGGGTGGTGTTTGGAAGGGCGTCTGAAAGAAAAGGTAAAATAAGGTAACAGGGAAAGAGAAATTAAGCTTATTATTATTATTATTATTATTATTATTATTATTATTATTATTATTATTATTATTATTATTATTATTATTATTATTATTATTATTACATATTTTTCCCAAATAATGTAGAGCTGTTTTATCACATTACAATTTTAGAAAACACCACATGTGAAGTACTGATGTCAGTATTCAAGACGTTTTGCTCAATGGTCATGGTCGGCTGCTCTTGCAGCTGACTGGCTGCCACACTGAGCGGTTTGTAAACTTTTTTTTATTTATATGTTACATTTTTTATTTAATATTTGGGGATTTTGACCAACTAAGAAGTGCAGCTTGTGCAGTTTAAAGGTTCCAGAGATTAACGTGTTTTGATCTGAAATGTGCACATCAACCCAAGAACAAAAGTAAAGTGACTGGTGCAGGAGGGACAGGTGCACTTCACAAAATAGATGGCATCATGAGGAAAGAACATTATGAGGAAATGCAGAAGCAACATCTCAATATCAGCCAGGAAGTTAAAGCTTTGGTGCAAATGGGTCTTTGAAATGGACAATAACCCAAAGCATACTGCCAAACTGGTTACAAAGTGGCTAAGGATAACAAAGTCAAAGTTTTAGTTTGGCCATCACAAAGCCCTGATCTCAGTCCTATTGAAAATGTATGGGCAGATCTGAAAAGGCCAGTGAGGGCAAGGTGGCCGACAAACTTGGCTCAATTACACCAGTTTTGTCCAGAAGAATGGGCCAGAATTTCTGCCAACTATTGTAAGAAGCTCGTGGAAGGAAATCCAAAATGTTTAACCCAAGTCATACAGTTTAAAGGCAGTTGTACTCAATACTAAACTTCTGACTTTGAAGAAAGTAATGAAACATTGCCTAAAAAAAAATCCTTCTCTTATTATTCTTACATTTAGCAAATACAAATAATTTTGTTAATGCTTATTAACCTAAAACAGGAAAAGTTGAGTCCGATTTCATGTCAGACAGTGAGAAAAAAAAGCGTATGTGTATTTTTATATAGTGTGTGTAAATGTCTGGCTTCAACTGTATATAGCAGCCGCAAGAACAATATGTCTACTTCAAATGATAAAAATATAATACCCTCATAACATATTTACATCTCTATATACAGTTTTACAACAGTGAGGTAAGAACAGAATAATGCAGACGGGTCGTACAGTGAGACTTTTACAGCAGAGTTGAGCAGTTGGATGGAGACAGACGGGGTGATTTACTGTGTCTCTCAATAACAGTCTATTGTGTCTCTGCAGCAGTAACACTTAGGGTCAGTGATGAATCGTACTATACTTAAGTGCACATTTTAGGTATCTGTACTTTACTTAAATACATTTTACAGAGGATACTTTTTACTTCACTACATTTGAGAGCTTTCTCTACTACATTTTGGGCGAACAAGTGAAAGTGATTTTTTTTTATTATTGTCTGAGACCTGCACAAAAGTCTTAAGTACATTTTTAAACAAATACTGCAATACTTAAATAGTCTTTTTCTTACTTACTTTTACTTGTAAGCAAAAGTAACCTATCTACAACTCTATCCTCAGACCCAAAACAAACAGTAAACAAAGAGAAGAATAGGTGGCCATTACAGGTTGAATAGGGTCGTTAAGGATGAAACTGGAGACAAAAGCTGTTCACAGTGTTCAGAATAGTTAGCCCCTCCCTGCAGATAGATAAAAGGCAGTGTCCAGTAGTAATCTGACCAGAACTGAAGAAGCAGCTTGGATGAGCAATGAAACATCTTCACTCCTGCAACGATTTGTCCATTTGACAGATTTAATTTCATCTTTTGCTATGGATCAGACCTGGACGACTGAGGCATTAAAGAGACTACTTTTACTTGATTTTTTTCTGCTCTCTTATCTGTACTTTTAACAAAACTGAGTACTTCTTCCACCACTGGTTAGGGTAAGGGTTAGTGGGGTTGGGGTTATAGTTAGAGTCTCTCAGTGAAGAAGCATGGCAGTAATGGTCTGGAGCTGATCGAGCTCTTGTAGCTGACCAGCACATTGTGGAGTGGGTGGGAGGAAGAGTAAAGAATAGTCTTGATTTTGGACAACATCGCCCGGTCCCAAACTACAGTCAGAGAGTCCAGCTCCTCTCTGACTAATCAGGACTGTGCTGGACTCACCCACCCACTCCACAATCTGCTGACATTACGTCCATTACACAGGCCTTGGGGAAAGAAGGCGCCTGATTCGTCTGTTATTGCTGTTCATATCTTGATTTACAGACAAAATAGCAAAATAAACACACCAGGATCATGTAGAGCGGGTTAATATGAACATTCTAAGAGCAAAATGACGAGTCTGACAGCAGGAGTTACAGAGAAAGGACTGACAATTTTTCAATAGAAAGTGAACTGGAGCCAGAGACAATAAAGCTGGACTCACTTCCAATTTGAAACAGAGCGCGTTGTCAGTTTATATATACAGTTTATGGGCAAAACACTGGACAAATCACCTCAGCTGTGCTATCGTCCTCATCAAAACCACTAAAGTTGCTATCCAGGTCATTACACAGAGTCTTTTTATATTTATAGCAAACATAAAGGACATGCATTGAGATTTTTTAGTTAATTTGACAGTAAATATTCATAGATTTCACAAGACAATCATGAGGAAACACCACACAGTAGAATCATGTCCGTGTATTCTCCATGTGTTATTTTACCCTGTAACGTCAGACATGCTTCGAAGCGATAAACATTTCAATTATGCAATACAAATGTTAAGAAGTTTGTTTTTCTTTGTATAAATGCAGCGTTTTACTAAAGTGGTTGTCATGGTTCCAGGCTTCGTGTTTGTTTTGTATTAGTGGTTCATTAGTGCTTTGTTTCTAAACGGCTGCTTTTACAGACTGCGGTGTAAGCCTCGGGGATTCACACTAATGAGAGAGAGAGATACGTTTAATGTTGGATTTCTTCTTAGCTGTTTACACTTAAAGTTTAGATTGAAAAAAAAGATTTGTTGGGCTTAAATAAATACATACATTTAATACATGTAATTAAATTGGATTACATTTAATAAAAAAATATAACAATAAAATATATACATTAAATTTGTGTAATATAGGGCCTTCTATATTAATTCAAATGGACTCTTGTGAGCTTTAAGTCATGTTATAATGTTGTTACCTCATCAAAAACAGACCTGGAGTTGTGTTTTGTTGTGTTGTCTATCTACATCTCCAAAGCTCAAAATGCTCTGTTCCACCTTATGATGTCATGAAGTGGTAGTTTTCAATTTAACAGCTCCTTTTACATTTAGTTCAGTAGAGATTGGCAATTCCAGGGCTGAAATGATCCAAATGATTCTAGTGAAGGTCCATGGAGTTTAAAAACATGGTGAAGCACTTCCTGTATTACTACATGATGACATCACAAGGTGGAACAGAGCGTTTTCAGTTTGGACTTGGACAGCTCTTTAGTTTGTGGGTTTGCCTAATTTAGAGTTCATTTTCATTTCGGATAGTCTCTTGTTTAGAACTACAATGTAAATGATGTAGTCTTGTTATAGACCTGGTTTAGATCTGGTGGTACTCGGAAAGCCAGATCTGTTCTTTGGTGGCACTTGGTGTGAAAAGTTTGAGAGTGTTTGTTTGTTTGTCTGTGTTTGTCTGACTTATTTAACTTATTTCACTGAGGAATTACAAAACATATCAAGCATTGATTTAAATTTGGATGTTTTTATTGCTCAAAAATACACTGATAAACATGCATTTCTTATCGCGACCAGGGTGGCCTCTCTACAGATCTGACCAGTAACTTGGCCTGATGGCGTCCCCTGCTTAACTCCATGGCGACAGAGTTTAAAGAGGGGGTATTTTACTTCTAACACATAAAATATTTAGATCACCATGTTATTTTTTACTGTTTGAAAATGCTACGTTTTATAAGTGTCCCTTTCGTTTTTGACACTCTGAGTCTCCTCTCCCTTTGCTCTCTGTACTAAGTCACTCCCCCTTCAGTGCGCTATCACAACACAATCAAATGTTCATTCCTCTAATGAAACTACTGCGCATCACATCAGGTTTGTGAAGCTGTAGTGTATTGTTTTATATCATTTACTTTATACCCCCTCTTTAATGCCATACTGTGTAATATTCAAGACAAGGCAATAGCATCTCAGGCTGTGTAAAAAGCCTCTCTCCACATGGATCCATGTAGCACTCTCGTCAGCTTGACCTTTGACCCTCCCCTTTTACACCCCTCCCTCCCCCTCCCCTGCGTTGCCTTGTACCCTGTATTATTCTTCTCCTAAAGTATGGAGTGACGTGACGGGCTTGATGATTCGTGGTCGACCCGGCAACAGTTGTCAGGGGCGACGTGTCCGTGTCCTTGGCTCTGGCAGGATGGATTGATGGACCAGCGAGGAGGAGGAGGGGTGATGAGAAAGAGAGGGAAAAGAGATGGAGAGGAGGGTTATGACCAGTGAAATGTGGGAAGTGGTGAGTTGGTCATGTGGTCTGTTTTTGCTAACTGCTAACACATAACATATTTATATCACCATGTTACGTGTTACTGTTTTGAAAATGCTAGAATAAATGTTAATGCCTGTGTGAGAAAAGTGTATAAAGTGTGTGGTGAGGGGTTTTACAAAAAATAAAACTGACAACTTTACAGATTTCACCTTTTGTGGGTTATTTTTAGAACGTAATCCCCGCGGTAAACGAGGAACAACTGTATTTATGGAGAATTGTTGTGAGAGATCGCTAGATTACTCAAACATGCATGAATGATGTCCAAAACCTCTTCAGGCGTGTTTTAGGTGAGGGATTGAAATCACTATTGAAGGTTGAGCCTCTGTGGTATTGAACTCGAATTTCAAAGTTTTGTATTGTGACAACACTACCAATTAAGTCAGTGTGAAATGTGAAGTGAAAAAGTAGAAGTGGTTGTTGCCAAATGAAGCCACTTGAGAGTCGCAGTTACAGCGGCTAATTTGTTCAATATTTGTAAATCCGACTGGGAGGAAATACAGGATTCCTTGACACAAAAGGTATAAAAATGTGTTCCTGGCCCAGTCCATAAACTGTATGAACATGCACTGATTGTACACGTGTGGAGCCTGATTGACTGTATATTGTCCAGTTCTACATGTTTTTCTTGTATCATAGCAACCAAAGAGCCAATCAGGAGTGAGGCTGTTGAAGACACATGCCCCTTTCTACTCACACTGCTGGTTTGGCAACGAGCAGGTGTTTGGCAGTGCAGCGTGATAGCTGTCAATCAAACCTGTTGCTAAAGCTAACTCGAGCGACCTTGGGGAAAACGGGCAGCTGATTTGTCTTCTTTTAATATTCTATCTTATTTCAGGGACAAAATAGGAAAATAAAATCATCATCATGTAGAGTGGGTTAATATGAACATTTTAAGACCGAAATGACGAGTCTGGCAGCAGCAGTTACAGAGAGAGAGGTGACAGTTTTTCAATTGAAAGTGAATAGGAGCCAAACCAGACAAATTCGTGCCAATGCTTACTTTCTATTTGGAGCGGAATGTCTCGCAGGTTAGCCATGTCCTCTTATATTACACAGCATTTGCATGAATCTTGCCTATTGTACACACTGTTTCCCAATCAGAGGTGCAGGAACTTTGAAAACCAACCAGGGGCAATTTTTTTTTCTCATTTAAAAATAAATTGAAATTGAATAATATTTCCTTACCTTTTATTGTCCTGAAAATGCTATATTTGCCAAAAACAACATATTAACTTGATTTATAAGTTTCATTTTTGTTTTTTATGCTCTCCCTGAGTCTCTCATCTCTAGCTCTCCACGCTACATCACTCCCCCTTCAGAGCACTATCACAGCATGCATCCCACTAATGAAACTACCGCACATCACCTCAGGTTTGTCAAGTTGATGTGTACAGTTTTGCATCATGTTTTTGTATATTTATGTAGAATTGTCGTGTGGAAGAATGGATGATGTAGGCTTGTGGGCGGAGCTTTGTACAGAATCGTACAGCTAACTGTAAAGAGGGTTTGAATAGGGCCCAGGAGAGATTGCTAGATTACTGAAACATGCATGAATGACATCTAAAACCTCTTCAGACATGTTTTTGGTGAGGAAACAACGTTATAACATGGACAGAAAGATCAATTTTGCATCATATTCTCTTTTATGGGATAATTTTAAAGGTAACTATCATCAAAACAAGAAAATATGATGCATAGAAGTCAAACCCTTTCTTCTATGGCCCTGGGTATATTCTCTCTCTCCACACTCGTCACTCTACTGCCCCTGCTGGCGATGACTAGAATGTATTTTAAAAGTCAAATAAGCTCTTTTATTATGCAGTCCGTGTTATCAGACTGACTGGTGCCTGAGGTGAGAATACACAGTGCTTTGTATAATCAGAGTCCTCCCATGTAACACAATGGGACCCAGGACAACAGTTGGTGCAAATAACATCACATTATTGTCTTTTTAAGATCGTCTCATGGCACTGGTATGAAGAATTAATATGCACAGATGAACAAGTGTACTAAAGGGGTATTTTAGAGGTATTTTGTGTTTGCGAACAAAATTACCATAGAACATTCTGAAGCGGATATCCATTAAATTATTCATTGCAAGATTCAAAAACTCAGCATTTTTTAAAGAGGGGGCATTATGCAAAACCCATGTGATAATGCTGTTCTTTCATCCAAAACATGCCTGAGGAGGTTTTATATGCCATCCACGCATGTTTGAGTAATCTAGTGATCTCTCCCAGGCATTATTTGAACCCTCTTTACTGTTAGCTGTAAGATTCTGTCCAAGGCTCCACCCACAAGCCTACATCACCCATGCTCCCACACAACAATGCTCCATAAATCTACAAAAACATGACACAACACTGAACACAGCAACTTCGCAAACCATAAACTATTCGAATCGGATCACTCTTTTTTAAAATAGACACATTTTTTCACCAATTTACTTTGAATCAACTCAAGAATCAGCACAGAAGCAGAGTAGACAACATGAGTGAGAGCTTTGTGCAAAAAAACAAAACAAAAAAACATTTGGCAACTTAATAATAGTCTTTTTGATATTATAATTGTAGTAGTGCAATGTTTTATTTAGATTATACATAATTCCAAAGGGTAAACTCAGTCTCACTCTCAGTTTGAACCATTTTAAACACATCCGAGATTTGTCGAAGCCTCTCAAAGCACCACACTGTAGTCGTTCATTCTCTCCAACCCTCACACACAGCTTTCATACTAGGCAACATGGGTGAAGGGTCTTGCCTAAGGACACAACAGCAGATGTTGGTCTGAGTGGGAATTAATCCTCCAACCTTAATAGGGTGAGTTAAGTGGACATGTGTGAAAACTGTAAATAATCTTGATAGTGGTGGTGGAGAGGCTGAAGAGGCTGATTGTTCTGCTGCTGCATTGGTGATGCACGCAGCAGAGGACTGTAGCTGATGTTCCAGGATGGTAGAGTATTTTGAGTGACTGATTGGGGCAGTAGTAGCTCAGCTGGTCCACTGATCCCAAGGTTGGCATTTTGAATCCCACTCTTGATGTAAACATCAGTGGTTGATCTGGTCAGATCAAGCCCTGGGGTCTAAACATGGATGCCCATTGAAGTCAATGGGCCATGTTCAGTGCCGCATGTCATGAGTTTAGCCTTTAGCTCCAAGGTACATCCAGTCCTGCCCATGGACCGTGCGCAGATGAACTACCCCCCCATGAGACTTTGAGTGAAAAGAGCGAATGGCGCAGCTGTGAAGGGGGCAAATGATAATGTCTGTGCTTCTAGGAGCTTCTGAACCATGTTTTAAACCTGTGGCTCATTCAGAACAGTTGGGCTTGTTCACATCATCACATGCTCGTTCATGTCGTACCATATGACCGCTCTAACCCATCAGCACTTGAGCTTAGCTAAAGCAGACATAGAGCGTAGCCAAAGCTAACAATTAAAAAGAGTTTTTTAAGACAAAAGATGGATTTTGAGCTTAGAAAACGTTTATGATCTGAAAATAGGTAAAAATTGCCACAAAATTTGATCTGTCAGTCCCTGTCAGCCAAACCCAACCAGTTTGTGATTACATTGCGCTCTATCAGAAAAATCCTTTCTAGGCAAAAGGGATTTTATTTTTTTTTTTGTAGTAGTAGTACCAATTCGCGACAGCTCTAAGCAGCAAAACTCTACCTTGTTACTTGAATAGTTCCATGGGTCAGATCCACTGACCTTCAGGTTGGTGGTGCAAATCTACCTCCCACAGATGAACACTGTCATTGTGTCCTTGGGGAAGACACTTAACCCCCCTCGCCCCCAGTGTGTGTACACTGGTGTATGAAGGTGTGCGTGTGCATGTGTGTGTGAATGGGTGAGTGGTTCTTTGATGTAAAATGCGTTCAGCCTTGAAGGTGGAAAAGTGCTATATAAAAATGTGACCGTTTAGCATTGGTTGTAAAATGCAAAAGCAGCAGGCTGTGATTGGCTGTAATCTGATTTGGTTCTAATTCTTCATGCCTGTGCTGGTTTTGACAAGGGAAAACATGGGCAAAGACAAAGCTGAAAGAGATAATTAAATTAAAGCTTGATAAGGTTATTTTAAATGTAGATAGTCTAAAAGTCCCATGTAATTATTGCATTATCTCATTACTCTAGAGTGGTCTGATTTTCACATTCTGTGTTGTGTAATTAGTGGCTTTACAGGTGACAGGATGTAGTAGGAGCTAAAGCAGTCTCCTTGGTTGAACTTCCATCTTTATGTTGTATTTCCTCTGCTCTCTTTCCAAATATGGTCATTATTAGTGCCACTATTTCCTCCAAACTCCGCCTCTCCTCTTCTGTGCTCTCTTTAATTATTGAATACCTCTCTCCCTGAGGACTATACCTGAGTGTGGAACTTTTACTATTTAAAACTCTTCATTTACATTTTGCTGAGCTGTGGTGGCTGCCTCCCTCTCCCCAGTGCCATAGAAACAAGCAAATATATTTTTTATTACAACTTATTACTTATTACAACGATAATGGGTCTTTAAAGGGCCCATATTGTGCTTTTTTCTGATCTATGTTCTAATATTGTTTCCTCATCACAAACAGACCTGGAGTTGTGTTTTGTTTCATTCACACATGTTTAACACACAAACGTGCAGATAGAAAACGCTCTGTTCCACCTTGTGATGTCATAGGGTGATACAGGAAGTGCTCCACTGTGTTTTTAAACTCCACACACCTTCACTAGAATCATTTGGATAATTTCAGACCTGGAGTTAACAATCTCTACTGAAGGTATAAGGAGCTGTTAAATTGAAAACTACCACTTCATGACATCACAAGGTAGAACAGAACATTTGAGCTTTAGAGATGTAGACAGACTAATAATAAAGTGTTACTCAAACATGTGTGAATGAACCATGAGCAGGTTTTGACTGGAGGAGCGGAGGGTAGGGAGTAAGGAGTTAAAAGGTCCAGAATGTACTGGGGCGGCTGTCCGTGGAGCGCTCGAAAAGTAACAACACAAATTTTAAAATTAAACCTGAAGGCAGTAGAAGAATGATAGAACCGGAGTGATGTGGACCAGACCAGAGTGATGTGGAGGGACGACAGGACCGGAGTGATGACCAGAGTCGTGTGGAGGGACGACAGGACCGGAGTGATGACCGGAGTGATGTGGAGGGACGACAGGACCGGAGTGATGACCGGAGTGATGTGGAGGGACGACAGGACCGGAGTAATGACCGGAGTGATGTGGAGGGACGACAGGACCGGAGTGATGACCGGAGTGATGTGGAGGGACGACAGGACCGGAGTGATGTGGAGGGACGACAGGACCAGAGTGATGACCGGAGTGATGTGGAGGGACGACAGGACCGGAGTGATGACCGGAGTGATGTGGAGGGACGACAGGACCGGAGTGATGTGGAGGGATGCAAGGACCAGAGTGATGTGGAGGGACGACAGGACTGGAGTGATGTGGAGGGACGACAGGATCAGAGTGATGTGGAGGGACGACAGGACCAGAGTGATGTGGAGGGACGACAGGACCAGAGTGATGATCAGAGTGATGTGGAGGGACGACAGGACCGGCGTGATGTGGAGGGACGACAGGACCAGAGTGATGTGGAGGGACGACAGGACCAGAGTGATGTGGAGGGATGACAGGACCAGAGTGATGTGGAGGGACGACAGGACCAGAGTGATGACTGGAGTGATGTGGAGGGATAATAGGACTGGAGTGATATGGAGGTATGACCGGACTGGAGTGATGTCAAGGGAAGGACGACAGGAATGGAGTGATGTTTTTCTTCTTAAGATAGGAAAGACCATAGACTGTACAAAGAAGTGGACTAAGGGAGTGTGACTGCAAGTATCATAGCAACCAAAGAGCCAATCCGGAACGAGGCTGTTGAAGGTAATGCCCCTTCCCGCCCACACCTCTGTTTTAGTAGGGAGCGGACACTTAGGCCGTGTCCCAATTCGCCAAATTGGCCTTAGGATCACCATTCGAAGTGTGCATCGAAGGGCAGGTACGTAATTTCCGGCACAACAAGGGCTGTCCCATTTCAACCCACCCTACTGAATGCGCCCACAAACCTGCCCTTTTCACCGTTTCCATGGAGATCAGACGTAACCGAAGCCTGCATCTGTGCACAGTTCACGCACTTCTAAATCCCATCATGCACCGCGACTACGCAAGAAACAGAAGAAAATGGAGTCCGCTGCGCAATATACGTTCAAATGTTTGTACTGGTTTACCTCATCTACAACAGAGCGACATGAAACTGTTAAATCTGAATAAAGATCTGTACAGTGTGTTTGATGATTAAAAAGGAGTTACATGGAATAAAGGAATGTGCAGTTATTGCTAGACAATAAGAAGACATTATTATCATGAGAAATTATTACTGCAATAAGAATAATTTAAGAATGTTCGTTTCTATTGTGTCAAAGACCAAGAGAAACATAAAGTCAGAAGAGTTTAATGATCCACACAGGTAATGTGAACAATGAAGCAACGGACTCTGAGGAAAGGACAGAAGAGAGTCCTGAGACGTGCACAAAATCTTCATGTGTTCAGGTACATTCCATACGTCTGCACCCCCTGGTGGGCACGTGTCATTTACTTTCATGTTAGTAAATCAAGATATTAGTTTGATGTAGCGCTGCACTGCTGAAAATCCCTGACAATAATAAGATGAAAAGAACTGGCACGGGAAGGGAAACAGTGCCCTCTACTGTTATTAAAGTGGTGTAGCCACTGGCCAAAATACCGAATTGTTAAACTGCAATATCCCACTTTATGTACAACTAATCAGTGTTCTCTGGTTTATAGACTATGAATGTGAAAATTATATTGTTACCTCTGTCTCTGTTATTACGTTTTCACAAGGTATATTTTGTTTAAGTTATGAAGTAGCTACAATTGAGTAAAAAAATCACCTTGAACGTTATATTTGCCTATTGATATTCAATCTAAACAGAAAGAAACGGCTGTGACGACGACATCTTGACTTTTTTTCTATTAAATAATAAATCATTAAAAATAACGTACGTAATGTACGTATCGTACGCTCAAAGACAGCGGTGGAAGTGCGGTCCGTGGTGTAGGCCTGTCCCACTTCAGCAAGATGGTGGCTACACTGAGGAGGGCAGATTCTCGACCGGAACCTTCAAACTACACAAGAGTACTTCGAAGGGACCCTTCCAAGGGTGCATTTGGCGAATTGGAACACGGCCTTAGAAATGCTGTTCATCAAACCTGATGCTAACACTAGTGGGACCAACCTTGGGGAAAGAAAGCGCCTCATTTGTCTGTTATTAATGTTCATATCTTGATTTTACAGACACAATAGCGGAATAAAAAAAAAAACAGGATCATGTAGCGCAGGTTAATACGAACATTTAAGACCAAAATGACAAGTCTGACAGCAGCAGTTACATCTATGACTCCCACCCACACCGCTGATTTAGCAGGGAGTGGGCGCTTAGCGACACTGTCAATCAAACCTGTCGCTAATGCTATCGGGAGCAACCTCTGGAAAAGAAGGAGCCCGATTTGTCTGTTATTAATGTTCATATCTTGATTTTATGGACAAAACTGTGAAATAAAAACACCAAGATCATGTCGCGCAGATTAATACAAATATTTTAAAACCAAAATGACGAGTCTGACAGCAGAGGTTACAGAGAGAGGAGCAACAGCTTTTCAATAGAAAGTTAATTGGAGCCAGAGTCGGTGGAGCATATTTGCTAGCAGGTTAGCTATGTCAATTTTTATATACAGCCTATGGTATAAACAGAGTTACAGTAATCAAGCTGCGATTAAATAAATACATGAATCTTTTTTTCCAGGTCAGACTGCGAAACCGTTTTTTTAGATACATTCCTCAGACGATAAGGCGCCACGTTATGCAGTGTCTGTCGGTATAAAAATACATGTGCAGTAATTACATGGGTCTACTAATAAATATACAGTATAATAATGTAGCTGGAGTTAGTATTGAAAACGCTGTAGTGTAATTTCATCTGCACTGAATTATTATGCGTGTAAAACCATTTGCCAACTCAAGGTTTTATAGCATATATTGGAAAGTGCCATATTAAACAGTGTAGGATCCAATTACATTGATCCAAAGATATGTGCAGTAATGAGTCAATTCTACTGCGCAATATGCAGTACTGTATAATATTGTAGGTGCGGTCAATATTGAAAATGGCGAACCGTAATCTCTCAAGTCATTAGCAAGATGTAGGTGAGTTTTATGCAGCGTTTTGTACAGTGTGTATGGGAGTTGTTTGTGTGTGTGTTTGTGTAAATACATAGTTTAAAGAGATGGTGTTATACCTCTATAGGGTATTCATTTGTAGTAGAAGTAGTAGCGGTAATAGTGGTGGTAGTAGTTGTGGTTGTAGTAGTGGTGGTAATAGTAGTAGTTGTAGGAGTAGTAGTAGTAGTGGTAGTAGTAGTAGTGATGGTAGTAGTTGTGGTGGTAGTAGTGGTGGTAGTAGTAGTAGTAGTATTGGTGGTTGCAGTAGTTGTGGTTGTAGTTGTAGTAGTTGTGGTTGTAGTAGTAGTAGTAGTAGTAGTACTGGTGATTGTAGTAGTGGTGGTAGTAGTAGTAGTATTGGTGGTTGTAGTAGTTGTGGTTGTAGTAGTAGTACTGGTGATTGTAGTAGTGGTGGTAGTAGTAGTAGTAGTATTGGTGGTTGTAGTAGTGGTGGTAGTAGTTGTGGTTGTAGTAGTAGTAGTAGTATTGGTGGTTGCAGTAGTTGTGGTTGTAGTTGTAGTAGTTGTGGTTGTAGTAGTAGTAGTAGTAGTAGTAGTACTGGTGATTGTAGTAGTGGTGGTAGTAGTAGTAGTATTGGTGGTTGTAGTAGTTGTGGTTGTAGTAGTAGTACTGGTGATTGTAGTAGTGGTGGTAGTAGTAGTAGTAGTAGTAGCATTGGTGGTTGTAGTAGTTGTGGTGGTAGTAGTTGTGGTGGTAATAGTAGTAGTTGTAGGAGTAGTAGTAGTAGTCGTAGTTGTAGTAGTGGTAGTAGTAGTAGTAGTGATGGTAGTAGTGGTGGTAGTAGTAGTAGTATTGGTGGTTGCAGTAGTTGTGGTTGTAGTAGTTGTGGTTGTTGTAGTAGTAGTAGTACTGGTGATTGAAGTAGTGGTGGTAGTAGTAGTAGTATTGGTGGTTGTAGTAGTGGTGGTTGTAGTAGTGGTGGTAGTAGTAGTAGTAGTAGTATTGGTGGTTGTAGTAGTGGTAGTAGTTGTGGTTGTAGTAGTGGTGGTAGTAGTTGTGGTTGTAGTAGTAGTACTGGTGATTGTAGTAGTGGTGGTAGTAGTAGTAGTAGTAGTATTGGTGGTAGTAGTTGTGGTTGTAGTAGTATTGGTGGTTGTAGTAGTAGTAGTGGTGGTGGTAGAAGTAGTCCTGTGTATACAATCATTTTTTCCCATTAAATATATAGTTTAAGGAGTGGGAGTTATACTTCTATGGAGTATTCATATTTAGATCTCCATGTTACGTTTCATTGTTTTGAAAATGCTACATTCACCGAAAACAACCTTTGCTCCCAGCGCTAAGTCACCCCCCTCCAGAGCGCTAACACAACACATCAGCGTGTATCCTACTAATGAAACTACTGCACATCAGATCAGGTTTGTGAAGCTGCTGTGTAAAGTTTTGTATCATGTTTTGGTGTTTTTATGGAGCGTTGACGTGTGGGAGCATGGGTGATGTAGAATCTTACAGTAAACCAGAAGGAGGGTTTGAATAGAGCCTGGGAGAGATGGCAAAATGACTGAAACATGCATGGGTGACATCTAAAACCTCTTCAGGCGTGTTTTTTGATGAGGGAATACCCATAGTACCTCCTCTGTAATATATCCAATGTCGATGGGGGTTTTATTATGATCAAAGTGCTACATTAAACAGTGTATTACAGTTGCATACATTTACAGGCATATTTCCCTCGTGAGCGACTCTGCATGAAATAGCTCTGCCATTTTTACAAGTCAGTGGAGAATCGCAGATGTGTTTTTATTTCATTTTATTTGCATCTACTTTCTTTTTACTCTGATGAGTGGATTTTTCAATGGATATGTTGTAGTTTCACAAATTATTTATGTTAATGTGCATTTATTCAGTACAAAATGATGCTGTGTTTTATATATAGTATTTTGAACTATCCAGTATTCCCAGTTCAGTTTCAATAGCAGTTACACCTCTGTGGTAGTTAAGTAGTAGTACATGAAGTAAAAAGTAGTAGTAGTAGTAGTAGTGTGCGTTGACTTTTATGGGCAGGCAGCAGACTTGGGATAGATAAATGTTTAATCGATAACAGTTAATAACACCACTTTTTATACAAACTGCATTGCAAATTAGTATGTTAATTCTTACATTCTAACATATACTTTTGTACACTACTTCAGTACTATTGTTATCTGTGTAATTACCATTTTGTATCTAGAAACATATGAGTACATTCATGAATAACAGTGCACTGGTCAGACAGTACAGCGCTCACACTCACCTCACAGATACAAATCAAAAAACCACAAGTTTCCTGAAGAAACATCCCGTATTTCCCTGAAGCTGCATGTTCCTCCACACGTGTAATAGTCCCGTTATTCCACTGATGCTGTCGCTCCATCATAAACTCCCAGGTCACAGACTCCACTGCTCTGTCCAGATCCTCCATTTCACACAAACTAGTCCTGAAACTCGCTCACTCTTTGATTAAATGTCTCTGCTGTTGTCGTCTCCTGCTGCACATGTGCACTTACTATAAATCTCTCAGATGTTTATCCCGAGTTTATGCGGCGCTGTTTGAGCCGGCTGTGGTCCTCAGTACACATGCGCAAGACTCTAAAAACGACCGGCTGGCTCTCCGGTTCTAAAAGCTCATGCTGAGAGTGTGCCGCGCATGGAGGTATAATGGCCCAGCATGGCCTCCGTAGCACAGGACAACAACACAAGTGAATAATGAGACGTTTGGAACTGTGGTTGCGGCAGTCTGCTCAGTGACCAGTAGGGTGTACTAAAGGACACCATGACCTCAACCATGCTCCAAGCAGGCAGAAGTGAAGGGAAACAAGATTATTATTTGGATATATTTTATAACTATTGAATCATACTTTTGACACATGATGATTTTAGATCAAAGGTGGGAAAACTTTTTGACACACCGGCCACAATTGGTTCTAAAATTTGACAGAGGGGCCAGGCCAGGATATATATATATATATATATATATATATATATATATATATATATATATATATATATATATATATATATATATATATATATATATATATATATATATATATATATATATATATATATATATATATATATATATATATATATATATATATATATGTATTTAGATTTGGCTTGTAACATGTAGCAAAGCATAAATATGTAAGGCTCATTATACAAACTGTTTTCCAAATGCATTAATTAAATCTGGCTGCCAACCTCTGAGCCATAGCCACTCGTTCCGGCGTTGACTACTTGCTAGCGTAGTTGACATGCTTCGTAGCAAAGTGACGGCTGATATTGTACTCTTTGAAAACTGCAACAGTTTCTTGGCATATTAGGCATACAGCCTTTGATCAGATTTCAGTGAAAAAATATTTTGTTGTCCACCCAGTATTAAACACTCGGCGCTCATTATCCACTTTTCTTTTCTTTGATAAGCTAATTTTTGCAGAAGGGCAAGGACACTAATACACATGAACAAAGTTGATGTAGCTGAAGTGCTTTTGGGGAAACGTTGGCATTACTGGGGAAAGGTTTAGTGGACCAGATTAATAAGACCAAAGGGCTGTGTTTGGTCCCCGGGCCGTAGTTTGCCCATGTCTGTTTTAGATTTTATTGGACTGCTTGCCTTGATTGCCCTGACCACACGCCACTGAGTAGTAGTTGTAGAAGTAGTAGTAGCTGTATATCTTGTACCTCAGAGTGTGTTTTTGTGAGCGTCCTGTAATGTAACTTTGTAGAGTGTGTTTTGGCCCGGCTCCAGCCCGTGTGAGCAGATGGCGGTGAATGGCGTTGAATGGCAGTGAATGGCAGTGTAAGCATGGCTCCTCTGCTCCTCTGTGTCCAATCGTTAACCTGTCTTATATCGTCCTCAGAAAACGTGCTGTGTTTTTACTCGTTTTATGTCCTGGAGTGGTTTCAAATGGTTTTCACTCGGCTTGTTGGACAGCTAAGTGTTGTAGTAAACTCTGCAAGCTAAACAGTGAATAGAAACGCCTCATTATTCACTGACTCCTCATTAAAAGTTGCAGTGTGTAACTTTTCACGTGCTTTTCTCCATGGAGATATTACAGTGAATGTTTCACAGCACGGCATTAAACGTATCATCCTCTGTTTATGCAACTGCAGATGGTGTTATTACTTTAAAGTATACTTTGAAAAACACCTGTTCATACGTAGAGCAGCCTCTCCATAGATCTGACCTGTAACTTGCATTCGTCATACTACCTGCTTAGTAGTGGTAGTTGTGGTTGTTATTCTAGTAGTAGTGGAAGTAGTAGTGGTAATGGATGTAGTAGTAGTGATAGTAGTAGTAGTTGTGGTTTTAGTAGTAGAAATAGTGGTAGCAGCAGTGGTGGTGCTGATAGTAGTAGCAGGTAGTAGTAGTAGTAATAGTCATATTAGTAGTAGTAGTTGTGGTGGTAGTAGTAGTCGTAGTAGTAGCTGTGATTGTTGTTTTAGTAGTAGTGAAAGTAGTAGTGGTAGTAGTAGTAATGGTAGCAGCAGTAGCGGTGGTAGTGGTGGTGGTAGTAGTAGTAGTAGTAGTAGGAGTAGTAGAAGTAGTAGGAGAAGTAGTAGAAGTAGTGGTAGTAGTAGTAGTAGTTGTATTAGTAGTAGTTGTTGTAGTAGTAGCTGTGGTTGTTTTAGTAGTAGTGAAAGTAGTAGTAGTAGTAATAGTAGTGGTGGTGGTGGTTGTAGTAGGAGCAGTAGAAGTAGTGGTATTAGTAGTAGTTGTGGTTTTAGTAATAGTAGTAGTAGTAGTAGTAGTAGTAGTAGTAGTAGTAGTAGTAGTAGTAGTAGTAGTAGTAGTAGTAGAAGTAGTAGGTTTAATGCCATAGCAAAGGCAAAGCAAAAACATCTCCATGGACTCAAGTTAGTAGCGGACTCTTCACTAAAAATAACATAGTGCAACTTTAAATCGATATTGCTTGGGCTTTGGAGTATCTTGGTGACTTTCTAACCATCTCTGCCTTCTAAATGACTTCATTTGAGTCTTGTATTGGCTGACTCACATCTCTACGGTGCTGTATTGTTCTATTGTCTCAGATATAATTCCCCTCACTGACCGTCTCTGAAGCTGCTAATGAGAAAAGATAAGGCTTTTGTTTTGAAAGGGCTTCATCAGGATCCATATATCACAGAGAGCACAGATCTGTATAGTGTATGGTAAGACTCGTAGTTCAAACTATAGACTGTACATACTGTATAGCTAATCTGCTACGTTCCAAATAAGAAGTGAGCACGGGTGAACTTCTGTCTCGATCGACTCTGGCTCCAATTCACTTTACATTGAAGGACGGGGCAGGACGGGGCATTAGGTTCAACAGCCTCACTTCAGATTGGCTCAATGGTTGCTATGAAACTCATGCTCGGAATTCCAAATATGTAAAAACCTGGCAAAGCGGATTGGCCTACCTATCACAGCGTTGCCACAGATGTGTCTTCTGGGAGATAAGTCTCTCTTGACCCCTGGATTCACAATGTACATGTACGGTTTGGCAGTGGCTAGTTTTATTGTGGCTGCCAGACTAATTCTGAGGGTCTGGAAAAGCCTCCACAGGCCACAGGTTGAGGACTGGTTCAGACTGATGACAGAGAGGGCTGCATTTGAAAGACTGATCTCTAAAGTGGACAACACTCTGGACAAAACAAATAGGATATGGACTCATTTTTTTGTCATCTGTGGGGAGTAATAGTTCTGCTGAAGTCCTTTTTCTATACTATCTCATAGCAAGGCATTTGAATATTAGCTAATCTGACATCCCTACACCCCTTTTGTCCCAGAATGTTTGAAGGAGCCAAGTACTAAAGCTACTACTCACCATCTTATTATTAATATGAGGAAATGATAATAATTAGAGATGATTCAAATGTGACTGCTGCTTTGCTCCCATAATTATCGACCTGCGTAATTGTGTATCATTTCCAGAACAAAAGCTGTCATTTTCTGTCAGCAGCAGCAGAGTGACACAAGAGAAACTGCATCCAAGACTGAGACAAATGAAGTTTGTGGAGGCTAGCAGTTATAGCGCCAAATTTGGAGTCAAGTTCCATACTAGGGATTCTGACCACAAGTATCATAGCAACCAACAGAACAATCCAGAGTGAGGCTGTTGAAGGCAATGCCAACTCCCACCCACACCGTTGGATTACGAGGGAGTTGCCACTTACCAATGCTGGCAATCAATGCTGTTGCTAACACTAGCTGGATCAACTCCAGGGAAAAGGAGCCTGATTTGTCTCTTATTAATGTTCATGTGTTGATTTTGTGAAATAAAGATACTAGAATCATGCAGAGCGGTCAATACGAACATCCCATCCATCCTTTTTCATCCGCTTATCCAGGGCTGGGTCATGGGGGCAGGAGTCTAAACAGGGACTCCCAGACTTCCCTCACCCCAGACACATGCTTCAGCTCCTCCGGTGGGACCCCAAGGCGTTCCCAGAGACATAGTCCCTCCAGCGTGTCCTGGGTCTTCCCTGGGGCCTTCTCCCGGTGGGATATGCCCGGAACACCTCCCTAGGGAGACGTCCAGGAGGCATCCTGAACAGATGCCTTCAATTGGTTCTTCTCAACGTGTAGGAGCAGTGGCTGTACTCCAAGCTCACCCTGTGGAGGAAACCCATTTCGGCCGCGGTTCAGAGCAGGTTCTGAGCTTAAAACATGTAGACCACTCTACTAATGAGGGGTTTTTTTTGTTTGTTTGTTTGTTTTGTTTTATGTTGAGAGCAGGAACTGAACCATCAACTTTCAGATTAGTGGACACGTACTGCCAACTGAGCTAGACTAAACCAGGTCTAAACTAAGACTAGAGCACGATTAAACTAGGACTAAACCAGGTCTAAATCAGGACAAGAGGAGGACTCACCCAGGACTTAGGTGATGTGATTGTATCAGAGAGTTTTTGCCCTAAGAGAACACAGATCTTCTCTTCTCATTGACAGACATTGCAGTGCTATGGGCAATCCCACTGGAGTACTGTTTATATATTTATGTTTATGTGTGTGTGTGTGGGGGGGTGTGTGTGCGTGTGTGTGGGTGTGTGTGTGTGTGTGTGTTAGCTTGGTTAGCATGTGCGGGTTGGCGAGGCATGCTGGAGAACAGGTCAGTGCTAATCTCATTGAGAGTTATCAGATATATATGAAATGTGTAAACAGAGCAGAGCCACAGAGAACATCCATCACTGATCTGTCACTGAGAGAGAGACAGGGAGAGAGAGAGACAGAGAGAGAGAGAGAGAGAGATGGAGGTGGAGAGAGAGAAAGATGTAGGATGTAATGTGGGATGGAGAGAGAGGTGAGGGGTGTAGAGAAAGAGGTGAGGGGTGTAGAGAGAGAGGGGTGAGGGGTGTTGAGAGAGTAGTGGACTTACATATCCAAAAGTACTGTTAAAAATAAACCTAGCATGGAAATTTGCCATTTGAAATGTGAAATATTCGCCCATTGACTCAATGTTGACACTGACATGCTAGCAACAACAAATATGCATGTCCCATGCCTACGGCATGGGTTGCTTTGCGCGCAACTTCGTGAAGACAGTCTGCAACGATGCATGCATGGGCAAAGCCCATGCATGCATCATTACGTTTTTTGAAAGCTCTCGACCTTCCCCACGTCACCGTGGGGTCAATGGCGAATGACGGGCGTTGACGCACCTGTCATTCGTCCGGGGTCCACCATTGACCTCCCATTGACTTCCATTCATTTTAGCAGCAATAAAGATGGCCCATGCCTGCGGCATGGGGGCTTGGATAGGGCTCGATGTCAGGAGTGTGTTTGGGGACATGAGCGCTTCGCGCTGCGTGCGTCTTGCGCAACTTCGTGAAGACAGTCTGCAACGATGAGTGCATGGGCGGAAGCAATAGGCCCTACGCCCTGTATGGGCTCGGGCCTAAAAAAAGCATTGAAAGAGAGGGTGTGTCCAAACTTTGACTGGCTGCGTCCGTTCAACTAAATAAAAGACACAATTCCAGTACATTGTGTCAGAAGTATGTTGCTAACAGAAGTATTTTGAATGGTGAGTCTCCATTTGAAAGAAAATTGCAGTGTCTTACAACATAAATCTTCATATTCCTTTTTCTTTTTTTTTCTTGTCTTTGAAGCTGCTCATCTCTCTCCCTGTATGATGGAGCTTTAGCGTGTTCATGTTCTATAGACCGAGGTGTGACATAATGTGGAGAGAGAGACAAGGACATGAGCTGTGAACTGTTCACATCTGATCTGTGCAGGATCTGCATGTGACTTCAGTGATTCTGTTTAATGTACAAATGAGCATGGTATGTTAGACACTTCAATAAAAAGGCTGCAGGTGCTGGGGTTTAGGTAGAGACCATTCAGATCAGAGAGGGACATTTTAGGTTTAAACCAACTGGATTTCAGCTTTGAAACTGGCAGGTTCATTTGAGGCTCATTCTGGTTTGTGATTGGATAATTGTCTTGAACCAAAACCCCAGATCATATAAATAACTTGTCTATCATGTCTAATGCTTTTCTAATTAAGAATAAATCAACATTACAGTTGTTATCAGTAAAAGCTATGTGATTTGAACATGTTTACATCATATCTGCAGACATCGATATGAGTCATGTTCATGGAAGTAAAAATCTAAATGTTACGCACTGTTCCTTTAACTCATCTGATTTACCTAATAGTCATTTGCTTTATACTCAAGCACAGATATCCCCCTCTCCACAAAGTAAAAGTAGTAAAATACTGTACTTATGTAAAAATTGTCGGTATCTGTACTTGACTAAAGTAGAGATGTGGATACTTTTTACTTTTACTTCAGTACATTTGAAAGCAGTATCTATACTCTCTACTCCACTACATTTTTAACTGGACTAAAAAACAAGTTTGTTTGTTTTTGTTTTTATTTACTGTTTATAAAGTCTTATAAAATCTGCATGAAATACTTTTACATTTTACTCTTTAAGTACATTTTTAAACAGTACTTTAATACTTTTAGTAACAGAACTGAGTACTTCTTCCATCACTGGGCTGTAGTTACTTCTATTAAAACAGCATTTTGCTATAATTTACGATAATGTTGTAATAATTCCTTCCTCATGGACTATTCTCTTGTATGATTTACAGTGCCATTGTCACAACTCTTTTCTCTCTTTCCTCCGTCTCTCTCTCTGAACATTGTCCAGGGAGAGACAGATGATGTGGTATTAGTGACAAAATGAATTCTGTGTTGTAGCGTTGGAGGTTGCATTCATTTGAAACACGATTAGAGTGATGTGTAGAGTTCTGCAGAGACAGAGCTGCTCCTGAGGCTGGGACAGTGGTTCTGTCAAAGTAAGTCTGGATACAAGGGGCATTCTGAGAGCAGGCAGGAAAAATAGCATTATTATTATTTTTTATGTTTACTTTCACTTTAGTTTTTGACGCTTCAGAACTCTATCACAACACAATCAGCCCGAATGAAACTACTCCACAATAAATCAGATTTGTCGAGTTGCTTTTGTATATTTGTGGAGAATTGTCATGTGGGAGCATGGGTGACATAGGCTTGTGGGCGGAGCTTTGTATAAAATCTTACATCTAAACGTAAGAAGGCTTTGAATAGGTTCCAGGAGAGATCTATAAAATATTCAAACATGCCTGGATGACATATAAAACCTCTTCAGACATGTTTTAATGAGGGAACAACGTTATAACATGGGAGAAAGCGTTAACATATAATAACACTAATAATTGGATTTATACAGTGCCTTTCAAGACACCCAAAGCGTCACTCTGATATCACACCGAGAGAGCGGGATTTGAACCGCCAACCTTCTGATCAGTGAACAAACGCTCTCCCAACTGAACTATTGTAGCTCATCTGTTTAGCCCTACCCAGCTCTAAAATTTCAGTAGTAAAAAAGTCACTCCATGCTTGATAGCGATTACGATACCAGAATGAAAATGAAAAATGCTCCTTTTTTGGTAATGGAATTTAAACTTTCATATACAGTGGTCCCTCATTTATCACGAGGGTTACGTTCTAAAAATAACCCACAATAGGTGAAATCCACGAAGTATCAGCTTTATTTTTTACATTTATTCTATATGTTTTGCAGCTGTAAAACCCCTCACCACACACTTTATACACTTTTCTCACACAGGCATTAACATTTTATCACATTTTTCTCCTTTAATTAATTAATAGTGACTCTGACCGTGCCTCTTTGTCCTGGCGTCGCTCCACTGTATCATTGATCCAACATTTATGTAAATTTGTCTAAACACATTCTGTACTGTACAGGAGACACGGCACGGAGGAGACTGATGGACAATAGTCTACAGTCTTTTAGCCAATCAGGACGCAGAACACAATGCACACTCATACACTGTAAAAAAGTATGCAAAATTGCTCAAAAAAATCCGCTAAACAGCAAGACCACGAAAGGTGACCCACGGTATAGCAAGGGACAACTGTACAACATAATAGGACTGTCTATATGTGAACATGTGGTCTTATACTTGTTCTGAATCTGATTTCCGATACTTTCCACAATCACGCTTTCCTTCTCTCTTCCTCTCGTTCCATTCAGACCAGTGCGAGCAGAGCAGAGGCTGTGCTGTGACTCACCGTACAGGGTCATGCGGACCTGTCAGGAACTATCAGCTAGACAAACTGTAGGAGCAGAGGCATTACAGAGCACTCCAAGAGATATTTTTGAATTATATAGTACTCTGGCAAGTTAGTATAGATGTATATGAATTCAAAAGCTGCATATGTATGTAGTAACCTAACCCTAACTTTAACTCTAGCCTGTTGTATGCTGATGACACCGCTCTGTTTGCTGCATCTCAACAGCTCGCCTTAGCAACTGAGAAAGTAAACAAAGGTCTCTCTGACATTGCTCAGTGGGTTCATGAAGTTTAACCCCAGGAAAACCAAAGTAATACTAATATTATATTCATGAACTGTCCAATTGAGATGGTCCACAAACATATTCACTTGGGACTACGGTTAACGCATAACCTCAAATTTCAAGGCAAGTGGACCGTGTTTGCAGGAAGGTAGCAACAAATGTATGTTCTTTCGGAGAATATCCCTCTATGTTAATGATAAGGATCTACTTTTGTACCTATATGAATGTAACATCTTGCCTCTATTTGCATATTCATGGCGCTCTCAATGCAACACAAACTAAACGCTTAGAAAGACTCCAGCGACAAGTCATTTGTGTGAGTCTCCATTATCCATATGCACAACCACTCAATGAGAATGACTATTTAATGTTAAACCTGACCCCGGTAATGCACATGGGGAAATTCACTTTAATGTGCTATGGATATAAACTGTTTCGTAAAGCGCTTCCCCGAGCCCTCTGGCCAATGTGTCCAACTGTTAAACCTACTCCAGTCCCAACATGAAACAAAAGTCTCATCCAGCCCAGCGTACAGCGTCCCACCAGTCGAGCCCTGGATCCTTCGCCTTTTATATTTTTAACTAAGCTTTTAAATCATGTGTCGGAGCTCTGGGATTGTCCTTCATTGAAATGTTTCAAGAGACGTCTGTGGAGAACTGACAAAAAGAATATTTTTGACCTAATGTTCCAAGAGTCTTTCTCATTTTTCGAAGGATTCTGATGTCAATGCTTTTGGTTTGCAATGATTCTTCAACAAGATGAAAAAAATAGATAAATAAATACGGTTGAGAAGTAATATATGGAACTGTTTGTGGGTTGGATCCATAGGCTGTGTATATAAATGGACATAGCTAACCTGCTAGCCTATTTGAAAATCTCTCTGCAACTGCTGCTCATCATTTTGGTCGTAAATGTTCATATTAACCCGCTCTACGTGATCCTGGTGTTTTTATTTAGCTATTTTGTTTGTATGTCAAGATATTAACATTAATAACAGACAAATCCAGCTGCTTTCCCCAAGGCAGTTTCCGCTAATGTTAGCAACAGGTTTGATTGACAGCGTTAGCATTATCTTCAACATCCTCTTTCAGGATTGGCTTTTTGAATTCTATGATACTCGCAGTCAGAATTCCAAATATGGACTTATAACTGCTCTAGCCTTCATGAGCTTCATTTGACTGGAGCTGAACGCTGTGGGTGACGTCACACTCACTTAGTGTACTTCTGTATACAGTCTATGGTTGGATCTAATGGACGGGGTATTTAAAGTTTACATAGAGTATAGATTTATATGGGACAATGTCACTTTAAATTTGGACTTAATAGAATGTTGTCAGATTGTACTGATGGATTTGTTGATGATTAGTTTGAGTTTAGCTTTTGATACTTAAGTTTTAAATAAAAAAAATAAAAAAAAGAAATCGGCAAAATTAGAATTTATGCAAATGGTCTGTTGAACTTAGTTTGCACTAAACCAGACATCCAAAGTCCCCTCTGTATTTCTTGTATCACCTGGCTGGTTTTAGTTCTCTCAAAAAGTGCAGACCTGCACTTCCTTCACTATTCATTCTCTAAGTGGATTTAGCCAAGTCTCACTAAAATAAATCAATATTTAAATATCAAACAGCAGACTGCAAGTTACAGAAGAACGATCACAGACCTTTACGACGATGTAAGCACTCAAGAGGAGGAAGCTAATGCTATTCTAATCTAAAGCTCAAAATAGAACATAATAAACATGAGAAATGACAAGTCGATTGTTTTTGTTGACAAGATCATTCAGATTGTAGCACTATTTTAACATCAGCAATAGGCTCTATGCACAGCATGCTAGCTAGCTCACTGCATCTCAAAGCTGACAATCATCAATCCATCCAATTTCTTCCTCTTATCCGGGGCAGCAGTCTAAGCAGGGACTCCCAGACTTCCCTCACCCCAGACACGTCCTCCAGCTACTTCGGTGGGAAGCCCCTACCTGAACCGCCACCTGTTCAGGGAGTGCTCAAAAGGCAGTGGAGTGGTTTGAGTACCTGATCCTTGGAGCTATGTTGTCTGGGGCCTCTTTCCCCTGGTAGGGTTACCCATGGCAAACAGGTCCAGGGGGATGGGTCAGATGAAGAGCGGTTCAGAAGCCCCACATGATGAGCAGTAGAACAAGGCCAGTTACGCCGCCCAGACTGGCATTACCAGGGCCCCACCCTGGAGCCAGGCCTGGGCTGGTGCTCGGCAGCAAGCGCCTGGTGGCTGGGCCCAGCCAAAATAAACGATGTGGGGTCGTCCTTCCATGGACCTACCACCTGCAGGAGGAACCATGAGAGCAGTTGAAGGCAGGGGCCTCGACGACCGGATGCCGCATCACGTGCGGTCACAGAGGCAAAAACTCAGGGCTGGGAGGTATTCGGGGAGGCCATGAAGGAGGACTATGGGACGGCCTCAAAGAGATTCTGGCAAACCGTCCGACGCCTCAGGAGGGGAAGCAGTGCTTCACCAACACTGTTTACAGTGCGGGCGGAGAGCTGCTGACCTCGACTAGGGATGTCGTCAAGGCTCCGGGGGTGGATGAGATCTGTCCTGAGTACCTCAAATCTCTGGATGTTGTGGGGCTGTCTTGGCTGACACGTCTCTGCAACATCGTGTGGTGGTCAGGGACAATGCCACTGGACTGGCAGACCGGGGTGGTGGTCCTTCTCTATAAGAAGGGCGACCGGAGGGTGTGTTCCAACTACAGGGGAATCACACTCCTCAGCCTTCCCGGTAAGGTCTATTTCGGGGTATTGGAGAGGACAATTTGACCGATAGTCAAACCTCAGTTTATGGAGGAGCAGTGTGGTTTTTGTGCCGGTTGTGGAACACTGGACCAGCTTTATACTCTCCATCCGGTCCTCAAGGGTTCATGGGAGTTTGCCCAACCAATTCATATGTGCTTTGTGGATCTGGAGAAGGCATTCGACCATGTCCCTCGTGGTGTCCTTTGGGGGGTGCTCTGGGAGTATGGGGTCCGGGGCCCTTTGCTAAGGGCTGTCCGGTCCCTGTATGACCGGAGCAGGAGCTGTGTTCGCATTGCCTGCAGTAAGTCAGACCTGTTCCCAGTGCATGTTGGACTCCGCCAGGGCTGCCCTTTGTCACCGGTTCTGTTCATTGTTTTTATGGACAGAATTTCTAGGTGCACTCAGGGTCTGGTTTGGGAGCCACAGGATTTCATCTCTGCTGTTTGCAGATGATATTGTCCTGATGGCTTCATCGAGCCAGGACCTGCAGCAGGCACTGGGGCGGTTTGCAGCCGAGTGTGAAGTGACTGGGATGAGAATCAGCTCCTCCAAATCTGAGGCCATGGTTCTCGACCAGAAAAGGGTGGCTTGCCCTCTCCGGGTGGGTAGAGAGTCTCTGCCTCAATTGTAGGAGTTCAAGTATCTCGGGGTCTTGTTCACAAAATATAAAATAAACCTATTAAAATTCAAATTAATTAAAATTAAGACTACACAATTATTATATGTAGAATACTTCAGTTTGTGGCACTGTTTTAAAATGTATTATGTCTCAAAATTAGCATTAGAGTTAGCACTGAAATTAGGATGACCAAACGTGCCTGTTTACTCGGGAAAGTCCCAGTTTTCTCTGTCCCAGTAGACTAGTACACTCATCCAAAACCATTGATTTGTCCCAGTTTTGTTGAAGAAATGTCCCAAGTGTCACTATTTTTGACCAATTTGACCCCCACCAACAGTAAAAAGGGCAATATATAGTCATTAGTCTAGCTAAAACAGAAAAAACGTGCTTGTAAATGAGCAGAAGGCAAAAAAATGCACCGTCAGAGTCCCTCAGATTATGACTGACCCGCAGGTGAGTCAGCCATAATCATAATGTTGCTCTTTTCACAATTTTATTTATACCAACCTACCAACCTGGGTGTGTCCCAGTTTTACATTTTGAAAATCTGGTCACACAAACATGAGACACAAACATCTCTCTTTTCAAAACACAGAAGTGTCCTCCGGTGAAGTGTTCCACAGCTCCCTGTCCACTGCCTCAGCTTTAAATATTTATGAGACTCCGCTAATTCCCAATACTCAATGAATGTAGCGAGAAGAGCAGAGCTGTACTTTTTAGAGAACTGGGACTAGCAAGACAAGAGCGTGAAATATGTCAACAAAATAATAACACATATTTTTCAGATCTACACGCCCCTATAACTACTGGCCTCGATGCATTTCATTTGACTGGAGCTGAACGCTGCATGAGTGACGTCACACTCACTTAGTCCACTTCTTTATACAGTTACGTGTTGGGTGTAGGCTGCAGATATGACAGACGGACAGGTAATTCCATAACTGTTACTTAGCGACCAAGCAGTTAACGAGGGCCAAAAATTTGTATCTTAGTTATGATAATCCTACTAACAATAAATTACATCTTTATTTTGCTAAATCAATGTTTAAACTGTCATAAAAATGGATTCCTGGTGCGTAACTGTTGCTGCATTTTGGATGGAGTTTTTTTGTGCTGATAGAAGGCTGCGCTACTTCCTGTATTTTTGTATTTTTCTTTTCAACTTCTTTTCAAACCTGTCAAGTTCAAAGTGGTGTTTGAGATGATGTTCTGTCACCGACTGTCAGGCTGTGCTCTGGCTCACACACATCCCCACAGCTGCACTCGTGTCGCTGAGCTCTGGGTAAAGAGACGAGGACTGCTCCAGTACACTGTGAGTCTACAGAAGATTCACTAAGTGCATGTAGTTTAACAGCACAATTACACAGATGGGTCACCTGGGATCCAGAACACACACCTCTCCAGTACTTTAGAGAGATGTGAGTCTGGTCACTGGTGAATCTCCCTGTTCAGATGGGCATGATTGACAGGTGGAATAGCCGGTCCGAGAGACACATGGTCCATCCGTATCAAAACAAATAAGACTGCTTACGAGCAAATAGATTTCTTTAGGCCATGTCTCAGTTTGACAAATACACACTTCGTCGGGTGCATTTAAGGGCACTTGTGTAACTTCCAGCGCAAGAAAGTCCTGTCCCATTTCATGCACCCAACGAATGCGGGTGACAAATGTGCCCTGCGTTTACGTGGAGATCGTCCGTGAACAAAGCATGCACCCGAGCAAACTTTGTGACGACACCTTGACTCTTCTTGTATTAAATAAAAAATTATTTAAAATAAAACTGTAATGAATTCAGTGTTCATTTTACACCTTAGGTCATGAGTCAGCAGCCGTCACGATTGCTAGGCGACGTAACATAAGTCACATAATGTAAGCGCACCGACAGAGGTTGAAGTCGCTCAGTGGCGTAGGCCTGCTCCATTTTGCCACGGCCTTTGCACCTGACGGAGGCTACACAGAGGAGCACCCTTTGTCAGTTGGGTACTTTGAACGGTATTTCGAAGTGTGCAATTGGGACACGCCATAGAATCGTTGAGTGAAGCACTAAACTGGACTTTATACTGTTTTTGCATTTTGAAAGATGCTATGGAAATTGTTTTGGTGTCACCCAAAGTCTTTTTTCATTCATTCATTCATTATTAGTCTACATCTCCAAAGCTCAAAATGTTCTGTTCCACCTTGTGATGTCATTAAGTGGTAGTTTTCAAGTTAACAGCTCCTTTTACCTTTTGTTTAGTAGAGATTGGATATTCTGAGGCCTAAATTCCCCCAAATTAATCTAGTGAAGTATGTATGTATGGAGTTTAAAAACACAGTGGAGCACTTCCTGTATCACCACATGACATCACAAAGTGGAACAGAGTGTATTCATTTTGAGAACTCAGCCTAAATCTGCAGGAATTGTGTGTTGTGAGCAGTGTGCTGGCTAGCTTGCTGTGTCTCAAAGCTTTTGCTAACTTTTATTGAAACCATAAAATATAAAATAAACAACCTATTAAATTAACTTAAAATGTACAAGGAGCCTATTGCAAGTGAATAGGACTGAGATAGAGAAGCAGAGATAGGGGGAAGGCGAAAACGGTAATTAGTAACAGAATGAACCTTGTGTCTTTTCGTTAAGTTATAAGTTACAATTTGTATTTTGTATGAATCGTTTGTATGATTAATTTTATTGTGTATTGTGTACCTTAGTAATAAAAATAATGCACTCTCTCTCCAGCAGAACCATCACCTCCTCAGCTTCTCCATCTCCTCCTCTTCACCTCCACCAGTGCCCAGACCCCTCTGAAGACTCCAGGTTGAAGTGCATGATTTGAATATGTGTTTGTTGATGCTTTGCAGACGGACGCGGCGCTCATGTACGATGCAGTCCATGTGGTCGCTGTGGCGGTGCAGCAGGCCTCTCAGATCACAGTCAGCTCCCTGCAGTGCAACCGACACAAGCCCTGGAGGTTTGGAGGGAGATTTATCAACCTCATCAAAGAGGTAAAGACCCGGCTTAGACCTGGTTTAGTTCTGGTTTAGTCATGTTTTTTTATAGTTTTACTCATGGTTCAGTAAAGAGGTGCTGCAATCACCTGTGTGTCCAGAGCCTTAACCTGCAGACAGAGACACATACAAGTGTGTCTCATTCTCAGTTTATGGACAGGCCTCATGTGAAAGAACCTCCAGAATTCACTCACTGAGCTGCACAGGCTGCACTAGCACTAGAGTCATGAGTGTCTGCAGGTGCTGGGGTTGAGGTAATGACCATTCAGATCAGAGAGAAGCATTTTATTTATTTTTTTATTATATTATTTATTCAAATGCATTTTAGACATCAGCATCAAAAAACAAAACAAAAACAGCAGCATTAAACCCACAGGACACGTCTGGTTTTGTTTCAAATTCTGCCATTTTCTTTGTTCAAGATCCAGGCTATAAATCACTCCTGGAGCTTATCATTGCAAGTCACCCACTCTCTTCTCTCTCTTTCTCCCTTTCTCACTCTTCCAACCTCTCTCTCTCTCTCTCCCTCTCTCTATCTCTCTCCCTCTCTCTCTTCCTCCCTCCTCTCTATCTTCCCTCTCTTTTCACTCTCCCCTGTCTTCTCTTTTTATCTCTCTCCCCTCTCTGTTTTGCTCTCTCCCTCCCTCTTCCCTCTGTCTCTCTCCCTCCCTCTTCCTTCTCTTTCTTACTCTCTCCCCTCTCTCACTCTTCCTTCTCTCTTTCTCTCTTCCCTCGCTCTCTCTCTCTTCCTCTTCTCTTTGTCTCTTTCTCTGTCATTCTCTCTCCCCTGTCTTGCGTTCTCTTTCCCTCCCTCTTCCCTCTTTCTCACTCCCTCCCTCTTCCTTCTTTCTTTCTCTCTTCCCTCTTATCTTGCTCTCTCCCTCTCTCTTGCTCTTGCTCTTCTCTTTGCGTCTTTCGCGCTCTCTCTTTCTCTCTCCCCTCTGTGTCTTGCTTTTTCTCTCTTTCCCTCTCCTTCCCTCTGTCTCTCTTCCTCCCTCTTGTTTCTCTTTCCCTCTCCCTCCCTCTCTCCCTCTGTCCCTCCCTCGCTCTCTGCTCTGTCTCTTTGATATAAACTTCAAGCGCACTTCCTCTCTCACATAATGAAGTCCCGTCTGTCAGACCTGCTCCTGGCTCGTCCCTTTGTGCTGCCGTTTTATCTTTTATTTATTTATTTTCGTCAAAAGTCAAAAAACAGAGCTGATAATTGGCACAGACTCAGAATGAGTTTTAACAGTGACTGATTTAATTAGGAGAAAACATGGCTGCAGTTTTACGCTCTTCCTTGTACAAACGAATGATCAAACTGTAGATTCAGACTGAAGCAGCAGATCTATGAATGGACAGATATGGAACAGAGTAAACAAAAATGTACTCAAAATAACTCCAAATTTGTCTTAGATTTTTAAAAATACCCTTGACCCTGACGCGGTCCGGCTGTGGAGTGAAAACCATTTCAGGAGACTTCATCACAGAGAGAAGGTCAAGGGTTTGCAGCGCTGTCCACAAAGCAAAGACTGGATACTTTGAGGATTTCAAGATGAAATATAAAAAAATGTCAAATTGAGTTATTCAACTTTTTTGGCTGCATAATTCCATATCTCTTGCTTCATATATTTAATGTCTTCTGTGTGTGTAAAATGTACAAAGTAAATGGTCATAGTCACATTTTTATACTGCGCTTTTCCACCTTCAAGACACTCAAAGCTCTTTACATCAAAGAACACACATTCACACACCAGTGTACACAGACACTGGGGGTGAGGAGGGTTAAGTGTTTTGCCAAAGGACACAACAGGATTCATCTGTGGGAGCTGGAATCACACCGCCAACCTGTGGGTCAATGGATCTGACCGCTCTGCCAATAATATGTTTACGTGGAGAGTGGATTTAGAACTGCCAAACCTCTGGTCAGTGGACAAACACTCTACCAACTGAGCTACTGCCGCCCAGAAAGTAGTAAAAGAATAAAAATAAATAAATAAATTTAAAAAGAATGAGGTGTGACCAAACTTTTGAATGGTTGTGTATTCACCAAATAAAAATTGGGTCCAAAGTGGGACTAAACTGGTCCTGTTTAAACCTGGTTTAGAACTAGCTTAGACCTCGTTTAGTCCTGGTTTAGTCCTGATTTAGTCCTGTTTAGTCCTGATTTAGTCCTGGTTAAATCCTGGCTTAGTCCTGGTTTAGTCCTCGTTTAGTCCTCGTTTAGTCCTGGTTTAGATCTTCCTTAGTCCTGGTTTAGACCTGGTTTAGTCCTGGTTTAGTCCTGGTTTAGATCTTCCTTAGTCCTGGTTTAGGACTGGTTTAGTCCTGGTTTAGTCCTGGTTTAGATTTTCCTTAGTCCTGGTTTAGACCTGGTTTAGCCTCGGTTTTGTCCTGGTTTAGTCCTGGTTTAGACCTGGTTTAGCCTCGGTTTCGTCCTGGTTTAGTCCTGGTTTAGACCTGGTTTAGCCTTGGTTTCATCCTGGTTTAGTCCTGGTTTAGCCCTGGTTTATTCCTGGTTTAAACCTGGTTTAGAGCTGGTTTACACCTAGTTTAGCCCTGGTTTAGTCCTGTTTTAGTCCTGGTTTAGTCCTGGTTTAGTCCTGGTTTAGTCCTGGTTTAGATCTTCTTTAGTCCTGGCTTAGACCTGGTTTAGACCTGGTTTAGCCCTGGTTTAGTCCTGCTTTAGTCCTGGTTTAGACCTGGTTTATCCCTGCTCTTTGCTACATAATTCCATGTATCTTGCACCAAATATTGAATATCTTCCGTATCTCTATAAAATGTAGAAAGTAGCCAAAAAAATAAATAAATTAATAAAAAATATTGTGTAGACTCCAAATAAAAATTAGGACTAAAGTGGGACTAAACTCTGAATTAAACCTGGACTGGATCAGGACCAAACCTCAGTGTGTACAGGACTGGACTGGCCTCTGCATTAGTGTGAACACAGCTTTACTTTGGCTTATTGCATTTTCGGCATCTGCTAATGTGTGTCCATTTTTACATGTTTTTATCGTTACAAACATTGGACATGTTCGTCCCTACATGTCTGATGTGTGACTGTGTGTCCTGTGTGCAGGCTCAGTGGGACGGGCTGACGGGACGGGTCCTCTTCAACAGGACCAATGGACTGAGGACAGACTTCGACTTGGACGTGATCAGCCTCAAGGAGGACGGACTGCACAAGGTACCGCCGCTGTTGGGATCATTGAGTGCATATGTAAATGGACAGAGCTAACCTGCTAGCCGTCGCATTTCAAACAGGACCATCGTCTGGCTCCAATTCACTTTCTATTAAAAAACTGTGTCTCCTCTCTCAGTACCTGCTGCTGTCAGACTCGTCATTTTGGTCTTAAAATGTTCATATTAACCCGCTCTACATGATCCTGCCATTTTTATTTGATCTAATTTGACCGTAAATCAAGAAATTATCAACAAGCTTCATTTGACTGGAGCCGAACGCTACGGGTGATTTACACAGTCAATGTTTGGGGTAGTTCCTCTGGTAATGCATCATAGTTTTACAGTCAGTAAAGAAAAGTTGAAAATGGCATGAGGCTGTGCTGAATTCTCAAAAGAAACACGTCTACCTTTGTCATTAATACACAAAATTCTGTCAAAAATCCAGGGGTAATTTATACACAGGAACACATTTTTCTGACAGCTTAAACCCTCATTCATCAAAATAAGGTATTATTAGTATTATGTAAATTAGACGAGCTTTAGCCCTTGTTTACAGCATGTTACCTAGGTAAAAGACTACTTTACATCGGTACTATACTAGCAAATACACATTTATGGCTTTGGCACTAGTCTTGGCAGGTTTAGTCCTAGTTTAGTCTTGGTTCAATTCTAGTTTAGTCCTGGTTCAGTCCTAGTTTAGTCCTGTTTTAGTCCTGGTTTAATCTTGATTTAGTCCTGGTTTAGCCTTGTTTTAGACTTGGTTTAGTCCTGGTTTAGTCCTGGTTCGGTCCTGGTTTAGTCCTGGATTAGTCCTGGTTCAGTCCTAGTTTAGTCCTGTTTTAGTCCTGGTTTAATCTTGATTTAGTCCTGGTTTAGCCTTGTTTTAGACTTGGATTAGTCCTGGTTTAGTCCTGGTTCGGTCCTGGTTTAGTCCTGGATTAGTCCTGGTTCAGTCCTAGTTTAGTCCTGTTTTAGTCCTGGTTTAATCTTGATTTAGTCCTGGTTTAGCCTTGTTTTAGACTTGGTTTAGTCCTGGTTCGGTCCTGGTTTAGTCCTGTTTTAGTCCTGGTTTAGCCTTGTTTTAGTCTTGGTTTAGTCCTGGTTTAGCCTTGGTTTAGACCTGTTTTCATCCTGGTTTTGCCCTCGTGTAGTCTTAGTTCAGTCCTGGTTTAGTCCTGGGTTTGTGTGTGTGTAATTGTGCATATGTGTGTGTGTGTGCTGACCTGACATGAGCTCTGCTCTGGCACAGATCGGCACTTGGGACCCCCCTAGTGGCCTGAACATGACCGACAGCCACAAGAGCAAGACGTCCAACATCACCGACTCTCTGGCCAACAAGTCTCTGCGTGTCTCCACCATCCTGGTACTGCACACACACGAGACACAGTAGAAGTACACAATATTCTTTATGTGCTGTTATAGTGCCATTTACAGCTGCAGTATACATGTGTTACATTATGTATTCAATATGGCCGCAGGTGGTATACAGGGGAAGTAAATGAATACATGTACCGAAAATACCTATTCTGAATACTAATTTTGAGTGACTGTATTCTGGTACTCTTTCAGTTGGTGGTATTCAGGATACAGTTACTAAATTAAAACTTTTAATTACACCTAATTAAAAAGAACACATGGGGGTACTTCATCTGCAATTTTGGCTTTGAACTGCAGAGTATTAGTGAGAATAAAGAGAACACAGCTCTTACAGTGCGTACATGTGTGATGTTTTGTCTCTAATTAGACATAAATTAGTGAATAACAAACAGAGCAGCAAAAATAAAGCTGTTTGTAATTAGATGGCATGTTTTTTTCACTATAATACAATGTAACCCGGTGTAAAAGTATTTCGAGTATTCAGAGTACTCTTATTTAGTCCGACTCTGCAAATATGATAATACCTCATAGTCATTTTTTCACTCTCTCTTTTGGCTGTAGGAGGAGCCGTACGTGATGTTTAAGAAGTCGGACAAGCCTCTGTACGGGAACGAGCGCTTCGAGGGCTTCTGCATCGACCTGCTGAAGGAGCTGGCGGCCATCTTGGGTTTCCGATACGAGGTGCGCCTGGTGGAGGACGGGCGCTACGGCGTGCTGGACGAGAGCACGGGCCAGTGGAACGGCATGGTGCGAGAACTCATCGACCACGTGAGTACAGCCCGGGACAAGGCAAAAAGTCTGTGTACTGTGTCTGTGTACTGTCAGCATCTAATTATAAAGCACTTTTTATACACAGAGAATCAGGAAGTGCACTGTTAGCATGCTAGTTGTTGTTAGCATGACAGCAAAACTTGACTCTGGTCTTTGAAAGTTATTAAAAAACGTTTATAAACTCGGCGAATAAGGTTAAGGTTAAGGTACACTTTACTGCCCTCTGCAGATTTGTCATCCTGCATTTGACCCATCCCTCAGTGGTTTTGGGTTGATGGGGGAAACCAGAGTGTCCGGAGGAAACACAGACACATGCAGAACATGCAAACTCCACCCAGACACAGGGGGAACATGCTAGCTCCCACAAAGACATGAAGAACATGCAAACTCCACCCAAACACAGACAGAACACGCAAACTTCACACAGACACAGACAGAAGATGCAAACCCCATACAGACACAGGGAGAACATGCTAACTTCACCCAGAGAGGAAGAACATGTAAACCCAGCACAAAACTCCACACAGACACAAGGAGAACATGCAAACTCCACACAGATACAGGGAGAACATGCAAACTCCACACAGATACAGGGAGAACATGCAAACTCCACACAGATACAGGGAGAACATGCAAACTCCACACAGATACAGGGAGAACATGCAAACTCCACACAGATACAGGGAGAACATGCAAACTCCACACAGATATAGGGAGAACATGCTAACTTCACCCAGACACAAGGACAACATACAAATCCCATCCTGACACAGGCAAAACATGCAAACTATAAAAATGGGTTACTACTTTTCAGTACTGACAGCCCACAGTCTGAGGCAGTGTTGTGATCATAGATCTAACATCTGTCTTCAGGGATATTAGTCCAATTACTCCTCTCCTCTTATTGGCCCCTGGAGGCCCCTTATCATCATCTCCTCTCCTTCTGAAGTTTCCTCTCCTCCTTCTCACCCCCTCCATCCCTCCTCCTCTCCCTCTCCTCTCACCCCTGACCTTTGCCCTTCTCCTTAACCTCATAGGCTGCCCTGCATCTGTAGTTTTGTATTAATAAGTATTGTATTTATTTTTACTCTATTTTGTGTCTTTATTTTATTCAAAGTATATGTTAATATTCTAGTTACTCGGTTAGATTTGAGGTCTAATGTAAAATAGTTATTCATCTTGATTTCTGACACTTCAAACGACACAAATTATGCACAAACTACTTTCTTGACCTCTTAAATTGAAATATACTCCCTCATCAAAAACATACCTGGAGTTGCATTAATTTGCTTCATTCATACTTGTTTCATTAATCCAATAATATAAAGTTGTCTTCTCTGAGCCTCAAAAATGCTCTGTTTGCATTTTGCCTGTTTTGTTGCGTCACAGGTAAAACAACTGACTTTTTCTGTAAGGCCAAATCATGTTCAGAAGTCAGCAAACTTGTTTCTTTTAAACCATTATAGACGAATATTGAGATTTAAAATGTCCAAATTATAACACAATGATCCACAGGTGTCACAGTGCAAGCAGATGGCAGACCCTTCACTAGAAAAGTTACACAATGCTGCTTTAAACACTGTAACGTTTGTGTGCTTTTCTCTTCCTCTCCTCACACAGAAAGCAGACCTGGCTGTAGCTCCTTTGGCCATCACGTACGTTCGGGAGAAGGTCATCGACTTCTCCAAACCCTTCATGACCCTGGGCATCAGTATCCTGTACCGCAAACCCAACGGCACCAACCCCGGGGTCTTCTCCTTCCTCAACCCCCTCTCCCCCGACATCTGGATGTATATTCTGCTGGCCTGCTTGGGTGTCAGTTGCGTGCTGTTTGTCATTGCCAGGTAACATCACATCATAACGTGCTGTGCTTTTGCTGCATAGAGACTTAGGACAGCAGCGATCAGCCAAAACATTATGACCAGTGAGCCCTGAGGTTGTTTAAACAGACGTCTCCTTTAAAGATCTGCAGTGACGTCACAGTGGGAGGTGCTGCATGTGCATCTGGATCGAAATAAATGCACTTTTATTCACCTCCTCTCAGTGGTCATAATGTTTCTGCTGATCAGTCCTCTCCCTCTCCTTCTCCTCCTCTTTGCTCTCTCTCTGCTCCTCCTCCTCTTCTTTGCCCTCTCTCCTTCTTTTCCTCCTCCTCTTTTTCGCACTCTCCTCCTCTCTTCCTACTCCTCTTCGCCCTCTCTCGTCCTCCTCTTCACCCTCTCTCGTCCTCCTCTTCACCCTCTCTTGTCCTCCTCTTCACCCTCTTTCCTCCCCCTCTTCGCCCCCTCTCCTCCTCCTCTTCACCCTCTCTCCTCTTCCTCTTCGTCCTCTCTCCTCTACCTCTTTGCCCTCTCTCCTCCTTTTCACCCTCTCTTCTCTTCCTCCTCCTCTTCCTCTTTGCTCTCTCTCCTCCTCCTCGTCACCCTCTCCTCCTCCTCGTCGCCCTCTCCTCCTCCTCGTCGCCCTCTCCTCCTCTCCCCCCCTCCTCTTCCTCTTCACCCCCTCTCCTCCTCCTCCCCTTCCTCCTCCTCCTCTTCCCCCCCTCTCTCCTCTTCCGCCTGTTTGCCCTCTCTCCTCTTCCTTCTCCTCCTCTTCACCCCCCTCTCCTCCTCCTCCTCCTGCTCCTCCTCTTCACCCCCTTTCCTCCTCTTCATTCCTCCTCCTTTTCACCCCTATCCTCCTCCTCTTCACCCGCTCTCCTCTTCCTCCCCTGTCATACTCCTCCTCTTCCTCCTCTTCACCCTCTCTCCTCTTCCTCCCCTGTCGTACTCCTCCTCTTCCTCCTTTTCACCCTCTCCTCCTCTTCCTCCTCCTCTTTCCCCTCTCTTCTTCTCCGCCTCGTCTCCCTCTCCTCCTCTTCTCCCCCCTCTCCTCTTCCTCTTCACCCTCTCTCCTCTTCCTCCTGTTTTCCCTCTCTCCTCTTCCTCCTCCTCCTCTTCACCCCCCTCTCCTCCTCCTCCTCCTTTTCACCCCCATCCTCCTCCTCCTCACCCTCTCTCTCTCTCCTCTTCTTCCTCCTCTTCACCCTCTCTCCTCTTCCTCCCCTGTCGTACTCCTCTCTCCTCCTCCTCGTCCTCTTCCTCCTCTCTCCTCCTCCTCGTCCTCTTCCTCCTCTCTCCTCCTCCTCCTATAGACACCAGTTTAATTCCCTAAAAGCTGCCGTAGCATCTTTACAATGTGCCGTTAAATCTAGCGTACATTACCATAGCAGTGTGTTTACCGTCCGCTGAGCCACTCCGGACAAATGACTTAACACCGCCGTTCAAAATAATCCTCACAAATCAATGCGCTAATTTAGCTAACGATGCCCCTGAGTAATCACAGAGCAGGTTTAAAGGGCCATCTGGGAGAGTGGTTAGCAGTGGGTGGGCGAGGAGGCAGCGGAGGTATGGGTGCAACTGACTGTATCAACAATGTACAAAAATAGGTCAACAGCCTATGACTACTACTACTATTATACTACTACTCCTATTACTATTGCTACTACTATTACTACTACTGCTACTACTACTACCAGTGATGGAAGAAGTACTCAATTTTGCTTAAGTAAAAGTATTAAAGTACCTTTTTAAAAATGTACTTAAAGAGTAAAAAGTAAAAGTATTTTGTGCAGATTTTGGACCTTATAAAGCTTCAAATGTAGTAATTATGTTACAGATTTTTACTGAAGTTTGTTCAACAGAAACAACTGAATCAATATTCTTTCTCTAGCCGTTTTTATTTGTATACTTTTGCTGCTCAAACTATGAACGTGTTAAAAATAAATCCTCAGACTTTTCAGCAGGTCTCAGACAATAATATAAAATACTTTTAATTTCCAGTACTCTTCAAAAATGCAGTGGAGTAGAAAGTATAGATACTGCTCTCAGATGTAGTGAAGTAAAAATAAAAAGTATCCATTTTAATCTACTTAGATAAAGTACAGATACCTCAAATGTATACTTAAGTACAGTACTTTACTACTTTTACTGTGTCATGTTCCACCATTGATAATAAATAATGTGTGAGACATGGAAGGATGAAGAAGGGAGGAATGGATAGAGGAGGGAGGGATGATAGAGGAGGGATGGATGGATGAGGGATGCAGGGATGAAAATGGTGGGAGGAATAAAGGAGGGAAGGATGGAGCAGGATAGAGAGTTTGAGTATTCAGTATTAACATTCGGACATCTCCCCAGCGTAACTGTGTGAGAGATGAAGGGATGAGAGAAGAAGGGATAGAGGGGTGAAGGAAGGAGGGATGGAGGAGGAAAAGAAGTCTGAAGATTTGGTGTTCACATTCAGATATGTCCCCGACGTACACAAGATGGAGGAAAGCATTAGCATTTGTTAGCATTTGTGTAATAATTTGTGTATTTGGTAACATAATATCATTAAAAGTATTTCAACACTAAAGTCCAAGTAGTACAAACACTGGGTATGGTAATGAAGTAAAAATACCTTTGAGCATGACCATATATAGTTTTAAACCACACTGTACATCACCATCATCACCAAACATCATAAACTCACATTTTTATTATTAAACACAAGCCTTACCTCCTCCTATACTCCCTCTCGCTGTAACGCATGGCTCGCCTCTGCATGGATCTTAACTCTAACGAGCAAATGTTACCGGCAAAAATGATTAATCAAGAGAAAAGCTGCAACTGTCACCTAAGTAAGTTCAGAATATGCAAAATATAATCTCATTTTGTCTCACGGAAGCTCGGTAAGTAGACCAGCACGTACTTGTATGGAGTATTAAGATCTGCGTATGATTTATATTGAACAGTTATGAACACAAACTGAATACAGAACTGCTAAAAATGCGTGACTAAGTGTGTGTGGAGCGCTCAAGTCTCTCAAGATGGTCCTGTGTTGGCGGTGCAATTCCAGCTCCCCCAGATGAATGCCGTTGTTGTGTCCTTGGGCAAGACGCTTGATCCACTTTGCCCTCAGTGTCTGCCTTTTAAGCGCCACACTAAAAATTCAGGGTTGCGTTTTTTTGTTTTTTTTATTCACAAGGGGAGATGTGAAAAAGCACTTGAATTACTTGTTTGCTCAGGTGCAGTTGCCGTAGTAACCGTGAATGCCTGTATATGTTTCAGTTTTTGATGATTTTTTTTTTTTTTTATTGTTTATTTGTTAACTTATTCATTTTCTGTTTGGAAGATAAAGGTTGAGGGATGATTGTCAGTCCTCCAAAAAAAACAAAACAAATAAAAATCAATCCACTGACCCAGCTCCCACAGATGCTACCGTTGTGTCCTTGGGCAAGACACTTAACCCACCTCATCCCGAGATTGGGTAAAATACAGATTACACATTTGAGCTTTTTTTTATTTTTCTTCATGTTATAATGTAAAATGTGTCTTCCTCTGGTATAGATTTTTAAAAAGTAGCTATTCAGGTCAAAATGAGACAACTGTGCGCTGTCTGAATGTAATTATAGGCCTTGAACCAGGAAATGTGTATTAACATGCTAGTTGTTACCATTAATGGTCTCTGAGAGTTGCCAAAAGTGCTTATAAACTTATCGCAGTGAATAATTTGGATAGTTTGGACAACATAAGGTAAGTGAGGAATAATTTTGGACCACGAAAAGTTTTAAGTGCCCATATTACACTCTTTTTTTAATTTTATTTTTTATCTGTGTTCTAATGTTGTTTCCTCATCACAAACAGACCTGGAGTTGTGTTTTGTTTCATTTACACATGTTTAACTACACAAACCCTGCATATTTAGGCTGAGTTTTTCTCTCAAACAGAAAACACTCTGTTCCACCTTGTGATGTCATCATGTGGTAAGGAAGTACAGGAAGTGCTCCACTGTGTTTTTAAACTCCATACACCTTCACTAGAATCATTTGGATGATTTCAGCTCTAGAAGTGCCAATCTCTATAGAAAAGGAGCTGTTAACTTGAAAACTACCACTTCATGACATCACAAGGTGGAACAGAGCATTTTGAGCTGATAAAACAAACATGTGTGAATGAAACAAAACACAACTCCAGTATGTTTTTGAGGAGGTAACAGCATTAGAACATGTTTTAAAGCTCACAAGAGTCAATTTTGTGTAATATAAAATGAACCAGTTCTGTTTTTCACATTTTTATGACAGTAAACTCAGGTACTGCGCCTTTAAATCAAACTTGTAAATCATTTCTTTACCCACTCCTTTTTTCCCATAGCCCAAAACAGCTGATTCTCACCATTCTTCTCTGCTCAGGCTTTTCGTAATTGTAATATTGATTTCAGAGCTACAAATTGATCCCTCAATCTCTCAGACGCAGACTATAATATTTTCTCAGATCCCTGTTTTCTCCAATAAAATAATCCACGTTTGGAATTCACAAAGGAAATCCATACATTATTATTCCGTTCATTTTGGCTCGTCTTTCCGTCTCCAGGGAAGTACAGAGAGGGCCGTGGTTACTTCCTGTGATTATGTAGTTAGATAGATTTTTCAGATTACTAGACAAATGCCGTCCCGAGAGAGAGAGAGAGTGTAGATGGGTGTCACCTGTTAGGAAGAATAGCTGATGAAATGTGTTCGAAAGAGGAGTAATTTTACTTCTATTATATATTAAATGTAACACAAAACATATTTAGATCAACATGTTTCTTTTATTGTTTTGAAAATGCTGCTTTATTCCCCGAAAACAACGTATACACATGTTTTATACCTTTCCCTTTTTTTGATGGTTTACTCTTGATAAGTAGAAGAGACGGAGGGATTGGGGGGTGGAGAGATGGAGGGATAGAGGGCTGAGAGATTGAGAGGATGATGGAGGGAGGGAGGGATGGAGGAGGGAAGGATAGAGAGTTTGAGCGTTCAGTATTAGTATTCGGACATGTACCTGCGGAGAGATGGAGGGATGAAGGAGGGATACAGGGGTGAAGGAAGGAGGGATGGAGGTGGATGCAGATGGAAGAGGAGGAGATGAAGGAGGGAGAGGAGGAGAGATGGAGGGATGGAAGGATCAGAATCGTTTATTAATTACCACACAGCACGCAGAGAGATGGAGGGATAGAGATATGGTAGAGGGAGACATGAGGAGGAAAAGAAATTTGGTGTTAGCCTGAGTACCTCTGCGAGAGATGGAGGGATGAAGGAGGGATACAGGGGTGAAGGAAGGAGGGATGGAGGAGGAAAAGGGGTTTGAAGATTTGGTATCAGCATTCCGGTACGTCCCCAGTGGGAGAGATGGAGGGATGAAGGAGGTATGGATGGAGGTAGGATGGCGTGGAGAGGAGGAGAGATGGAGGCATGAAAATGGAGTTTGGAGGATTGGACATGTCCTCTGTGTAACTGTGTGAGAGAGGGAGAAGAGGAGAGATGGAGGGATGGAGAGATAGAAGGATCAGAATCGTTTATCAGTACACCAGCTTGTTGAGCGATGGGGGGATAGAGGGATGGTGGAGGGAGAGATGAGGAGGAAAAGAAACGTGGCGTTAGCATTCGGACATATCCCCCTGTGTACCTCTGTGAGAGATGGGATAGAGGGATAGAGAGTTGGAGGGATGGATCGTTAATTAATGACCACACAACCAGGACAGATAGAGGGATGGAGAGGGATAGATGGAGGGAAAAGAAATTTGAGGATTTGGTGTTAGCATTCAAAAATAGCCGGTGTGTAACTGTGTGAAAGATGGAGAGATGAAGGAGGGAGAGATGGAGGAGTGTAGAAAGTTTGAGTATTCGGTGTTCACTTTCAGACGTGTCCCCTGTGTGCCCGTGTGCGAGACGGAGAGATGAAGGGATGGAGAGATGGAGGAGGGAGAGAGTTTGAGGTGTTATCATTCTGTCATGTCCCTTGTGTACCTGTGTGAGAGATGGAGGGATGGAGGGATGAAGAGATGGAGGGATGAAGTTTGAGTATTTGGCGTTCACATCGGGACGTGTCCCCTGTGTGCCTGTGTGAGAGATGGAGGGATGATGGAGAGAAAGAGGGTGGAGAGAGCTTGGGGATTCGGTGTTAGCATTCAGACATGTCCCCTGTGTACCTATGTGAGAGATGGAGGGATGGAGGAGGAGGGAGGGATGGGGAGATAGAAGGATGAGTATTGGGTGTTCACATTGGGACATAACCCCTTTGTACCTTTGGAACAGATGGAGGGATGAACATATGGAGAGCTGGAATGGAAGAGAGATGGAAGGATGGTGATATGGAGGTATGGAGAGATGGAGGGATATAGTCTGAGTATTGGGCATTCACACTGGGATATATCCCCTGTGTACCTGAGTGAGAAATGGAGGGATAGAGAGATGGAGGGATGCAGTGAGAGAGAGATGGAGAGATGGAGGAATTGAGTTTGAGAACAAACTTGTGAAATGTACTTTAAGTGTACCTGATACATGTGCTCGAAATAAATAAATAAAATAAAAACGAGTGTCGGGTGTTCACATTCTGACATATTCCCAGTTTACCTGATAGATAGAGAGATAGAGAGATGGAGGGATGGAGGGATTGGATTGAGCTTGAGTTCTGGGACATATTCCCAGTGTACCTGTGTTAGAGATGGAGGAATAGAGAGATGGAGGGATGGAGTTTGAGTATTGTGTGTTCACATTGGGACATATTCCCAGTGTACCTGTGTGAGAGATGGAGGGATAGAGGGATGAAGGATAAAGCGATAGAGGGATAGAGGGATGGAGGAGCTGTCCCTCGTGTATACCGGTGCGGAGGTGACCTTACACTGGCTGTACACGGCCCAGAGGAATACTAACCAGCCCCAGGCAAAGGTCAAACCACAGCTCAGTGTGAGGACAGAGTGTACTGCTGTGGACAGGGCCTGTGTGAGGGGGGGGGGGGGGGGGGGGGGCGGGGGCACGGGGGCCACTAACAAGGGGTCCCTGGAGTTAGCACGTTCAGTGCTAATGTCTGGCCATTATCAAATTTTCTGTTGAAAACTAGATAAACCAGAAGTTGGTGCAGATGAAAATGTCACTAAAAAGTATTACAGTAAGTACAGTATTTCATCTTCAAGAAAAATAAATAATAATAATAATAATAATAATAATAATAATAATAATAATAATAATAATAATAATAATAATCTATATATATCAAAATTTGTTAACAAAAGTTGGTCTGTAAAAATCTAATTATTAATAAATTTTTAAAAATTAACTTTTTTATTCACAATTTGTATGATAAGAAAATTCATGTTTTGTGTAACTGCCATTAAATTCTAGTTTTTTGTAACAATTACTTTGAGCTTGCATCTCCACAGACCTGAGTCTTATTTGGCCTGGCTTTGGCTATAATATTGCACAGAATGGCTTAAAATGTATCTATTTTCATGAAGACTGTTCCAAAGTGTGGCTGAAAGTTAAAGCCGTACTTTGGAACATTCTTCATTTCCTTGGAAACAGGCAGGTGATGTTCCTCCTCCAGAAAGTTATATAGTGTATGTTTAAATTTGAATTAAATATCCACTTTTCTGTGAAGTTTAATGAGGTACTATAGGGTACTGTGCATATATTATGTATTATAACATTGTTCTGAAGAGGGTTTAGACGACAACATGACAATTCTCCATAAATATACAAAACAACACACTACAACTTCACAAACCTGATGTGATGTGCAGTAGTTTCATTCATGGGATGCAACTGATTTTAATGCGATTGCACTGTTAAGGGGGAGTGCCTTTTGACTCAGCATGTCAAAAATGAAAGTGAAACTTCCAAATAATAAAGTTAATATGTTGTTTTTGGTGAATATATCATTTTCAAAACATTAAAAAGAAACATGGTGATCTAAATATGTGATGTGTTACAGTTAATACCCCATAGAAGTAAAATACCTTCTCTTTAATACCCCATGGAAGTAAAATACCCTCTCTGTAATACCCCAGAGAAGTAAATACCTCCTCTTTAATACTACATAGAAGTAAAATCCCCCCTCTTTAATACTACATAGAAGTAAAATACCTCCTCTTTAATACTACATAGAAGTAAAATCCCCCCTCTTTAATACTACATAGAAGTAAAATCCCCCCTCTTTAATACTACATAGAAGTAAAATACCTCCTCTTTAATACCACATAGAAGTAAAATACCTCCTCTTTAATACCACATAGAAATAAAATACCTCCTCTTTAATGCCCCATAGAAGTAAAATACCTCCTCTTTAATCGTTTCTTGGTTCTTTCCAAACAGCCGTGTTCACAATCGCAGTAGAGACGTCAGTGTGCAGTCTCTAAAGCAGAAGTAGATTAGACTGTAGAGTAACCCTGGGGCTCCTCCCTGTGCTCTGTGTGTGTTGTGTGTGTGTTGTGTGTGTGTGTGTGTTGTGTGTACCTATGGGACAGACTGTGTAAATAAATCGCCGTAGGACATATTTGATTGTGAAAAGGATTTGTTGTGGCCAGTGCAAACACACACAGAGAGGTAAAGGGGGGAGCACACAGTGTGACAGCAGTGAAGTTAATACTGAGACATGAGGAGAGGTAAACAGGAGGTATAGAAAGAACAACACGACAACTGCTGTGTGGGAGTTTGTGTGTTGATCATGTGCCATGTTTTAAACATGTGTGAATGAAACAAAACACAACTCCAGGTCTGTTTGTGAGGAAACAACATTATAACAAAAAATAATACAAGATTTGAACATGTTTGCCTCGTATCTGGGGACACAGTCAGGCCATGTTTGTGCCTTTTCTAATCAAAACCTTATATATACTGTAGATCCTTTTAAGAATTTGTAACAACAGGGTACTAGAAACATGTATATAGTAGCCTACAGTACTCTGAAAAGTAAAGGTTGTGGTTCCTCTTCGGTGAGTAAGTTTACAAGTGACAAAAGCTTTATGCCGACAATATGACATGATTTGAACATTTGTGTTTCTTATAACATGCTTCAGATATGATTTGGTCTATTATTTAATTCCAATTACATTAAGTTCAAATTATAAATCAGATGTTATGTTTTGATAGTTAATCTTTAAGTTACTTGAGTAGTAGTTTTCCCAAATACTTTTTTACTCTTACTTGAAACATTTCTTCACTCAGCAGTTTGCAGCATCAGACGCCCAGGTAATGTTGATGATGGGTCGCCTCTCCACTGATCTGACCTGTAACTTTATCTGGTGGCGACGCAGAGAAGTAGCTGGTGAACCCCAGAAAAGTGCAGTTACATAGTGCAGCTTTAATGCTCTTGCCTGTTTTTACTTGAGCGGAGAAGAGGAGGGAGGGATGGAGAGGAGGAGAATTGAAGGGTGGAAGGATGAAGAGATGGATGCGGGATGGATGGAGGGATGACAGAGGGAAAGAAAGAGGAGGATAGCGAGTATTAGAATTCAGACATGTCCCCTGTGTACCTGTGGAGAGATGGAGGGATAGAGGGATGGAGGGAAGGAGGGACAGATGGGTGATAGAAGAAGTTTGAAGATTTGCTGTTCGCATTCAGATGTCTCCCCAGCGAATCTGTGTGAGAGATGGAGGGATGAAGAGGAGACATGGCTCTGTTACTTGAGCTCTAGTTTTCCCAAATACTTGAGACATTTCTTGACCCACCAATTTGTACTTCAATATTATTTTGAACTCAAGTAAAAATTTCTGGCAACTCTGCTCACCTCCAAAACCTCTCGTCTAATGTTAGCATCACGTTTACAATAGCCACACTGCTTGTTTTTCCTCTATAGTCTCTCCATACCATAGACTCTATATATAAAGGGACATAGCTAACCTGCTAGCTGCCGCGTTCCAAAAAGAAGTGATCATGTGCGCGTTTCTGGCTCCATTGACTCTGGCTCCAATTCATTTTACATTGAAAAATTGTCGCTTCTCTCTCTGTAACTGCTGCAGTGAGCCTCGTCATTTTGGTCGTAAATGTTCGTATTATCCTGCTCTACATGATCCTGGTATTTTTATTTTCGCTATTATGTCTGTAACTCAAGATATGAATATTAATAACAGACAAATCAGGCACCTTCTTTTCCCAAGGTCACTCCTGCTAGCGTTAGCAACAGGTTTGATTGACAGCGTTCATAAGCACCCACTGAAGGGGCGTTACCTTCAATCACCTCGCTTCAGATTGGCTCTTTGGTTGCTACGATACTCATGGTCGGAAGTCAGAATGTGGAACTGGACTCCAAATCGGCCCCTTTAACTGCTCTAGCCTCGATGAGCTTCATTTGACTGGAGCCGAACGCCGTGGGTGACGTCACACTCACTTAGTCCACTTCTTTGTACAGTCTACTGTCGCTCCATACTAGGAATAAGCCCTGTGGTACATTCCATTACATTATATATTCGTAATGAAATATATAAATAAACAGTAAGAATATTTGATTTTGAAAAGCATTTGATGTGACCAGTTTAAACAGGGAAAAATACACAATGTGAGATGTGACAGCGCAAGCAAATATTGAAACATGAGGAGAGATAAACAGGAAATATATGAACAAGGGGACAATAGAGGACTGTGTGTGCGTGTGTGTGTGTGTGTGGGTGTGTGTGGGGTGTGTGTGTGTGGGGGTGTGTGTGTGTGTGTGTGTGTATACAGACCAAGGGCATTCTATTGTATTTCTATGAAGGGTAGAACAGAACACTAGTCACTATTGCAGCGTTTAGAATTACCATGAAGTCGAAAAGTAATGGTTATTGTTGATGGCAGGCTGGCAGAGTGGTTAGCTCTCGTGTAGATATGGTCTCGGGTTCAATTCCCAGTTTGCATGTTGTTCACAGAGGTAGAGTAGCCAAGAATTGTACTCAGGTAAAAGCAACGTTACTTCAAAATGTTATTACTCAAGTGGAAGTACAAAGTAGTCCATGAAATTGCTGAAGTAAAAGTATAAAAGTATTTGGGAAAATTACTATTCAAGTGAGAGTAACTTAAAGAGTTATTGGGAATGTTCCAGTAAGTTATAGGCCAGGTTTATGGAGAGGCGAGACCCCAGCCACTTCACAGTAAGAATTTGCATTTTTGACTATAAATACACCTGTAATTGAACTAATGCAAGATAAATAAGTTAATGTTATACCTTGCAACATTTTAGGCAAAGCAGTAACATCACCATGGAGACAATAAGATGGCGGACATCTCACCAGAAAAGTTACATAGTGTATCTTTAAGATTTCAGTAGCCGACAAATTACTGAAAACATAAGCGATTGCAGTGTTTCTTACCCTTTACCATTAACAATTGTATTTCAAATCCTTCATTATTAACAATACATAAATATTGCAGTATTTTTAAGCACTGGAATTCCTAGGACATTCATCATTCCTAGGACAAAACACATTGCTGTCAAAACCCGACAAAGCGACTGCACTAAAGTGGAAGAATTATGGCTTGTGATCACAGACAGGTCCGCTTACATAATCCTCAAGGAGACGCGAGGAAAATAAATGGGCAGGGACTGAAATATGAGAAAATGCATTTAGGCAATATGATAAAACCTACAATTATGGAAGCACAAGTACATGGGCCTTATTTGGACACTTGAATGCATTCACCAAGAGCTCTTTCTGTTATACCTCTTGGGGATTTGCATTATTACAGACCTTTTGAAATGGCATTTTCAGCTGCAGTGGATGACAAAACTTACATTGTGCCACACTGCCTGTTTGAACTGTTCAAATGAAGCTGCTGTTATGGGGTGTGCTGGTTTCAGGTCAAGTTCAGTTTAACATTCAGTCTGCATAATACAGGGGGAATTAAGCCAAGGGGACTTTTTGGAGATTTCTCATGTTGCTCCCTCATCAAAAACATAACTGAAGAGGATTCAGATGTCATCCATGTATGTTTGAGTAATCTAGAGATCCCTGTTCGAACCTTCCTTATGGTTGGCTGTATAAGTCTGTACAAGGCTCCGCCCACAAGCCTATGTCACCCATGCTCCTACACGATAATTTTTCATAAATATACAAAAGCAGGATACATCTTCACAAACCTGATGCAATATGCAGTAGTTTCATCACTACATGCTAATTATTTTATGACTGTGACTGTGCTCTGAAGGGGGAGTGACTAAGGTCGTTTTCACACATTTTAGTGCACTCTGTGGGCCGGTTTTGTTTACACACACGCATCGGAAGTCTTTTCTTCTTCACTTGTGGCGAAATCCACAGTGAGTTATTATTGACAGTAGCTGACAGAAACAAGGCTGCCAACACACTCACTACTTTCATACTAGGCAATGTGGATGAAGTGTCTTGCCTAACAACACAACAGCAGCTTTTGCCACTGCTGCCCCACTGTGGCACTTGGGTTTTTCAACTGCCGCCCATCCAAGTACTAACCAAGTCCAGCCTTACATAGGTTCTGAGATCTGATGAGATCAGGCTTTGACGAGCCAGTGTAGCCACAGAGAATTCATTTCTTTTTGTCTGTCCAATAGCATCACATTGAAAAATAGCCTTTAGCTAAACCATAACTGTACCTTATCAAGGCCTGATACGAAACGCTAACCCAATCATGCTAACCCATAATGCTGTGCCACTTTAGCTTAGGCTAATAAATGTCCACAAATGACCCACAGATACAGACCAAGTTGGAGAGGGAGTTGTGGAGGAGTATATGTGCAGATTTGTACGTCCTGTTATTTACAAATCCATTTTGTTAATACAGAATTTGATATTTTGTTACATTTTTTATTAATTTTTTTTTTTTTTTTTTTTTTTTGCAGCTCTGCACATTGTACATTAGCCTACTCCTACGCAGCAAATGTTATTTTTATGGTGATAGTGGCATACTGATAGCCACTCATTGTCACAGTAGTGTGTTTGCCACAGGGAGGGCATCTGACATAAAACTCCTGATAAATCACTTTGCAATTAGCAACTTCTGACAAAAAGTAGCTCCCAGAAATGATACAAATGTTTAATCTGTTACCCATGGCTTCATTTTGACTAGTGCAATAGACCATAGTCACATATCATTGCTTGTCAAGGCTATGCGGAACATTCCAACCAAAGCAGTAACGTCTCCATGGTGACGAGCAGGTGGTGGAATATAGCCTGTGTTAAATGCTTCTTGATGTGTAGCTTTATTCATTTGTGTACGTGCCCTTTAGCAGTGAGTACAACAGTGTGTGAATGTGAATGCTCCTCCCTCACTCCACCTCCTCTTTCCTCCCCCACTCCTCCACTCACACCCCCTCACTCTTCACCTCTCTCTTCCTCCCTCTTTACTCCTCCCTCTTCTCCTCCCCAACCTCTCCTCTTCCCATTCTCCTCCTTCTCTTTCTCCTCTCCCACTCTTCTCCATCTCATCCTATCCTCCTTCCTTCTCCTCCCTCTCTCCTTCTCAACCACTCCTCCTCCCCCACGCGCCTTCTCTACCTCTCACCCTCCACTCGTTCTTTGCTTCTCCTCCTCCTCTTTCCTCCTCCTGCTCCTCCTCTCGCTGTTCCTTCATCTCTCTTTCCCCACTCCTCCTTCCTCCCCCCTTCTTACCCCACTCCTTCACTCCTTCTCTTTCCTCCACCCCCTCTACTCTTGCCTCCTCTACCCCGTTGCTCCCCTCTCTCCCCTTTTAGTCACCCCCTCCCTCTCCTCCCTCCCTCCTCACCCCAACCTCCCTTTTCCTCCTCCCTCTTGACCCCCTCCTCACCCCTTCCTCACTTTTCCTCACTCACTCTTCACCCCCTCTTACCTCTTCTTCATTCCCTCCTCACTACCTTTACCCCCTTATCCGTCTTCCTCCCTCCCTTTCACCCCATCACTCCTCACCCCCCTTCCTCCTTTTCCTCACTCTTCACTCCCTCCTCTCTCACTCCTCATCCTCATTCCTCCCTCACTCTTCACCCCCCCTCACTTTTCACTCCCTCAATTCTCACCCCCTCCTCTTCTTCCTCACTCACTCCTCATCCCATGCTCCCTCTTCCTCCTTCACCCTCTCCTCCCTCAACCCCTCCTTCCTCTTCCTCCCTCACTCTTCACCCCCTCACTCCTCACCCTCTCCTCCCTCATCCTTCCTCACCCCCTCCTCCCTCACCCTCTCCTCCTCCCTCACCCTCGCTTCCCTCTTCCTCCCTCACCCTCTCCTCCTCCCTCACCCTCTCCTCCTCCCTCACGCTCTCCTCCTCCCTCACACTCTCCTCCCTCTTCCTCCCTCACCCTCTCCTCCTCCCTCCTCCCTTACCCTCTCCTCCCTCTTCCTCCCTCACCCTCTCCACCCTCTTCCCTCACCCTCTCCTCCTCCCTCACCCTCTTTCTCCCTCTCCTCCTTCCTCACCCTCTCCTCCCTCTTCCTCCCTCACCCTCTCCTCCTTCCTCACCCTCTCCTCCTTCCTCACCCTCACCCCCTCCTCCTCCCTTACCCTCTCCTCCTTCCTCACCCTTCCCTCCTCCCTCAACCTCTCCTCCTCCCTCACCCTCTCCTCCCTCTTCCTCCCTCACCTTCTCCTCCCTCCTCCTCCCTCCTCCTCCCTCACCCTCTCCACCCTCTTCCCTCACCCTCTCCTCCTCCCTCACCCTCTCCTCCTCCCTCACCCTCTTTCTCCCTCTCCTCCTTCCTCACCCTCTCCTCCCTCTTCCTCCCTCACCCTCTCCTCCTTCCTCACCCTCACCCCCTCCTCCTCCCTTACCCTCTCCTCCTTCCTCACCCTTCCCTCCTCCCTCAACCTCTCCTCCTCCCTCACCCTCTCCTCCCTCTTCCTCCCTCACCTTCTCCTCCCTCCTCCTCCCTCCTCCTCCCTCACCCTCTCCTCCTCCCTCACCCTCTCCTCCCTCACCCTCTCCTCCTCCCTCACCCTCGCTTCCCTCCTCCTCCCTCACCCTCTCGTCCTTCCTCACCCTCACCCCCTCCTTCTTCTTCCTCCCTCACCCCCTCCTCCCTCACCCTCTCCTCCCTCCTCCTCCCTCCTCGTCAGAAGCAGAGTCTGGCTCTATGGGGGTTGGTTATCAGCAGTGACAGTGTTGTTCCGGCTCATTGATCGCTTCTCACAATAAAGCGATGCCATTTGAATATGCCAATAAGCTGACCGCAGTAAGAGCCTGAGAGATGGACCTGAGCCTCAGCCAAGCGCAAGATTTATGCACACAGCACGCTTTTACTTCTACAAATACAAACACACTGGGATGGAAATATTGTACATGTAAGATGGGAATGCATGTGAGATGGGACGTGTGGCTGACAGAAACACGTGTTGAAGATTTCCTGTGGATTATTGAAACATAAATAAAATACACTTATATGAAAAAGTATCCAATCTGATTTGACAATAATAGTAAAAAAAAAACAAAAAAACAAAAAAAAAAAAAACCTCATTAGCTTATAAAGGGATAGTAAAAGAAAAATGTAATTCTGTCAACTGGACATAACATTTTTTGAGTGAAGACATGTTGCTGCTCTTCAGTTCTGCTCAGATTACAGCTGGACACTGCCTTATATTTATCTGAAGGGAGGAGCTAACTACACTGAAACTAACACACCTATTGTTTACAGTTTGTTTGTTAGCTAGGTCTATTGAGCTACCTATTTAGCAGATTTGTTCAGGCCCCTAATGGGTGCTCTCATGCCTATTAGCATACTGGCTAGCCCTGCTGTTTTCCTTGTTTTGATTTCGGTCTGAGGATGGAGTTATAAATAGATTATGTCTAAGGCCCCTATTCCTATTCAAAGATGGATTGTCTCTTCTTTATACTTCACTATCGTCAAAGGAGTGGTTAGTGTCTTTGAGATTAACAGCGGATTGGGGTCCTGAGCTGCTCTTGCGACGGTGTTGGTGCATTCTCTTATGGAGTGGCTGCTTTGTTTCTCCAATATACTGCTCATTTTAGTCTTTACTATACTGAATACACAGCAACGTGGTCGACTATTCTGTTTAGTACTCACAGTTGACCTATCTGGACACTATGCAGGTGTTTTCCATGGAGATAGCTTAGTTTATTGTCATATTATAGAACTTGCCACACTATCCTGTATACTAACATGTATGCTAACCTGTTTGCTAACCCTACCCCCTCTCTCTCCCCCCAGGTTCAGCCCATACGAGTGGTACAACCCGCACCCGTGTAACCCTGACTCGGACGTGGTGGAGAACAACTTCACACTGCTCAATAGTTTCTGGTTTGGAGTCGGGGCGCTCATGCAGCAAGGTACTGTCCTCAGCCTGGAGTCTCCCCACCCCACTGCCCAAGGGCCGGTGTGAAGTGGAACCCAATCTGACTAAGGAGGCGCAACATGGGAAGGCTTTATCCTGATAGCATAACAATGAGCTCAGAGCACAGTAGTGTCAGTTGGGGCATTAGTAAAAAGCCAAATATATGTAGCTTTTTTCTGTTGCAAATGAGTCATTTGGAGTAGGTTTTTGAAGATGCTTCGCTTCTCTTCTAAAATGCTTGGAGTGCAACAGTCTCGCCCACTTCAGTTCTGGTTCGGGAAGTAAATTTCCCATTAATTTTTTCCAGAGACTTTTCAATTTTAAGTCAAAAGCAAAATAAGGATGTAAGATTAAGGGAAAAAAAATGCAATTTACACTTCAGACACAGGTTGCAGTTTCAGAAACAGATTTGAAATTAAATCATAGATACTGTGGTCATTAGTTAAAGACAAGTCTGAGTGCTGTAGCCTGAACCTCAAGCTGAGTCACGAGTCCCGCACTTGGGAAAGGAGTCACAGTCTGAGTGCACTATTCCCTGATCTCTTTCATTTCTCTCTCAAACCAAACCAGACCTCACAATTTGCAAAAGAGCTGTTAATAGCCTTAAAGTGGACATGTTTTTTGTTGAATTTCTGCACTACTATGAATGGTACATACCACATTACACACACATTTGTAGCTCAGTTACATGTGTGCAGTACAGACCCTTCCCAAGTGGCGTCTCCTATTGCAGTTGGTTGTTCCACCTCTAGGGGGCAGTGAGATGTGGAGTCAGGTTTGAGGTTGCCTTGGGTACATGACTCTCTGGTCCAAACACCTCTGCAGACATTACATTGTGCTTTCACTCAACTTTTCACATGTATTATATCTTTAACATCATGATGAACAAGTGGATTTAGTTTTCTTTCATGCCCCACCAGTCAAAAGTTTGGACACACTTTCTACATTTATGCCGTTTGTTTATTTCCAGGATTATGTACATTGTAGATTATCAGTGAAAGCATCAAAACTCTGAATGACACACATGGAGTAAACAAAAAACTCTAAACTTTTTTTGATTTTTAAAAATAGTCACACCACAACTGTGAAGTGAAAAACATTTCAGACTTCATCATTTTTTGTCAAGTTATGTCATTTTTTTCTTTCCTAGATAAATCTGTACATCTTGCATCATATATTTGTTGTCTTCTCTTTGTATTGAAATGTTGAAAGTGACACAAAAGCATTTAACACTGAGAAGTTGTGTCTAAACCTCTGACTGATAGTGTACATTCTACTGTACTTTTCACATGTGTTATATCTTTTACACCATGATTGACTAGTGGCTTTAGTTTGAATACTTTTCACCCAGCTCTGTATTGAAGTATATCTGTGTCGTAACCATATCTTGCCACATGCCCAGGCTCCGAGCTGATGCCCAAAGCCCTGTCCACACGCATCGTAGGAGGTATCTGGTGGTTCTTCACGCTCATCATCATCTCCTCGTACACGGCTAACTTGGCGGCCTTCCTCACCGTGGAGAGGATGGAGTCTCCCATAGACTCTGCAGACGACCTGGCCAAGCAGACCAAGATCCCCTACGGAGTGGTGGAGGACGGATCCACCATGACATTCTTCAAGGTAGTAAAACGGCCGAGCAAGGAATACGAACAGGTTTTAAAATGGTGTCATGCCCATGGACCACGATGGAACCTACCTGGACCATGGAGGGATTACACAGATATAAGGACACAGGGGAATAGAAAAGAAAGTACTACCATATAATGTTGAAAATGACATGCTATTGCCTAAATCAAGAGTGTTTTTTATTATCATCTTGGCATCGGAATCAGTATTAAGTATCAAGTCTGTTTTTAGTATCGTCAAAACACTAACAGAAACATAGATCGATACTTGCATTTGTACTGCACTCCTCAGTCCCATTTGTGTCTATTATTGTTCTTGCATTGAAATACAAAGAACAAGCATCGTTGCTATGACTGAGCTTGCATCTCCACAAACCTGACTCCTCCATAGAAATAATATTTCACAGTATGGAATAAAATCCATCCATCACCATGGAGCATATTCCAAAGTACGGTTTTAAGTGTCTGTTTCTTAAAACGTTTTGCTAATGTGTGCATTGTGTCACCATGGAAACCTCTGAACATTCTGCCATAATATACATGCAGAACACCCCCAGCATGATGCCACTGCAAAGTATTAATCTCAGGTCTATTTTAGGGCTAAACTAGGGCTAAAAGTGGACTACATCATCTCCACTGTAGTTTTAAACAAGAGATTATCTAAAGGAGGACAAAAAGTAGATAAAATGAGCTTTAAATGAGACAAACCCACAAACTAAAAAGACTTTGTACAATGTTTTATTTTATTTATTCAATATTCTACCAGGTAAGTCAACTGAGAACACCTTCACATTTGCAATGACGACCTGGCCAAGAGGCAGCAGAATACAGCACAAAGTACTCTGGATTGAGTTTTTAAAAGTCGACAAAGGTAAAAAAGAATTAAGTTTTAAAGTCTGCTTGCTGCAGAGAAATGAAATGAGGAGCGGCCAAAAGTTTTGCGGGCTTTAGGAATGACCAGGTTGTGTGCGGCTGGAGCTGTGGATGTTTAGTAGTGAGCTGAGGTAGGACGGGGTTTTACCGATTAAAGACCAATTGAACAATAACCAGTGTGTTTGTCTGCGGGTGTGGAGAGAGGACCACTTCTCCAGGGACTAAAGTGTGCAGTGATGGGAAGTAAACGGGGCACCTGAGACAAAGCGGATGCTGCATGGTAAATCACATGGAGCTTGTGTAATAGTTAAAGTCTTTGATGCTGATCTATTCACTAAGTCTCCATAACTGAGGATCGGGAGGACTGTAGTTTGAACCAGAAGCTCTTTTGTGGGGTGTGTAAAGCAGTTTTTGTGGCGATATATATATAAAAAAAAAAAAAAAACTATTCTTGATTTGACTATTAATATGCATTTCAAAATTTTAAATAGTATTAACCCATATTCCTAGGTGCTTGGGGTGATTGATAATCTGAAGCTCAAAACCATCTAAGGACACAATTTGGTTTGAGCTCTGTGTGTGGAAGGTTTCTGTTAAAGATCATACATTTTGTCTTTTTCGTGTCCAGTGTTAAGTGGAGGTCAGAAAAGGCATGTTGGAGCAACGTGAAGCTGCTTTGGTGCAGGGAGAATAAATGCTAATGTTCTACTAGTAATCTAATCAGTAACACCATCTTCCTATGCTCCTCTTCAGAAAACCAAGATCTCGACGTACGATAAGATGTGGGAGTTCATGAACAGCAGGCGGTCCTCGGTCATGGTGCAGAACGTGGAGGAGGGCATCCAGCGCGTGCTCACCTCAGACTACGCCTTCCTCACAGAGTCCACCACCATCGAGTTTGTCACCCAGAGAAACTGCAACCTCACCCAGATCGGAGGCCTCATCGACTCCAAGGCTTACGGCGTCGGGACTCCTATGGGTAAGGAGTGGCATTACACAAAATAGTAGGACCATAGCCTTTTGGTTTTGGATGGGCTGTTCCGTATACACTGTTTGAATAGAATTGGTAAATGTAATGAGGTTGGTACAAAACGGTGGAAAGACAGAGAAAGCAGAGTGTGGCAATATTTGGTTGACAGTATGCATCTTTTAAAGAGGGTAGTTTCAGTTCAATGGGGTATTAACTGTTAGCGCATAACACATTTCGGTCACTGTGTTACCTTTTATTGTTTGGAAAGTGAGACATATTTTCCCAAAACAACGTATTAACATGTTATAAGTTTCACTTTTGTTTGGACACTCTCCCCTCTGCCCTAAGTCACCCCTGCCCTAAGTCACCCCCCTGCTCCCTGGGCTAAGTGGCTACCCCTTCAGAGCACTATCACAACACAATCAGCTGCATCTTACTAATGAAAGTACTGCACACCACATCAGGTTTGTGAAGTTGTTGTGTACAGTTTTGTATCATGTTTTGTATGTTTATAGAGAATTGTCATGTGGGAGCATGGGTGATGTAGACTTGTGGGCGGAGCATTAGACAGAATCTCTCAGCTAACGATTAGGAGGGTTTGAGTAGGGCCCAGGAGAAATCGCTAAAATAGCATGCTTGGATGGCATGTGACCCTGGGTTTTACATTGGAAACTTGTGGTTGGCAAAACTACTATGGCTCACTGTGGCTATGTAAAAATGATTGGCTTAGTAATCTTAGCTAATCAAAAGTAATGGTGAACTTTGTAACCATGGAGATGTTATCACTTTGTGTGGGATGTTCCACAGTACGGCCTTAAATGTATCTCTATGGAAACAATCAGGTGACACCCACAGACTGTATAAAGAAGTGGACTAAGTGAGTGTGACGTCATCCCTGGCATTTGGCTCCAGTCAAATGAAACCATTCAAGGCTAGCAGTTATAGCGGCTAATTAGCAACCAGGGCCCATATTTGGAAATCTGAGCATGTGTATCATAGCAACCAAAGACCCAATCAAGAGTGAGGCAGTAAAAGGTACACATGCCTTCCCACCCACTCCACTGGTTGGTCATACACTTTGTCAATGAAACCTGTTACTAACACTAGCGGGAGAGACCTTGAGAAAATGAATGTTCATATCTTGACTTATACCAGGATCATGTAGAGCAGGTTAACACAAACATTTTAAGACCAAAATGACGAGTCTGACAGCAGCAACTACAGAGAGAGTGGCAAATGTTTTTCAATTGGAACAAAGTAAATTAGAGCTCGAAGGAACCGCTTTGCATCTATGCTCATTTCCTATTTGGAACACAGCGGCTTGCATGTTAGCTTCTTTTTTTTCTTCTTCTTCCTCTTTTTTTTTCATCTGCCGCTGTATAATAGCATGATAAATATGTTTAATACCATACGGAAGATTCAGCTGGACAAGCAGATGGCATACCATCCACCAGAGAAGCTACATAGTGCACACTTAATATTCAAAACTCAAGTTATTTAAAAAGGAGCTCTATGGTTTAGATTTGATTTTAAATTCTATAAACATGACCTTATTGCGTCCCCAGATATGAGATAAATATAGCTTTTACTGATAACAATTGTATTGCTGATTTATTCTTGATTAGAAAAACACTAGACGTGATGCCCTATTTATTATTTTGGCTCTCAAGATGATGAATGAGCCTCTCATGAGTCTCTCATTTGGGTTGGCAGTTTCAATGTTGAAATTCAGTCAGTTTAAACCTAAAATTACTCTCTCCGGTCTAAGTCGTCTCTATCTAAACCCCAGCATTTACAGCCTATCATAAATCAGTCAGTGCTAGTGCAGCCTTTGCAGCTCAGTGAGTGAATTCTCAGGAGGCATTCACAGCTCTTATTGAACCAGTCTTGGCCTCCTGTTCATTGGGACATGGATGCAGTCTGACAGTTGGAGCTATGTACAGCGCCTGTGGCTTTAGCTCTATGGAGCGTTTGACCTTTATTGATGGGGTCAACGCAGTAACAGCTCAGCAGTGACAGGGGTGCAGTGACAGGGGTGCAGTGACAGGTGCAGAAGGTGCAGTCTGATGAAAAGAAAATGGCCCCAGAGGTGGGATTTATGGCCACGGCTCAAACCTGCCCAAGGCTCCAGAGATGCTACCGCCAACCACTCTGCCGTTTCAATAATGGTGTCCTCCAAGGTGTGTTTTATTTACAGCTATTGTCTTTTTGAGCTGTTTGTGCTGCTGTAGGAGAAATCGAAAATATACGCTGGAAAAAATATTATTATGTCTACCTGAATTTAAAAGGGATGGATTGTGGCTACAAATATATAGAGATATTTTTTTGTTACATCAATTATTTTTTATTTATGAGGTGCTTTAGTTGCGTGAATATCACAGTAATTCACACACAAATTTGCCCCTTTAACTGGTAGCCTTGATGAGCTTCATTTGACTGGAACTGAATACTATTGGTGACGTCACACTCACTTAGTCCACTTCTTTATACAGTTTATGAATGTGACATTACAAAGAGGTAACTCCATAACTTTTATCTAGCAAACATAATGTTAACAAGGGCCAAAATGTAACAAAATACACAATAGTTAGGATTAGGAAGATTTTTTTCCCCCTTGTGCACAAATCATTTCAGTTTGGCTGGAGTTTTCTTTGTTAATGACAGAGGTTCTTCATAGGGATTCTGGTTTGAACTCAGCACTACTCCTTGTATTTTTGTACTATGATAAATATTGAGCACAGGTGCTATCCCACCAAACCAAGCTTTAATTAGAAAAAACATGAAAAACCATCAGATGCATAATCAAACATGAATAAAGACTTAATTCATACAGAGCAAATAGTTTACTAAGTATGATGTAAGTTTAGTAACCTTGTAAATAACACCCTAACCCTAACTACAAGCCCTAACCCTTACTGTAGTAGTCCCAAAGACTGAACTTTCTTTAAGGCTACTTAAAGTGTTACTGGTGCATGCATGTAGCAAGAGTTTATTTATAAATTTATATCAACATAGTGGCATCATCTGCTTGTTTCCATTCACACACACATTCATACACCAGTGTGTGCAGACGAAGTGGGTTGAATGTCTTGCCCAAGGACATGACAACAGCATTCATCTGTAGGAGCTGGAATTGCACCACCAACCTGTGAGCCAGTGGATTTGGTTTTGTGTCAAGGGCGGGATTTGAACCACCAACCTCCAGGTCAGTGGACGAAGGCTCTACTAACTGAGCTACTGTCGCCCTGTACTGATTTTTTCCATGTATTTCAGCAAAAACTGGTCTTGCCCCAGTACAAATATATTGTATAAACAGCTCTCGAGGTCAAAATAAGTGAGCTATTTACTGTTTGCATCTAATTAGAAAGCGTTTCATTGTCTGTTAATCAGGAAGTCGGAGTTAACATGCTAGTTATTGTTAGCTTTAAGACGGTAAAAATCAGGGACAGAGATGTAGTTGTTTTTTCTTTTTCTTATAGTACACATTAGCGACTGTTGCTAGGTCTTCTAATGGTTTTCTCCTATAAGGGTGAGCCTGGGTCTCTGCAGGAGTCGTGTGGCGTTCTTTAGGAGCATATAGAAAATGGAATATATAGGTCTCGCTGAGAGGAGCCCACACGCCAATTTACTGCAATCTGTGCTGCTCTGCTGACAGGGCTTCAACGTAATGTACCAGAGCACGAAGAGCTGAAATATCACACAATACGCAGGACTGCAAAGAAATGGGAATAATACAAAATAAGATCTCCAAATGTACTTTTATGGAAGATAACGTTATCATTTATGTAATCTTGTAATAGAAGTCAATACCTTGCAGTAGTTCCAATCATTTCAGAATTATGTGATTATGTTAGGACCATTGCCGCAGCGATTACCAATTCAAAACAAAATATGATATCTTTCGGAATGGAAAAAGTCCTCAAAATGTTGCATAGAATAGGAAGTTCAAACCTATGACTAAGCAAAATGATGAAATAAAAGTACTGCCACTTTAATCGTACTGCTGAAGTAGAAGTAAAAAGAAGAGCCTCAATTAATACAGCAGTAAAGTGAAGTAATTAAGAACACGGGTAAGGAAGTATTCAAGAACATCTCATTTACTTACAGATATACAAGGATAAACCATGTACTATGAGCTAGAGGTGATGGTGGCTCAGTTGGTAGAGTGCTTGTCCACTGATCCAGAGGTTGTTGATTTGAATTCCGCTCTTGACGTAAACATGATTGGTAAAGCTGTCAGGTCCCACATGTTGGCAATGCGATTCCAGGTCGCACAGATGAATGCTGTCACTGTGTCCTTGGGCAAGACACTTAACCGACCCAGATCTTGAAGGTGGAAAAGCGCTATATAAAATTTTGACCATTTAACATGAGCCATGAAACTTAAAGCTAGTTACACCCGCCCGTGTTGAATTCTCACACCTCACCACTAGATGCTATCAACATTACTTCTGTCTGATAGTGTGCCAGCTTTGTCCTGACAGAAGAAGACCAGATAACACAGGTGAGCCAGAACTAAAGCCAGATGAAGGGAGAGGTAACAGATTTCTGCCATCTACTGGTAGTTTAGTTGTTTAACTTGACAAACAAGTATTATATTGTAGTTTTAGAGTACATTCACTTATACAAACACACCACATTAAAGTTGGTACTAAACTTGGTCTAAAGCTAAGAACATTAAGCAATACTCCTGGCAATATTGTAGTTTTATTCACACATAAGCCTGCAAATTCCCAGTCATTTACAGGGGAATTTGTCAGATCAAAAATGCAAGGAAATCAGTTGTGGCTTCTGGACCACAGACCAGGCTGCATGTGTGAGTGTTGCTTTTCAGTCTTTCTAGGTGTTTTTGGTCTATAGCTTGAACTTCAAATATTTCCTGATAAAATGTAAACAGCACATGATCTCTACTTGTATAGATTTCATATAGCCCAGGATCAGAAGGTACAATTCGACCTCTGATCAAAAATGAAATGACACCCCAGCTCCATACTGCTCTTTTAATCACATCATCTATCATCAACAAATAAATCACAAAGGACGACAAAGTGGCCTGTGGGTGGGGCTTGATCTGATTGTTGCGTGGTGGGTGGGGCTTGATTTGATTGTTGTGTGGTGGGCAGGACTCGGTCTGATTGTCGCATAGTAGGCGGGTCTAGGTCTGATTGGCATGTAGTGGACAGGAATGGTCTGATGGTGGCAGGGTAGGCGGGGCTTGGTCTGATTAGCGTGTGATGGGTGGGGTTTGGTCTGATTGTCACATGGTGGGTGGTGCTTGGTCTGATTGGCATGTGGAGGGCAGGACTTAGTCTTAATGGCTTATGATGGATGGGGCTTGGTCTGATTAACATGTGGTGGGTGGTACTTGGTCTGATTGGCGTGTTGTGTGCGGGGCAAGGTCTGATTTGTCGTGCGTTGGGCGGAGCTTGGTCTGATTGACATTGGGCAGTTATAAACCTGTAGAGAGAGCTGTGATGGCTGTAAACGTGGCAGAGCGATGAGTTATGGTTCTATGGAGGCTCGTAAAGAAGCAGTACTTACCTCATGTCCTTCAGATGACCACCTTCTCCTCTCTTTGCCTGTAAATTAGCATAAAAACATACAATATGCACATGTAATCCAGATAACAATGTGGATATATAGATTATGAAATTATGAAGCGTATAATCATGTTTTTCTAATGACTTGGTTTGGTGGGATAATAACTGTGGTAAGTATTTATCATCGTTTTACATCAGTGAACTGAAGTGTGTTGGAAAAAGGTTGAAAAAGAAAAGTATTACAACAGGAAGTAGCGGTGAGTTCAGAATCCCTCTCCCTATGACATCTGCACAAAAATTCCATCCAAAATACAGGGACAAGACATTTTTCTGACAGATTCATAAAAAGATGACACACCTCAATGAGATTTTTGAATTATAATGATGTTAACTATGTCTTAATGAAATGAGTAGGCTAATCTGCCATATGCAATTTAAAGCTACCATGCATACGTTTATTTGAGTTTTCTTTATTCCCTTCTCTGGCCCATCCTCATGTGTCAGATGCCCTCCCTGTGTCTCCATGGAGTCTTATTCTTTGTAAAAGCTGCTAACCCTGTAGTTTAGACCTCTACAAACATGTTCTGAAATACATGGGATTCTTGAATCAGTTTAGCAGTTCAGATTTCTGTCTTCTTTCAAATGCTAATGATCCAGGTGTTTAAAATGTCTTGATTTAAATACATGAATTTTAACTCAAACTGCAAAAAAGTGTGTCTGAAATTCACAATTTGATAATTTGCCAAAATCATCCAAAATTCATTCTTAACATCTGATGCTACTGCAGTGCAAAGCCATACATTTTGTGATATAAAGTGCCATATACCTGTGGTTCGCAAACTGTGGTACATGTACTAATGGTCCAATGGCGATTCTGTGCAAGGCTCCGCCCACAAGCCTACGTCACCCATGCTCCAATTCTTCATAAACATACAAAAACACGATACAACACGATGTACACAGCAACCTGATAAACCTGATGTGATGTGCAGTAGTTTCATTAGCACGATTCACCCTGATCACTCTAAAGGGGGAGCCACTTAGCACTGGGAGCAAAAGGGAGAGACTCATCGCAAGAAAAACACAACTGAAACTAATTACACATGTTAACAAAATGTAGCAATAAAGGTAATCAAAATACCTCCTCTTAAAGCGCATTCATATCACTATTAATATTACAGCTTTTGTAAAACTTAAAAACATACTTGACTCTGTACATTTAAAAACAAAACAAAAAAAACATCAAATTCATTAAATATTGCTGCATTTCGTAATTAGTCTTCCTTCAGTCCGCTCCGTCATGCGCTCAGTGTTTCAAAGTAAAGCTGATTATTAAGTCATTACCACTGTATTACACTGATAGGCTTGTGTCGGACAGTTAGCTTCATTAAGTCCCAGTCACTTATCTCTTTGGGGTTTGGCAGCATGCTATTTCTCATTTCACTGTCTGTATGCTGGGACATTTGAGCTCTACAAAATGTTTGGTCGTAAAAAAAATCATCTTTGACAGGCAATTTGTATCATTCAAATTGTGTAGAGTATAAAATGTAATATGACGCTTTGGTTGGTTTTAAAGAGGGGCTATTGCACTGCTATGGGGTACTAACTGCTCATCTGTACCATATTTAAATCACCATGTTGCATTTTATGGTTTTGAAAAGCTATATACGGCATAGACTGTATATATAAATGGACATAGCTAACCTGCTAGCCGCCGTGTTCCAAATACGAACTGAGCATGGACGTGCTTCCGGCTCCAATTCACTTTTTACTGAAAAACTGTTGCCACTCTCACTGTAAAGACACTCTACATGATCCTGGTATTTTTATTTGACTATTGTGTCTGTTAATCAAGATATGAACATTAGTAACAGACCAATGAGCTGCCTTCTGTCCCCGAGATCACTCCCGCTAGCGTTAGCAACATGTTTGATTGACAGCGTTGCTAAACACCCACTCCATGCCAAACCAATGGTGAGGGGCGTTACCTTCAGCAACCTCGCTCGGGATTGGCTCCTTGGTTGCTATGATACTCATGGTAAGAATTCCAAATATGGTCCCTATAACTGCTAGCTTCGATGAGCTTCATTTGACGGGAACCGTCTTACATGGTCCACTTCTTTATCTAGTCTATGATATTTGCCAAAAACAGTAAAAAGTATTAAAATCTTTAATTAATTTTTAAAAATTCAAGGTTTCAACATATTTTTGATTGGTAAACAACATAAACTTTAGCGTTGGTTAGCGACAGTTTCTCGCGTAGTAGCAGATGCATTCTCCCTAACTACACCGCACCGTGCCGAGTCGAACTAAACCTGATGGGAAAAAGCCTATAGACTAACCCTTAAAGGCTACAGCTAGCTCCATGTCACTGTTCCGTAATACCTCATCTTCATAATACACTTAGCCGTTAGCCTGTTAGCTCAACCTGCTCCCAAAACACAAACCCATCACGCCGCGATTACCTTTTCAAACCTCCAGACAGTGATGGATGCCACTCCACGTCCGTCAGCTAGTTGTGCATGCGCCGCGTCAAGCTAGCTAAGCGTTTTCTCTCCTCTCATCCCCCCATTTCCCTTACCGCTCTTTCACTTCTCATCCTCCTCTCCACGGACACATCCTATTAGCATTTACCCAAGGCCGCTTTTGTTGTGCCATCATTAATCATTTGAAATATGAGGGGAGTCCGAACCGGGGGAATGGAAGCTTTGATAGATTCCTTATTCGTGAGCATATGGTATTTTAAATGCGTGTAAATAGACCCGGGCGTTTTACAATAGGTGCTTTTGAAATGAGAGAGAAAGAGGATTTGAAGGAGGATGGGAGAGGAGTGGTGTTTGTCTTGTGGGATATTAGCGGGCCCGGAGGATAAGGGAGAGATAGATGGATAGAAATAAATGATGAATGAGACAGAATTGCGTCAGGTGTGAAGCTGACAGCAGAACAACAGACCTGCCATACCTGAAAACAAAGGATTGAAGAAGCTATAAGGGACATGGAATAAAAAGCAACGCATTAGAAAACAATATGAGTAATAGCTCTCTAGTTTTCAAGGAACTGTGTGTATTCTGTGCTCTTGAAGTTTAAAAATGTACCACTATCACAACTGAACCTATACGGCAGAGTTTTGAAGGGTGCTTCATCAACTATCAAGGTTTAGTCCTGGTTCAGATCTGGTTTAGTCCTGGTTTAAACCTGGTTTAGACCTGATTTAAACCTGGTTTAGTCCTGGTTTAGACCTGATTTAAACCTGGTTTGGACCTGGTTTAAACCTGGTTTATCCCTGGTTTAGACCTAGTTTAGTTCTTGTTTAGTCCTGGTTTAGTCCTGGTTTAGGCCTGGCTTAATCCTGGTTTAGTCCTGGTTTAGTCTTGGTTTAGACCTGGTTGAGACCTAGTTTAGTCCTGGTTTAGTCCTGGTTTAGTCCTGGTTTAGTCCTGGTTTAGTCCTGGTTTAGACCTGGTTTAGTCCTGGTTTAATCCTGGTTTAGTCCTGGTTTAGACCTGGTTTAGTCCTGGTTTAGGCCTGGTTTAGTCCTGGTTTAGTCCTGGTTTAGGCCTGGTTTAGGCCTGGTTTAGTCCTGGTTTAGTCCTGGTTTAGACCTGGTTTAGTCCTGGTTTAATCCTGGTTTAGTCCTGGTTTAGACCTGGTTTAGTCCTGGTTTAGGCCTGGTTTAGGCCTGGTTTAGTCCTGGTTTAGTCCTGGTTTAGGCCTGGTTTAGGCCTGGTTTAGTCCTGGTTTAGACCTGGTTTAGTCCTGGTTTAATCCTGGTTTAGTCCTGGTTTAGACCTGGTTTAGTCCTGGTTTAGTCCTGGTTTAGTCTTGGTCTAGTCCTGGTTTAGTCTTGTTTTAGACCTGGTTTAGTTTAGCTTTCACATTAACAAATTTTGAAGCGCGATATATTGCTGAAGTAAATATAGATGATAAACAATAATATTAAAAGTAATCTATGGCACTGACGCACAAAAACAAGAGCAGATTTAAACCACAAAAACTATTAAATCAACAAAATAGTTGCTGTAATAAATAAACAGCAGAAGGAAACACTTTAGTAACTTTAGTTTGCAAGTTTGCATCTGCAATCAGTCATACAAGTTATGAATTCAACCTTCTCCAGCTCAAATCTTATCACATAGTCAAAAAATAACTAGAGATTTCCCAGCAGTGCAATAAAAAGTGCACAGGATAAATATTTACCCCAAAAATATGGTTCCAGCTTCCATATACTGAATGATACGTCGATATAGTGATTATCATGACAGGCCTAGTTTAGGTAGAGAACATTCAGATCAGGGAGAGTCCTTCTGGGTTTAAACAACTGGATTTAAGCACTCAAACTGGCAACGCAAATGAGAGAGTCATGTGAAGCTCATTCTGCTTTCTGATTGGGTGTCTTGAGAGTCAAAACACAAAATTATATCAATTTGTCTATCATGTCCAATGTTTTTATAACTAAGATTAAATGAGCATTACAATTGTTACCAGTAAAAGCCATATTTGATTTGAACATGTTGAGACAGTTAGGTCATGTTACAATCTTACAGACAGTCCCTTTAAGTATGTTTATATTTGATTGATTTCATTGTGGATTTATAGTGGCACAGTTAGCTAAACGATTGCCTTATAACCAGGTGGTCGCCTGTTTAATTCTCTTCAGAGTTCATATTCTGATGTGTTCCTTTATTGTTTATCTAATAGCAATGATAACTCCTTTTAGCATTTTATCTGAATATTATATTCTATATATTATGTTTGGTCATATAGTCCAGTGTAGATTATTAAAAGGTGGTGGTTCAATTTCTGCTTCTGGCAATTAGGGTTATCAAAGGTATTGAAAATCAGATACTAATCGATACAAAAACTAGTATCGAGACTAGGTGCTCATTTGACCCAGGATCAATACTAAAAAAAGTCACATTTACAGAAGAAATGAACCTTTCCTGATTATCTTTAGAATGATGTTGAGCTGTATCTTTCACAAGTATAAGACACATAGACTACTATGAACCTATTGGACCACTCTTCTCTCTCCTTTCTCTTTCCTCTCGTCCCCTCCGCTCTCTCTCTCTTTTCTCTCCCTACATTCCTTTACTGTCTTTCTTTCCTCCCTCTCTCCTCATCTTCCCTCTCCTCTTCCTCCCTCCTCTCTCTTTCTCCCCATTCTTATCCCTGTCACTATTCCCTGCTCTTTCTCTCTCTCCTCCTTCCCTCTCTCATCTCATCTTTCCTTCTCTCTCTCCCTGTCTCCTTCCTCTCTTCTTTCTCTTCTTCTGAGAGGGAATTATAAGACACATAGACTAGTATACACACATGGACCACTATGAACCTACTGGACACTGAGGGAGTACACACATATAAGACACGTGGGACTAGAAAAGAAAGTACTAGGATTTAATGTGGAAAATCACATTCTATTCTCTAAATACAGTGTTTTTGTTATCATTATTGTATCAGAATCAGAGTATCAAGTATGAAAATGTTTTATCATGTATCGTTACAGCACTACTGTCAATTGATCCTCCCTTCAGTGTCTGCAAACAGTTGTCAAAATGCATACATACTTAAAGTACTCCCACTCTACTAGGGTGTCTTGCCCGAAGACACAATGACAGTACCATTACAGCATAGTATATAGTCATATCTGGACCATTGTTGTGTCTGAGGAAGAAAAGTGTTAGACGATACTTTTCAGTCGAGTTTAAATGTACTGGAGTAGAAAGTACAGATACATCTCAAATACTTTGGAAAAAAGTATCCACTGTGATACTTTTGTTACTTTACAGTACTGCAGTTTAGAAATACATACCTACTTTGCATAACTGGCCCAGCTAACCATTCCCGACTGCTGGGATGGCGTCTTGTTAGTCACTTTGTAAACACTTGTCCTGAATATTTACAGTGAGACGTAGCTGCGAGCGTATGAGACGTGAGCGGAGGAACTGCACAAACACACTAACAAGCTTTTAAACGTGTCATGAATCAAACAAGACTTCTGAGGGAAAACGCTTCTCTATGGCACTGCTCTGACTCGAAGACTAGAGATGAGTCGACCGATACTAAACTAGCTATATATCGATACTGACTGAGGTATCAAAAAGTATTGAGTCTCACGCCAAAGTATCAGGACTCATTGATTCCTACTGCTTCTTTGAGCTGTTGTAATGGAGAGTCAAACATCAACATACTAATACTTCTGAGAGCTTAGGCCTTTTCCAACATAGACCACATAAAGAAGTGGACTAAGGCAGTTTGGCTTCAGTCAAATGAAGCTCATCGAGGCTCGCAGTTATAGGGAACAGTTTAGAGCCGAGGACGCCGATGTGAGGAATTCCAACCCCGAGTATCATAGCAACCAAAGAGCCAATCCGGAGCGAGGCTGTTGAAGGTAATGTCCCGTTACAGAGAGAGGGGCCACAGTTTTTCAAAAGAAAGTGAACTGGAGCCACTGGAGTTGACTGAGCCAGAAGTGCACCCATGATCACTTCCTATTTGGAACACAGCAGCTAGCAGGTTAGCTATTTAAATATACAATCTATGGTTCCCACTTTCATGAGTTACACATCTCAAAGACACAAAGTGATACTAGTATGGCAGCGTATTAAAGCAGACATATTGTGCTTGTGTTTGTTTTATAGTTATAATCTATGACACCTGTGGATCATTATGTTAGAAAACTGTGGTGCCCAGTAGAAGCTGATGGCAGCGTAAAACGTCAACAACAAAGAATTGGCACCTGCTATGGACAGCTGCAGATCGCACTAACAACCAGCATTTTCATTTGTACCAAAATTACTACACAACACTGCCGAATGTTACGTATATCACAGATTAAGAAAATAAAATTGGAGAAAGAAGTAAGTACATCACACTGGGCATGTGCTGATATGGCCTTGGTAAAATAGGCGATTAAAGATTGTTCAAACATGCAAGACTCACTCCATATACAACTTTGGCTGAGTAAATGTTGAGGGGAAACAACTAAAACATGGTTAAAAGCTCTGAAAAGAATAGTTCTGATTTAAATAAACATGCAGACCAGTTGATGTTGATGTGTTTAAGTGTCTGCAGATTTGAATCTATACCACTGTTTGATGATTTGATGACTTCCCAGACTTTGGAACATTCTTTATGGACATAGATCAGTTTTTTGCCATTCCGTGGAACTTTCCAGGCAAAGTAAAAACATCTCCATGGAGACAAGCAGGTGGCAGACCATTTACCAGAGAAGTTACAAGTCAGATCAGTGAAAAGCAAGCCCCCTCACAGCGAGGTTATTTTACTTGTAATGAAATAAATGTCTTTCAGCCCATTTTTTAGCTGAAATGGTACGCGGTGGGGCTTTAATGTTTGTCTAATTAAAATCATATTGGATGGCAGGTTGCTGTTCGCTCAGTGCCTGATTTATTTTTAGATGAGATATTACTACAGTTCTGTAGACTCGTGAGCATTTATGCGCTCACATTTCAGAAGGCTGCCAAACGTGTTATAATTCTGCAGAGAGAGAGAGAGAGAGGAGGGAGCGAGGATGTGGAGAGAAACACAAAGACTGGGATACACTGGGAGGTCAAAAGAAGCTAAAATGTTCAGACCGCCTTAAATGTCCCATAGTGAGTGATTCAGACTGTGTGAACTATTGTGGATACGTTCAAACGGGGTAGGTATTATGCAAAATCAACTTTTTTGGAGCTTTCTACCATGTTATAAGGTTGTAAGGTTCATCAAAAATATGCTTGAAGACGTTTTAGATGTTATCCATGCATGTTTGAGTAATCTAGTGATCTCTCCCATCTGCTCATAAGCTTAATATAACAGACTAATAATAAAGAGTTAGTCAAACATGTGTGAATGAAACAAAACACAACTCCAGGTCTGTTTTTGAGGAGGTAACAACATTATAACATGGCTAAAAGCTCAAAGAGTCAATTGTTTGTATTATGGGACCTTTCAAAGAGAACTAAAACCACAAGAATACATGATATGGACAATATAGCTCAGTTGTTAGTGTGGAGTGTTTGTCCACTGATTCAAAGCTTGGTGGTTCGAATCTCGCTCTTGACATAAACATCACTGGTTGAGTGGTCAAATCCACTGACTCACAGGTTGGTGGTGCGATTCCAGCTCCCACAGATGCTGTCGTCGAATCCTCGGGCAAGACACTTTACCCCCCTCGCTCCCAGTGTCTGAATGGGTGAGTGGTTCCTTGATGTAAAGTGCTTTGAGTGACTTGAAGGTGGAAAGGCGCTGTATAAAAATGTGACCTTTGAGCGTTGATATTCCTCTAGATAAATTGTAAAAATGAACTCGTACTTTCAGTTCCGGCGCACACCCTTCACTACAGTATTCTCTGCACTGCGCGCCGCTCTCTGCTCTGTCTGTGGTTGAATTACATGTGTTTTAGCTCCTCATTTTTCACTACATAAAAAGCATGACATCTTCAAAGAGCTCCCCAGCTTTGATCACGCTGTACCCATTGACTCTAATTCCACTAATCCCTCCTATCTCTGAACTTATGCCTGTATTTTTGGACTTTTATCAACCTTAAAATGCATAAAAACTTAAGACGGAGCAGCCGCTATCTCTGCCCTGCATATATATACTCCATACTGAGCTAGGATGGGAAAAAAATGTCCGAGCTAATTCCATAACGACAAAGCTGTTCTAAGTATGGGCTGCCAAATGTGTTATAATTCTGCCGAGAAGAGAGGAGGGAGCAGGAATCTGGAGAGAGTGTATCCCACAGATTGGAATATATTGGCAGGTCAAAAGAAGCTAAAATGTTCAGAAATGTCCTATGGTGAGTTATTCAGACTATTGTAGATTTATTTAAATGGGGTATTATGCAAAATCGACTTTCTGGAGCTTTCTATCATGTTACAATGTTGTTTCCTCATGTCTGAAGAGGTTTTAGATGTCATCCATGCATGTTTGTGTAATCTAGTGATCTCTCCTGGGCCCTATTTGAACCCTCCATCTGATTAGCTGTCAGATTCTGTCCAATGCACAATAATGGGATTTTCAACTGATACCAATAATGGATCATTTGAAGATGTGTGCCAGCGATAATCGATAAAGTAAAACCGATACATTTTAAATTAACCTAATTTTTGAGATTGAAAACTTTTTTGTTTTAGTTTATAATCCTAAATATGATTAAAGCAGACCATGTAATACATATAAAATGAAGTAACAGCTGTTCAGTGTTGTAGCTGCTCAATATAATTTAATGATAGACTGTGTACATCCTGGTGATGTTTCAGACAGGCCACATTCATTCTTCTGGCCACATTTTAAATTATGTTTTATTTTGTTATTTTCCTTATCTTTAAAAATATGCTTCAGATAAGTCATATTGCATCTGTGGGTTTCATGCTTTGTGCAACACAGAGGAAAAGGGGCGGGGCCAAAGCATCGCAACTGCTCCTTTAAGATGGATTCTAAGACACACAAGCTCAAAGCAGACACTGAGTGTTTCTCAAATCCCAGGATCCTTCCTCCATAGACCTCTGTGTAGCACTTGTGAACAATATGACCACATACACACGACATCACTAGTGTGCATGTGATCATACTGGAGTGAGCCAGTTGTCCTGCTCACACCACTGCATCGTGTCACGTGTCTTTATGTGTCAACAGTCATTCAAGTCAGTCATGTGAATCATCTGTGATCAAATTATTACAGCTGATCATTCACCAAGGTCTGGGCTTTGTTCCATTATTATTTGTTCATTCACTGGACTTTTTGCTTTCATACCACCTGCTACTGCTCTCACACTCCCTCAAATATGAAATACTGGACTTTGCACTTTACAGCTTAAAGAAAGTTAAGAGGAGAGCACGGGGAGCAAGGGGATTGGGGATCAGGGGCTCCGAGCAAAACATTTGAGTACATTGTTTTTGATATATCATTTTCAAAACAATAAAAGGAAACATGGTGATCTAAATATGTTATGTGTTACAGTTAACACGCTGTCGAAGTGTAATACTCCCTCTTTAAACTATTGTAGACCCATTTAAGGTCAAATGCCATTTTGATATTTGAGTTTTTTGTCTGTGTTACTATTTTGTGCAGGAGAATATTGTCTTAGATTTGATGACTTACATGGTCCAGAGAGATAGATCAGTTTTTTACCATCTCCAGAGTATTATGGGGTCTCAAACATGTGTCTGATGGTTGCAATCCCCCAAATGTACAATCACCTCAGTTTCCATTTAACTTTATTTGACTTCTTTGTGTCCCTCCAGGCTCACCGTACCGAGACAAGATCACCATCGCGATCCTGCAGCTCCAGGAGGAAGGGAAGCTGCACATGATGAAGGAGAAGTGGTGGAGAGGTAATGGCTGTCCAGAGGAGGAGAGCAAAGAGGCCAGTGCTCTGGGCGTTCAGAACATCGGTGGTATCTTTATCGTGCTGGCTGCAGGACTCGTGCTCTCTGTGTTTGTTGCCGTGGGAGAGGTCCTCTACAAGTCCAAGCAGAACGCACAGATGGAGAAGGTACTGTAGATGCTGCAGTCATTTCTATATGTTCTGTCCAGTAGATTTATGATGTGAAACAAACTCAACTATACACAAATATATACACATTTGTTACCAGCATCTGTTGAGTTTAGGGTAATGAAATATACAAATAAGAACATAAATCTATCAAAACATGATTAACAGGCAGATTAAAGCCCAACTCTGTAACTTTTTAGCCCAAAAATAGACTAAAATAAACACATTTACTGCACTGAAAAACAGAAAAGCATGCATCATTACTGTGAGCGGGCTTGCATCTCCACAAACCTGGCTCTTATTTGGCCTGGAGGTAAGGTTAAGGTACACTTTATTGTCCCTATAGGGAAATTTGTCCTCTGCTTGTCCTCCTGCTTGTTTCCATGGAAATGCTGTGTGTGTGTTTGTGTGTAATGTAAAACTTATCTATCCTCATGGAGAATTTTAACTTTCTATTTCCATGGAAACACCTCCAAAAAGCTACATGTTGCTGCTTTAACCAATCAGAGAAAAGCATTATGGTCCATTCATGTCAAAACAAACATTACGGTTTAAAAAGAAAAGTGTTGAGAGGTGAGAGACGTTATATAGTTTTGATGTTCACTTTTTTGAAACAGGTTGTACAAATAAGCAGCTGTGCCTCTGCAAAATCATGTTGAAGAGGGAATAGTTTGGCAGGTTATAAAAGAAATATATAATTTTGCATTTATTACAGTCCATGGGGTGTTGTCCCACTGTGAGGGGAAAGCCATAATACTTCAGTAATGCTTTAATATATGAGTACAAGAGGCATTTAAGCAAAAGCTCCGTCCTTCGGGATTACGGGAAACGGTCACACCTGATGCTTTTTCACCTTCAAGGCACTCAAAGTACTTTATATCAAGAAACTACTCACATATTTACACACACATTCACACACCAGTGTACACAGACACTGGGGATGAGGTCGGTTAAGTGTCTTGCTCAAGGACACAACAATAGCTCATCTGTGGGAGCTGGAATCGCACCACCAACCTGTCAACGAACGATGTTTATGTCGAGAGCGGGATTCGAGCTACTAACCATCAGATCAGTGAACACTTTACCAACTGAGCTACTGTTGTCCCAGATGAATCAAGTTTCTATCTACACCAGTCAAAAGTTTGAGCATTCTGTGTTTTTTTTCTTTTTCTTTTTTCCTTTAAGTTTACGGCTTTCTACATTTTAGATGCACACAGAAGACATCAAACACCTGAAGTAAGAAATGTGGAATTATGTAACGAAGATTAAAAAAAGTGAAATAACTGTTTTTTACTTCATAGGTGTGTCATGTCAGGGTTAAAAAATGCCAAAAGTGCGAAGCAGCGTTCAAAGCAATGGGCGGATTGTTGGTTTTTTTGTTTGGAGTTTGGAGTCCTTTTGAGTTCATTTCTAGTTTTGATGCCTTCAGTGAGACTCTACAAATAAATGAATAATCCTGGAAATAAAGATGTGAAGTAAATGAAAAAGCGTGTCTATACTTTTAGCTGATAGTGTCTCTAATTGTCTGACTACATTTAAACTGGTCTAAAGAACCATTAAGATTACTCTGAATTCACGGCACCTTCCTTATCCACCTTCCTCCCAGTGTTCCTCCTCTTCCTCCACTTCATTTTAAATCAAACCGCATACATGTTTTTATCTGCTCTATTTTCTGCTCTATGATTCATCTCTCTGCACGGCTCCTTCTATCGCTACACCGACCGTGGTACCGGATAATTGCTGGACTCCTGTTGATCACTTCTTTAATTATTGACATGGTGCAAAATTAGCTCAGCGCGGCGGTGTGTGGAGCTATGGAGATGCTAATATAAGTCTCTATGCTGCGTTCTTAGCGGGAGCTCGCTTTGCTTGATGCTAATTTGCTAGCATTAATCACAAGACGAGGTCACAGTTTTTTAAAATCGTTTGCAAATGTCTCCAAGTTGTCATCTAATTTACCAATGTCTATTAGCATATTCGTATACTTCTTGCTAGCAGATATTTGCGATCAGAAGCTAGCGGAATACAGTAAAGTACGACAGAAGCTTGGGCGACAGCAGTTCAGTTGGTGTAGTGTTCATCTGTGCACTGATCCGAAGGATGGAAGTTTGAATCCTGCTCTTAAAATAAAAAATAAAAAAGTCACTAGTTGAGCAGTCAGATCCACTGGCCCACAGGTTGGAGGCAATGTTCCCTCTAATTTTTCACGAGTCTGAGCAAACACACAAACTCCCTGAGCGTCCCATGGACCAGTGTGAGCAACATCAGACGTGCGCACTGTGGTCATGCTGCATCACATCCATCCAAGTAAAATAAAAAGTAAATGGTTTATTAAAAGAATCAAATTACCGCATTTACATTTCTGTTATAAGACTTTTAATTAAGTGCTTTAGCCACTTATACAATGAAAATGACAAAAATCTTGCTCATGACCTGTGTAGTATGTTAATGCTATTGGAAGTATACATCAGAGAAATAAGCACCTATATTCTGTTCAAAAAACAATAAAAAAAACTTGTTCATAACACATCAAACATGTCTGCATTAACATTACTAATGACTTCCCCCTGACTAACCAGACGAGCACTTGTGTTTTCTCTTGAGTTGGATATTGAATGGCTGTGGACTGTCTTGTATGATGCCTGTGTTTTGTTTGTCGTTTCTGAACACTTTTGTTGACAGTGTTTGTTATATCTGTTTTTAATGTTTTTTTTTCTATAGTATATTGTCATTTTCGCTGTATAATATTTTTACTCTTGTTTTTAGGGAGACAGGTCTGCCATCTGTCCAGGGACAACAGATGAAAAATAGCCTTTTGGCTAATTCTGGTGCATTTGCAGCAATGCTATTAATGTACACTGTCCCTGTCAAATAAACCAATAAATAAATAAATATAAATATTTAATTTTAACTATGGCAAAATCTTCCAACCAAACCAAGCCAACTGTAAACTCCAATGCTGAAAACACACTTAACATTTTTATGATAAAGCTCTGAATTGTATTTAGTAAAAGCCATTGTGTGAAGCTTTTACTGTGCCTGAGTGAGATTGTCCTATTGTGTCTGGGACACAGTCCGGTAACTCTTTTTTTCAGTATATGACACGATCATTTGATTTTTACAACTCATAAACTAGTGACAGTCAATGACCAACACACACTGAGAGGAATCTGTATCTGCACACCCAGCTGCTATATTACTGTACATTTACATAACATATCAAAAACACAATATATAATGTATATTTGTATATAAAATATATTCAAAAAAAAGTGGTATGGGTCAAAATAAATATATGTTTACAAACCACACACTGCAAACAGTGAACAAACACACACTTCAAAATATAAACAAACACACACTGGAAACTAAGAACACACTGTACATGTGACAGTGTGACAGTCATTCTGTGACAGAGGTTGGAGGATCGAGTCCCGCTCGGACCAACTTCTGTCATTGTGTCCTTAGACAAGACACTTCACCCAAGTGGTGTGTGCGTGATGATTGGTGGTCGGAGGGGGCACAGATTGGCATTAGCTAATGCTAATGATTACACATAATACACATTTGACCCACAATTAAGTCAATAGCAGAATAAACCACGCTTACCGATCAGGAACAGCATCCAGTCCATCAAATCATCAGGTCCTCTGCTCCTCAGTCCACCATGAGATCTTCACTCGGTTCCACGAACCGCTCCGGGTCTGAGATGCCTCTAGTTTAACTTGTACAAACATCCACAGTGTCCTCGGTCGCACACTTCCTTTGTTTTGTCCGTTTCGTCATGTTTAAAATGCAAAACTGCTGCAAAACAGGATCTTTGTCTGAGGGCAGACCGTCGGAACGTAAAGGGGTTAAATAGCACTTAGAATCATTAGCGAGTTTTCACTCCACGTCGGCCACGTCAGCTACGGACGTGTCTCAATTCACCAAATGCACCCTTTGAAGGGTCCCTTCGAAGTACTCTTCAAAGTGTAGTTTGAAGGTTCCGGTCGAGAATCTGCCCTCCTCAGTGTAGCCGCCATCTTGCTGAAATGGGACAGGCCCACACCACGGACCGCACTTCCACCTCTGTCTTTGAGCGTACGATACGTACATTATGTACGTTATTTTTAATGATTTATTATTTAATAGAAGAAAAGTCAAGATGTCGTCGTCACAGCCGTTTCTTTTTTTTTAGATTGAGTATCAATAGGCAAATATAACGTTCGAGGTGATTTTTCTCTCATTTGTAGCTACTTCATAACTTTAAAGGGTTAACAAAATATACCTTGTGAAAACATAATAACAGAGGCAGAGGTAACAATATCATTTTCACATTCATAGTCTATAAACCAGAGAACACTGATCAGTTGAACATATAGTGCGATATTGCAGTTTAACAATGTTTACACCACTTTAATAACAGTAGAGGGCGCTGTTTCCCTTCTATGCCGTGCCAGTTCTTCTCATCTGATTATTATAAGGTATTTTCTAGCAGTGCAGCGCTACATCAAACTAGTATCTTGATTTACTAACACAAAGGTAAATGACACGTGCCCACGAGGGGCGCAGACCTATGGAATGTACCGGAACACATGAAGATTTTTTTTGAAGATTTTTTTCTCAGGACTCTCTTCTGTCCTTTCCGGAGAGTCCGTTGCTTCATTGTTCACATTACCTGTGTGGATCATTAAACTCTTCTGACTTTATGTTTCAGTCTCTTGGTCTTTGACACAATAGAAACAAACATTCTTACATTATTCTTATTGCAGTAATAATTTTTAATGATAAAAATGTCTTCTTATTGTCTAGCAATAACTGCACATTCCTTTATTCCATGTAACTCCTTTTTAATCATCAAACACACTGTACAGATCTTTATTCAGATTTAACAGTTTCATGTTGCACTGATGAGGTAAACCAGTACAAACATTTGAATGTGTATTGCACAGCGGACTACATTTTCTTCTGTTTCTTGCGTAGTCGCGGTGCATGATGGGATATAGAAGTGCGTGAAGTGTGCACGCATGCACGCTTCAGTTACGTCCAATCTCCATGGAAACGGTGGAAAGGGAAGGGCAGGTTTGTCGGCTGCATTCAGTAGGGTGAGTTGAAATGGGACAGCCCTTACGTAACTGTCCTTCGATGCACACTTCGAATGGTGATCCTAAGGCCAGTTTGGCGATTGGGACACGGCCTAAAACACTGATAGCGGCCATGAGGACGCCTGTCAATGACGTTGATAAGATGCACAAATACGTATGTGAATCAAATAATTGGCTGGAGCAGCTCGTCCCCGGTCACACTCACTGACTCACACTGAAAAATAGCACAGAATGAATTGTTGTGTGCTTATTTTATTTTCAACTCTTTTTTTATTTTTTTGTGCGCAGCACAGATTTTCTGTGCGCGGAGACCGTGTCAGCAGTGCGCAATTGCGCACGCGCGCAGTGCCTTAGAGGGAACAGTGGTTGGAGGTGTGATTCCAGCTCCCACAAATGAATGCTGTTGTTGTGTCCTTGGACAAGACCTTTAACCGACCTCGACCCCACTGTCCCCCACTACACTGATGTATGAACGTGTGTGTGTGAATGGGTGAGTGGTTCTGCTATATAAATGTGACCACCGATCATTTACCAACGAGTAACGTTACTGTAATTAGCACAAAAGAAGGTGCTACACTCTGATAATTAGGCGATGGATAAACGCACTTTCTGACCCTTGAAAATCTCTCCATACTCAACACGAAGTCCTTAGAGGAATTGATGATCTTGTAGAGGCGCTGTAAAAGCACAGACTTCTGACCAGTTTCTAGTGTTTGTTTAATTTTTCGATCTTAGAGCACTACACTATAGACATTAGGTCAGGGGCGTCGGACTCATTCTGACAGAGGGCCACATCAGGTTGCTCTCAAAGGGCCAGATGTACATGTAAGACAGTATAAATGTAACTAAATAATGTAATGCAAATGTAAAACTATTTTTTTATCTTGTTAATTAACCATTTCTGTATTTATTACTTATTTGCATATGAATTTGCATAAATAAATAAAAAACATCTGTGTAAATGTGTATCTCCTGATAAACTCATATTTTAAGACAGTCATACCTTGTTGTGGGCCACATAAAGTGACATGGCGGGCCACATTTTGCCCGCCGGCCTTGAGTTTGACACATGTGCATTAGGTGGTTGGACCTCACTGCTGGCAATGAATAAGTACAGTGTTTAGTGAATAGAATAGAATATAAACATTAATTAAATAGTAGATAGTGTGTTGAGTTTGCCCACTAACTGGAGGTCCATGAGCTTGAACCTCACACTGCACACTTGGGACACAATGACTGATTAGAAATACTCAGGTTGCTGTAACTGAGTAGATTTTTAAACCTGTAATTGTACTTGTAATTTAGTTCAACTTTAGTTGTGTAATTGTAATTAGCTGCATGCAAAGTCACATTAGTTACAGAGTACAGCTCAAGTCCCAAGTGTCTCTCCTCTGTCACTGCTCCTCTTTATACAAACTCAGATAACAGCTCTGCATCGGCTGCTCACACTGGCCAGAGCTCAGAGGATATAAAGATTGTGGTTGAAACTGTTTAAACAGTTATGTTACGTGGCATAAGGTCTGGGGCGACGGCACAAGAACTACTCAGATGTTAACCAGGTGTAGCATAAAAACAAGAGTGTGGAGAGATGTGCAAAAAGACATAAGCTAAACTCATCTGTTTGGACTGCCCTGTTTACTCCACCAACTACCAGATTATAGCCGCATTAAAAGTACTTTGACTATTTACCATGTTTACTTTATACTATACTAATACTATACTATAAAATAATTGACGGCATCTTCAAAGCTACCATCTGAAGTTAGACTCACCGACCAACCCCTGTTCTTCCCACATATCACCACTAGATTCTCTCTACACCACAGACTGTATATAAATGGACAGAGCTAACCTGCTAGCCACCACATTTCAGGGAGGAGGGAGGGGCCAGGTGAGACAGGTGGGAACAGGTTTCATCATCTAACATCTACTGGTGCAAAAAAATAAAAAATCTAAACTTGCAGATGGTAGCTTTAAGAAATGTCCAGAAATTGTCGACATCTCCAGAATAACAATCCTCAGGTCCTATCCAATCCTTCAGGTTTAGTTTGAAAGTTATGCCAATGGTTAACCCATTACTAGTTTTTGATTCTGTTTAAAGCGTTCTAAAATGAAAACTAAATTTGCACAGTATTTAAATGCACAAACACTGGCCACCTTCAGACACGCATACTTCACTTCACTCCTACACAAACAAACACTAGCTTCTCTCCACCTCTCCTCCCACACCGCGTCGGAATTAGCTTTAGCATTATACCAGCCAAATGCCTTTGACTGTAATGTTGGCTGCCGTCGCGCTAAGCATTTTATAGGATTAGCAAAGCGGCACATGCACAATGCGAGCAGAGAGAGGTGAAATGATAGCAAGTGTTACATAAGAGGAGGCGTTCCAAGCTTATTACAGTGAATATCATAGAGCTGTTGTTTGTGTGCAGTTTTAGCACATTTGGAAATAGTGAGTGTGGAAAAAGTCTCACAGGATTAGTTCTTTGGAGTAGAATTCGGAGCACTTTGAAAACTGATCTTAAAATAGTGTCTTGATGACTAGATTTATGGAATAATATAACACAATTGGACTATGGAACCTGGGTCAGCTACACTAAGGCAGGCTTGGATGGTCAGTGCAATTACTGTCATGAGCTGAATAGACCTTTCTACACTTTCTCCAAGTTTTTACTCAAAGGACATAAAGTCTTTGTCTAGCCAACCAAAACTACGCTCTATTCCACCAAGTCTGGTCTGGGCCCAACTTGTCTTCCAGAGTTCAGATAGGCGTGACTGACAGGCAGGAAAAACAATGTAAAAGCAGAGAAATGAAATAACACAGGGGACTTCAGCAGAGTCAATGAGCGGAGCACAAAACTCTGTTAATCTGAGATGAGAGAAGTTGTACAAAGTGATAGACGACCAATGTGCTCCTGCGTGTCCCATGTTTCACTGAAATAAGTCTGATTGGGCTGTTCCAAGAGAATTGAGAGCTGATGCAATTAGTCACTGTGGGATCTTGCTTGAATACAGAACTATGGCCGGTTAGCTTTATGTCTTGTATTCCAGTTAGCCTGTCTGCTTCAATATAATGCTTTGGATAAACCATGTATCACTGCAGGAAAAAGATATGATAATACCAACAGAAATACCCTCAGTCCTCCATCAATCTGGACAAGGCTGTCGGACCTAAATACCAGTATATACCAATATTCTGGTATAGGTTGCTTTGACAATGGGCAGAGTTCCAGCTGCTTAAAGGGCTCATATTATACTGTCAAAACCATGCCTGGAGTTGTGTTTTGTTTCATTCACACATAACACACAAACCCTGCATATTTAGGCTGAGTTCTTCTCTCAAACTGAAAACACTCTGTTCCCCCTTGTGATGTCATCATGTGGTAATACAGAAAGTGCTCCACTGTGATTTTAAACCCCATACACCTTCACTAGAATCATTTAGATGATTTCAGCCCTAGAATTTCTGGTCTTAACTGAACAAATGGTAAAAGAAAAGAAACAGCCACTTCATGACATCTTAAGGTGGAACAGAGCATTTGAGCTTTGGAGATGTACAGACTAATAATAAAGTGTTACTCAAACATGTGTGAATGAAACAATCACAACTCCAGGTCTGTTTTTGAGGAGGTAACGATGTTCTAACACTGCTTAAAGCACACAAGAGACAATTTTGCATAATATAGGACATTTTGGGGACTATACTTGACTGAGGTGCACTTTCCTCCACACTTGCTGGAAGTGCAGACCAAAACATTCCATAGAATTGGAAAAACCTACACAATTCATATCCTCATCGTGTGCATGTATGAGTATTGGGACAGACTCCTCTCTAACATGTGTTTCTGTGTTGTCTGCAGCGCTCCTTCTGCAGTGCCATGATGGACGAGCTGCGCGTGTCTCTGAAGTGTCAGCGCCGTCTCAAACAGAAGCCCCAGCCTCCGGTCATCGTCAAAACTGAAGAGGTCATCAACATGCACACCTTTAATGACCGCAGACTGCCCGGCAAGGAGACCATGGCGTAAAGAACTCACAAACTCTCCACAAACTGCTCTAAACGGGGCCAGAGACAGCCTCAGCTCCTGGGGTCACACAGACTCCTGAGTGACCCCCTGCCAGATGTTTCCTGTGGAAATATGAAATCTTCTTGACAGCGTCACCTCAACGTGACTCTCGGAAAAAGGACAAGAAGAATGTGCTCGGATGTGACTCAAATGGATTCAAGTGGGCCATGTGTTAGACTTTGCGTATGTATGACCTGGGACGGGAATAGAACCGGCAGCTCTACGTAAGAACTGTGTTTGTCTGGTCAAAAAGAGTGACACCATCTTGTGCTGGTTGAAAACATCTGTCTAGTGCATTGGGTTCTTGTTCACAAAGGATTAAATTTTTATTTGTTGTGGCAAAGCAAGGGCTAGCCAAAACGGGCTAGCAAAACTCAAAAGTTGTGTTCAATCATTCTCACTGTCAGCACTGGCTTTGTACTAAATCTCAGACACCAATTAGCTCATGTCCATAGGGTGTGATTGTTAGCGTGATCATCCTAGAGCTCAGACTAGAGCTGCTACTCCACATTGCCATGGATAGAAGCTGAATTGGTAACTGTTTTGGAGACTTCTTGAAAACCTTTACCTGCTGAGGGAAATTTTTGGGAAGAGGGAAGTCCGGGCATTTCTGCTTGGACTTAGAGATAAGACTTAGGGACATATGGTCATACCTGCAGTCAAATGTTATTTTGATGTCAAGAATTTGTTGTCTTATTCATATAAATGTGCCAATTAATTTACAAATTCATAAGTTTGAAAAATGTAAAAACAGATGGAACAGTATCAAAAGGTTGAAATTAACTAAGAAAAAATATATCTAGTTTTAAAGGAGCACTATGTAACTTTTCAGGTGAGGGGTATGCCACCATGGAGATGCAGATTCTTTTCCAAAATATGATATTAAATGGGGTGTATCGCACTTCTTTGGGGTATTAACTGCTAACACATAACATATTTAGATCACCTGTTACCTTTTATTGTTAAGTGCTATATTCGCTGAAACCCAATCCCTTTGCTCTCTACGCTAAGTTACACCCCCTTCAGAGCACTATCACAACACAATCAGCATGCATCGTGCTAATGAAACTACTGCACATCGCATCAGGTTTGTCAAGTTGCTGTGTACAGTTTTGTATCATGCTTTTTTATATTTATGGAGAATTGTTGTGTGGGAGCGTGGGTGATGTAGACTTGTGGGCGGAGCCTTGCACAGAATCGTACAACTAACCGTAATGATGGTTCAAATAGGGTCCAAGGGAGATCGCTACTATTCAAACATGCATGGATGACATCTAAAACCTCTTCTCTTCAGGCATGTTTTTGATGACGGAGCAACATTATAACATGGTAGAAAAATAAAAATAAGAAAAAGCATAATACTCCAACTTTAAACTTATCTAACATGCATTTGTTCAGTTATGGGGGTTTGTATTGCTCAAAAATACCCTCTTAATGTGACCCGGGTTGCCTCTCCACAGATTTGACCTAAAACTTGACTCTACGGAGAAACGCACGTTCAACCATACTGTGGAACATTCCAGGCAAAGCAGCAAAATCTCCATGGAGACAAGAAGCTGGCATAGCAGACTAACACCAGAAAAATTACACAGTGCACCTTTAAATTCATATTCACTCATGGTTTTCTTCGGTAATGCCTTCTCGTGCCAATTTTTCACCAAGCCTAAACATGTCATATGGATTACTGGGTTGTTCAAAATGCAGACTTTCTAATAGGTTGTTTTTTTGTATAAGAATAAGCCGGTTTTGTAGAACTTTGTATCCTGGTAGCCCCCCCTCTCTCTCTCCCTCTTTCTCTCCTGTGAACAGAAGATGTAGCAGAACTCAAGTCATTCTCAATGGGTGCTTCATCTCTTCAGTGGTCTTCGTCGCAGTATGCTAGGTGCTGTTGGATCTACATCTGGGGACTAAAGACGTGGGTTGTATTGCTGAGATTATTGATGTGTTTGCAGAGAGGGGTTACATTTACAGTTATGTTTACTTGAGTAACTTTTTAAAGAAATTGTACGTTTCAGAGTAATTTTCTAGCAATGTAAGCAACGTACGTTTACTCCTACTTGAGTAGTATTTAAAGTAACAGTACTATTACTTGAGTAAAAGTTTTGGTTACTCTTCCCAAGTGACAAAAGCTTTCTGTTGACAATAAGAAATGATTTGAACATTTGTGTTTCTTGTACTGCTCCTTCAGATACACTTTGGTCTCATTTCTATGTCTGTCCTTTGAAAATACCAGACTTATGTCCCAACAGTTACGCTTTAAGTTACTTTTACTACTTCCTTTTTTTACTTGAGTAATTTTTTGAGCCACTAAATTGTACTTCTACTTGAATAATATTATTTTGAAATAACATTACCCTTACTTGAGTACAATTTTTGGCTTTTCTACCCTCCTCTGGTCATGATTTCAAACTAGAAGAATCTAAACTAAACTAAAACAGCTTATACATTTTTAAAGATCAAGAGAAAGGTGAGCTAACCAGGTGCTTGCAGTTATTGCGCTTAACTCAATTTAAACTGCTTCACAAGAGCCCTCAGACACTATTATACGTTATACCAAGGTTATGGTGTATTGAATTACTGAAATATGTCCCCAGATGTAGAATAGTGAACCACCTCTCCTCTTCTTTTCTCTTACATGACACACCAGCTGACTGAATAAACCAACCTACCCTGTCATATAGCAAAGTACACTACATCATATTCAGACACTGTGGCGTTTGTCAGACCTGGTTGGAGTATTCACCGCGTACAACGAGAATAGAGTGGTAGAATTTCTAGTCTTGGTCTTGGCTTGGTCATTTCGGTGAAGACATCTTTAAGAAGCTCATGGATTTCACAAATAATCTCATGATGTCATATTTGTAGTGTTGCCTTATTACTATTACTTTTATTTTTTATATTATATTATCATGTGCCAATAAAGATTCATCTACAAGCTAAAGAGTGACTTTTTTGTATTGATTATATACTGAAAGGTCAAGGCAGCTGATCTGTGAAAAAGGCTGAAGCCCCACAGGCTTAAAGACTGGTCACGTGATATTGCTGTGTTGTGTCTGGTCAGCTGATTTAAACAGGTTTTGTTGCTGTCTTCCTACCAGTGGAGGCAGGACAACAGCACTATCTACAATCTGACTTCTTCAGAAAAGATGTATATGTACAATCAGTTTAAGGAGAACAAAGGAGAGGTATTTTTCTGGCTTTATTGGAAGTTGCAGTAACAACTCTCGTATCGTGTTTGCAACAGTAAACAGATTAACAAACCCTCCAGCTCCACTGCTGTTAGAACGAACTTACACATCGAAGTGCAATGAGTTTGCAGTTTTCTTTAATGACAAGGTTTAGGGCATTAAAAATGCCATTAATTCCACAACACAAATAACACCTCAGCACCCACCTAGACACTTAGAGCTGACTCACTCTGCACCTGTAACTGACAAAACTGTCCAAGAGATCGTCACCAGTCTGAGTTCATCTACATGCTGCCTCGATGTGTTACCCACTAGATTTCTAAAGTCTGTGTTCAATGGTTTGCTGTCACCACTCGCTTGCATAGTTAATATGTTACTTCAAACTGGAACATTCCCAAGAGCTTTAAAAACTGCGGTTATCAAGCCTCTCCTAAAGAAGAGCAGTCTTGATGCCACAATGTTAAACAATTACCAACCCATCTGCCATTTTTAGGCAATGTCCTTGAAAAAGTTGTTTATCAACAGCTTATTAACTTTCACATAACTTTAACACCTTTGATGTTTTCCAGTCAGGTTTTAGACCCCACCACAGCACTGAGACTGCTTTTATCAAGGTGACAAATGACATCCATCTGAACAATCCTGGGACCCCTGTTGTTCAATCTCTACATGCTGCCGTTAGGCCAGTTAATACACAGCAATAATGTGTCCTACCACAACTATGCAAATTACACTCAGATCTATGTCTCACTGCAGCAGGTGAATATGGACCAGTGGATTCACTCTGCCACTGCATCCAACAGATCAGTGTGTGGATGCAAAACAACATTCCCCAGCTAAACTCAGACAAGACTGAAGTCATCATCTTTGGCCATAGAAACATAGAGAAAGTGTCAGCATCACCTACAGTCTTTCTCACTAAAACCTTCAAATCGGTATGCTGCCAAAACCAGACTTATTGAGACTTATCCATGCATTTGTCTCTAGTAGGTTAGACTACTGTACTACTGAGCGTTAAGACAGCTGTAGGAAGTACTTCACACATGTGTCCTGTGCTCAGGTCTCTGCACTGGCTCCTGTGGCTCAAAGAATAGACTTTAAAGCAGCTCTGTGTGAACAAGTCTCTCCATGGACCAGCATCAAAGTATGTCTCCAACATATTAGAGCCACATGAACCATCTCACACTCTGAGGACTTCGGGGACCGGCCTCCTGCTGGTGCCAGAGTCAGGACTAAACATGGAGAATCAGTGTTTCAGTTTTATGTGCCTAAAACCTGGAACAGTCTTCCTGAAGATGTGAGGCCCCTCATCCCAGTTTATAGTGCCATGGTCAGGTTTCCATATTTCAATTACCTCTAAATATCGTCACTAGATTAAGGAGGTAGGAAGACAGCACCAAAATGTGTTTAAATCAGCTGACCACACACATCACAGCAACATCACCTGACCACTTTGAGGAAGAGCGGCAGTGAGCAGTTCAAATGTCAGGTATGAAAACAAACTTAACCTAAATCTATTAAAATAAACAGTGGTGGAAGTAAAGATCCCCAGCACTGAGGGAAAATGCTGGATCTTATATTATTACAAATACAGCACTGGATGTTGACAAAAGTGACAAACACATCAACATCATGCTCTTTTTTATACAGCAGACTGTGGACCAATCTCTATGTTTAAACTCTAGCCAGCGACTACAACACAACTCAGCACGAGGCGTGTAATGAGCTTTACAGAGTGTCATAGAGTGCTCTTTTACAGTTGGATAATTAGCTCTGCATAATCCATTAATTGTTAAATGTAAAACCACTGTCAAACTGTTTTGGTTTTAGGAAGCATATGGTCCAGTGTTACTAATGAAACCACACTGGACACACTGACTGCATCAGGGGCTGACCCTGTCAGCGGCTTCAAAGACAGTAAGCCAACGGAGCGTGAGAAAGGCCAAAACTGCAAGCAGCATGATGCCACTCCCACTGCCACTCCTCTAAAGTAATAATACAGTGAAGAGTCTATCTGCAGCAGAAGAGCACATCATCCCATCAGCCCACTTACCCACTGGCCTTGCCTGGGATCCAGCAAACACATTTCTTCAATACTTTATGAAGATATGAGTCTGGTCACTGGTGAATCTGCCCGTTTTCAGATGGCCCTGATTGACTGGTGGATGATTCAATCAGGGACAGGAATGGTCCGTCTGTATTGGAAGAAATAAAGGAATGTTAATCTGAGATGAGATGAGCTCCTTTATTGCATGTGTCACTGAAGAAAAACATATCTGAGACATCACTCTGAAGTTACCAGGCAACCACTGGCCCACTAACCTATTGACTCCTTACATATGTGCGTACCTACTCATTGAGCCGCATACCCTCCCAGCCCATTACCCACTGGACCGCTTACCCATTGGTTCACTTACCCATCAGTCCACGTACACATCGGCCCATGTACCTGCCAGCCCACTTAACCATCAGTCCACTTACTCATCGGTTCATTATCTGTTGGCTAACTTTCCCAGTGCTGCATTTACCCATCAGCCCACTTACCCATCGTATACCAGTCTGTCTTTGATCCTAGCGCTGTTGCCACCACACTGGCCCATTTTGCTCTCCAGAAGGTCGGCTCATCAAGCACACTGGTCATGATCATGGTACACTCATGGGGTCATGAGGAAGAGCTTTCATGTGTTCCCAGGAAACACGTGCTTCTTCCTTGGTTTGCTCACTTACAAGGGTGTCCTAAGAAGTAGCAGTTATTTTCTCAGTTTTGCATCTTTACTGTGAGCTGGCTGACCTATAGGTTATATTCAGTCATGAGGTATATTTCTAACACATTTCCATTAAACCATGCAGTGCCACTTCCAGATAGTTACATAATATGCTTTTACTAAACTTTCACACACAGTTTTGGGTGTGTTGGATGTGATTTGCTTCTGACTGTTATAGCAATGGGACTTCAGTTCGTGCTGTCGCCTCGAGCAAAAGCTGCCCTCTATTGTTGTGGATAAGTTTGTATTATTATTAAAGGTCCTATATTGTGCAAAATTGAACTTTAAGCAATGTTATAATGTTATTATCTCATCAAAAACATACCTGGTGTGGCAAGACGAGTGGTGACGTTCACGAAAAATAAAATAACTAAAGTATAGCCAAACAACGCCACGGGGCATAGTCTAGAAAATAACTGAAAGGTCACACAGGTCCATTCTTGAGAACACAAAGGCAAGGTTCAACAAATTACAGTACATTTATTTTACACAGTAGTTTAGTTGAATGGACATATACACTGCCTGGCCAAAAAAAGTTGCCACCTGGATTTAACTAAGCAAATATGTTGGTGTTGCTGCAGTTGGTTAGGTCTAGGTTCAGCAACAGTCTGTGCTCAAAGAATGAGGTCAGCTGACACCTGAATATACTGAATGACCAGGTTATTCCATCAATGGATTTTTCCCCTTCCCTGATGGCACGGGCATATTCCAAGATGACAATTCCAGGATTCATCGGGCTCAAATTGTGACAGAGTGGTTCAGGAGCATGAGACATCATTTTCACACATGGATTGTCCACCACAGAGTCCAGACCTTAACCCCACTGAGAATCTTTGGGATGTGCTGGAGAAGGCTTTGTGCAGCGTCAGACTCGACCAACACTGGATGGAAAATAAATCTTGTGACACTGCAGAAGCGAAATCAAAACAATGCCACAGAGAATGTGTGTCAAATCAAAGCTAAAGGCGGAACAACCAAATATTAGAGTGTGTGACCTTTTTTCTTGGTGGCTACTTTTGTTTTGGCCAGGCAGTATACATATATAATTTCCTTAGTTCAGTTCGAAGCCCATTACATGACATAAGTGGGTAAATAGAGTCAACATTGGGCTTAACAGGTCGGGCCCATGTTAGTGGGGCAAGAACATGAACAAGTCAACAGCCCACATTTACAAGGGCAAAGCTCCAGCACCAACATCACTGCTCCTTGGAGTCACATCTAGAAATAAAAAGGAAGTTACAGCTAATTGTACAGCAAAACTGGCCATAAAGGTTTGCAACACTTACATTACACTTTTACCTCACAGGAACACACATTGCAGAGCTTTGACAACGAGACCGCAGCTGTCCTGGACCAGCGATCATGTATACAGAGCAGAATGTTCATGTTGTAACTATGTCAGATTGCATTGTCCCTGTCAAATAAATAAATATATAAATAAATAAATAACAAGTAGCACCAGGTAACAGGCCACTGCACTAAATGGAACAACCATGTTCAAAGTTTAAAGTTATTAAAGTTAACTAAAATAACACTAGGATACTACCTGGAGACGCAGAAAACGCCAGGGGGATCCAGGAAGTGCATATTAGTCTGTCTACATTTCTCAAGCTTCAATGCTCTGTTCCACCTTGTGATGTCATGAAGCGGTAGTTTTCAAGTTAACAGCTCCTTTTACCTTTACTGTTTATTAGAGATTAGAAATTCCAGGGCTGAAATTGGTGCAAATGATACTAGTGAAGGTGTGTGGAGTTTAAAAACACACTGGAGCACTTCCTGTATTACCACATGATGACATCACAAGGTGGAACAGAGTGTTTTCAGTTTGAGAAACATGTGAATGAAACACAACACAACTCCAGGTCTGTTTGTGGTGAGAAAACAACATTATAACATAAATGAGGGAATAGAGTAATATGGGCCCTTTAATCAAGCGAAATATTCATAAACTTGTAGTATTTCTATAGTTTTATATTTTTACATAGCCTTTATCTGGTATGTTGTTTTTTGTTTTTTTGGGGGGTTTTTTGCGTGTGTTTTACTAAAGTCACTACTACTACTACGAAGGAGATAGATTGCTAAAGGCTATAATCCCACAACTTTTTTGTACCACACTTGAAATACTCAACCCTGCCAAGAAGTTGTGCAGTACTGAAATGTATTCCAGTCCTCTGTGTCCCAGTCAATAATTCATACATAGGATTAGAACAGTGGACCTCCATGTTGAACAGATTGTGCTGAACACGAGCTGAGGAGGGACAGGTCTAATGATGTGCTGCAGAGGGAAGAACAGGAGGCCAAGTACACGGATATTTTACTACCTAACGGGCTGGAGTATTTATGGAACTCGGACATGGACTATATAACGTATAGCTTTGGCTCTCAATGTGCTGAGAACATTATAGCAAAGGCCAGAAGAGGTTTAAAACTTCTGATTTAGACGTTTTGTACAGAACTTGTGCCCGACACAGGCCACGCACATGTGAGTCCCAGAGGCAGTTAGTCATTTCTGTGTTTCAGATGACATCACAGAATTCTATAGGTCAGTCATTCAGTTGGTAGCATAGACTGTATATATAAATAGAAGTAACTAACCTGCTAGCTGCCGCGTCCCAAATAGGAAGTGATCTTGAGCACACTTCTGTCTCCATCGACTCCAATTCACTTTGCCCACTCCTCTTTCTGTAACTGCTGCAGTGAGGCTCATCATTTTGGTCTTAAAATGTTCATATTAACCCGCTCTATGTGATCCTGGTGTTTTTAATTCACTATTGTGTCTGTATATCAAGATATTGTCATGATGTCGGTTTTCCCTGTCCTCCCGTGCTCTCTCCCTCTCCCCTACCTGTGTGTCTGGAGCTGGGTGGAGTGCCTGACTCCTCCCGTGCGCACCTGGGGCGCATCAGCCTAATCACCACCACCTGCTGCTGAGTACAAGAAGGCTTGGCAGTCTACACTCGGTGCCAGACCGAATGTTTCTAGCTAAGCTTTGTTATATGGTACTTTCCTGCAAATGCTCATTTGGATTTATGCACCCTCCAGATTCCTGCCTCCACTCGCCCAGCTCCTGCCGCCACGTTCCAGTCCTGGTATCGCCTCCTGCTCGTCTCGTCTCCTGCTCGTCCCGTCTCCTGCTCGTCTCGTCTCCGGCTCGTCTCGTCTCCTGCTCGTCTCGTCTCGTCTCCTGTCCGGTCCTGGTCTCTGGTTTGTCACCCGCTCCCCGCTCTGGTCTTCGTCTGCTCCGCCTGCCCTGGTACCGCACCCGCTTCTATCCCCGTCCTGGTCCTGTCCTGCCCGCCTCTACCTGCACCGCACCCGCCTGGCCCGCTTCCCGTTCCCCGGTTCCCGTGCCCGCCTGTGAACTATCACAATTATAAATAAACACTGTTAAAACTGCTCTGGTCTGCATCTTTTGGTCCTACCCGCACCGTTACGACAGATATGAACATTAATAACAGACTAATCGGGCGCTTCCGTCATTCCCTCCAGCGTTAGCAACAGGTTTGATTGACAGTGTTGCTAAGCGCCCATCGCGTGCTAAACCAGCTAGACCTATAAGTTGGAGGTGCAATTCCAGCTCCCACAGATGAATGCCGTCGTGGCGTCCTTGGGCAAGACACTTAACCCACCTCGCCCTCAGTGTCTGTGTACTCTGCTGTGTAAATGTGTGTCTGTTTGGGGCGAGTGATTCCTTGATGTAAAGCGCTTTGAGTGACTTGAAGGTGGAAAAGCGCTGTATAAAAGCTCTAGTCACTAATAGAAACAATCAGGTTCAAAATGTGTGAGTTTACCCTTTAAACATTTCAAGGTAAAGTACAACAACAGTATGGGGAATATTTGGCTCTTGCAGTAGGAGTATTGTGTGTAATATAAAACAGTTGCAGTATTGTACAGACTCCAGGCTCTACTTTGAAACCTTTAGATATACTCTTTCACACACAGCCTTTTGTTTCAGAGGTGAAAAAGTAGGCCAGAAGAGAACAGCACTGTATAAAATGTATTTATAAGGGAGTACTTGATAGACTGCCTGAATATCGCACTTGTTTGTTGAACTTTGTAGGAACTTTGAAGGCCGAGCTTTCAAGAGATACACCTGCGTCTGATGGAGCCTGGTATAGCAGTAAAAGAAAAAGATAGCATCATATGTAAACAGAATAAAGCATTGTAATATTGCAAATATCTTCAAAGATTATGTATCATATTATTTCAAGGATTACTTATATGTCTAAAATGTAACATATGTATCCAAGTGCAGGGGATTCATCGTAATATATTGTCTTTATGTTGCTTGATGTGTTTATTTTTACTTATTTTAGCTGGTGGTTGTAGTCAAAGATGATTGGCTGGCTGTCATGCCGCGCCTACTCAGATGGAGCTGCTGTCTTGTAATAATGGGACTATAAGGTACTACAGCCTTTAGCACAGCTGTAGTTTTGCAGGTTTCAAACTCTCCTGTGTCATTGTCATGGTCGTGATGGAGCAGCTTGTGATAGTCACTGGTGCTAACAGGCAAGTAATTTTTTATAATGCAACAGTGGTGGAAGGTAATGAAGTATAAGTAGTAAAGCACTGTACTGAAGTAGAATTTTTAGGTATCTGTGCTTTGCTTAAGTACATTTTACAGTGTATACTTTTTACTGTTTACTACATTTAAGAGCTGGTATCTGTACTACAGTATCACTACACTTGCATTTTACCAAATTAACAACGCTTCTGTGAAATACTTTAACTTTTTACTCTTAAAGAACATTTTAAACAGGTACTGTGCAGTTTATGGGGAATCATTAAGCTAGTGATGGATTTTTTGGATCCATTCCCTTCCAAGAGTCGTTCAAAAGACTGGTTCTTTTAATATTTGTTTATATGACATGACCTGATGTGACCTGAACTCATTTAACAAAAGAATGAGATCCGTCTCCAGCGTCTCACTTGAAAGACCCATATTACAGTATTTTCTGATCTGTTATAATGTTGTTTCTTCATCACAAACATGACTGGAGTTATCTTTTGTTTCATTCACACATGTTTAACACACAAACCTGCAGATTTAGGCTGAGCTCTTTTCTCAAACAGAAAACACTCAAGGCATTGTTGGAACATAATAACTTTTTACTTTTACTGAAAAGTAAAAAGTACTTTTCATATGATGGTTGTCATATGAACAGTGATTTTAAGCATGTGAAATACTTTTACTGTTTACTCTTAAAGTACATTTTTAAACAGATACTTTTATTTAAGTACATTTTTTCATGTGATACTTTTGTCTGTACTTTTACTTAAGTAACAAAATTGAGTACTTCATCCACCAACTTAACTTGAAAACTACCACTTCATGACATCACAAGGTGGTACAGAGCATTTTGATTTTTGGAGATGTAGACAGACTAATATTAAAAGGTAACTGAAACATGTGTGAATGAAACAAAACGTAACTCTAAGTCTGTTTTTGAGGAGGTAAAAACATAATAACATGGCTTAAATCTCAGGAGAGTCAATTTTGCATTAATAGGACCTTTAAGGAAGCACTAAACAAAGGCAAAGCAAGGCAAGATTATTTGTATAGCACAATTCGTACACAAAGTAATTCAAAGTGCTTTACAGAATAAGAAGGACATTAAAATTAGAGAAATAAAAACATAATAGAATTAACATTAAAACAAAAGAGTGCAGAATAAAAACCTTTCAGTCATATGCACAGCTAAACAGAACAGTTTTGAGTCTGGATTTAAACATTGTCAAAGTAGAGGCCTGTGTCACATCTTCATCAAGACTGTTCCAGGTTTAAGCTGCATAAAACTGAAACACTGATTCTCCATGTTTAGTCCTGACTCTGGCACCAGCAGGAGGCCGGTCCCTGAAGTCCTCAAATTGCAAGATGGTTCATATGGCACTAACATTTCAGAGATGTACTTTGGTGTTAGGCCATGGAGAGACTTGTTCACAAGCAGAGCTGCTTTAAAGTCTATTCTTTGAGTTACAGGAGACAGTGCAGAGATCTGAGCACAGGACTTATGTGTTCGTACTTTCTGGTTCTGGTCAGGACTCGAGCAGCAGTGTTCTGGATGTGCTGTTCTGTCTTAAGGCTCATTTGGAGAGGCCAGTGAGCAGGTCATTACAGTTGTCTAACTGTTTTCTAAATAGGACTTGAACCAGTTTAGTGCTGTACCAGTGATGCCCTGCATCAGTGTTCAGGCAAATGTCATTTGTCACCTCGACAAGAGCAGTCTCAGTGCTGTGGTGGGGTCTAAAACCTGACTGGAAAATATCAAAGGAGTTGTTCATTTGGAGAAAGTTAATAAGCTGTTGGTAAACAACTTTTTCAAGGACTTTGACTAGAAACGGCAGATTAGAGATTGGTCGGTAATTGTTCAACACTGTGGCATCAAGACTGCTCTTCTTTAGGAGAGGCTTGATAACCGCAGTTTTCAAAGATCTTGGGAATGTTCCAGTTTGAAGTAACATATTAACTATGCAAGCGAGTGGTGATAGCAAACTATTGAACAGACTTTAGAAATTTAGTGGGTAACACATCGAGGCAGCATGTAGATTAACTCAGACTGGTGACGATCTCTTGGACATTTTTGTCAGTTACAGGGGCAGAGTGAGTCAGCTCTAAGTGTCTAGGTGGGTGCTGGGGTGTTATTTGTGTTGTGGAATTAATGGCATATTAATGTCCTGTACCTTGTCATTAAAGAAAACTGCAAACTCATTGCACTTAGATGTAGAAATTAGTTCTAACAGCAGTGGAGCTGGAGGGTTTGTTAATCTGGTTACTGTTGTAAATAGGACACGAGAGTTGTTATTACAACTTCCAATAATGTCAGACAAATACCTTTTCCCTTGTTCTACATAATCTGTGGTTGTACATGTGCATCTTTTCTCTGTAAATCTCATAATGAACTTGGAGCTTAATTTGCCCCATACCCGCTCGGCCCTCCGGCACTCCTTTTTCTGTGCCCTGACTGAGTCATCATTCCTCCATGGTGCTTTCTGCTGATCTTTAACCATTTTAACCTTCATCGGGGCAATGGTGTCCAGAACATTCAAAACACTCGAAGTCACAGAGTTCAACAAATCATCAACATCAGAACATGAGGCATTTTCAAAGTGTATCATTTCCATGAACAGTGCACCTGTCTTATCATTTATGTGTCTCGTTTGAACAACTCCAGGACCATCCGCTGGTTTGGGAATAACAGACAGGTCAAAAAAGACACAGAAATGATCAGACAGAGCAACATCAGCAACACCACATTGACATTTGAAATATTTAGTCCTTTTGTAATGAGCAGGCCCAGAGTGTGTCCTCTGTTGTGGGTGGGCTCGCTGACATGCTGAGTCAGACCAAAGGTTTCAAGGACAGAACTAAGTTCTTTAGCGTTTCTGTCAAACACATTATCCACATGTACATTAAAATCACCTGTAATGACTAAACCATCAAAGTCTGTGCATATGACTGAAAGTATCTCAGTAAAATCATCAATAATACTCAGACAGTGCTGGGGAGGTTTGTATATGACTAAATAGAGTATGGAGGGGGATAGTTTTAGCTCCATTTTAAAGGAAACATACTCAAAAGATGAAAACACCCCAAATGATAGTCTGTGAGTAACTAAATTATCTCTTAAAAAAAGCACACACTTCCACTAGAATTGCATTATCTGTGGTTTTTTTTTTAGCCATATTTTGTTAAAAACATAAAATCAATATTAAAAGAGGAAATAAAATCCTTAATTAAAAATGACCTGTTACATAAAGATCTGACATTGAGCAAAGCAAGTTTCAGATTCTGGGGGAGGGCAGGGGAAGGGCGAGCAGGGGGGAGTTTATGTGAGGGACCAGGTGAGGGCCAAGGAGGTGGGTACGGGGTGGGTAGTATAGTTGATGCCAGAACTCTTGATCATACTATATTAGTTGTGAGGGGAGCCATCTTAATTCCTGATCTGATGAGACTTTCTAAATTACATATGTCAAATTCAAGGCCCAGGGGCCAAATGTGGCCCTCCACATAATTTCATGTGGCCCTCAACAGGGTAAACTAAAAGGTACGATAGTTTTAAAGTGTAATTTTATCAGGAGATAAGCAGTTATACAGCCACATCTAGGCTAATGCATATGCAATATTTGTAACTTGAAGAAGTAATAAATACAGAAACAGTTAATTAACAAGTTAAAAAGTAGTTAGATTTATTTTACATCCGGCCCTTTGAAGGCAGCTGTTTTGCTAATGTGGCCCCCGGTGAAAATATGTTTGACACCCCTGTTCTAGATGGTCAGGAAGGGCCATAGGTGAAGGTGGAGAGGAAAAAGAGAGTGAGGAGTCCCTAGAGGGACTAGATGTAGCAAAGGGGGCCCAGAGATGGTCTGTGGGCAGGGGAGGTGATGGGGGTGCTGCTGGGGCTGAAACCTCTGCTGGGGCTGTCACAGACAGGTTCAAGGCCTGTGACGAGGGCCCAGGGGGAAGTGACACTGGAGATGAATCCTTCACTTGGTAAGGTGGTGGTGCTGTTGTCTTGTTCTCTGGGGGAGGTGGTGGTGCTGCTAAATCGTTTGCTGGGGGAGATGGTTGTGGTGCTGGTGATGACTCCTTCGCTGGGGGAGGTAGTGGTTGTAGTTGTGGCGCTACTGGTGGTGCTGACACATTGGCTTGGTCTCTGGCTGGTGCAGCAGCAATGCTTCTCTCCTTCCTTTTTTCTCTCATTGGGCCAGGACCCTGTCCAGGCCGGTTTCTCAGACCGTGGAGGAGGTTATATGTCAGCACTCTTACTCCACCTCTGCTCAGGTGTGGGCAATTTCCCTTGAACAGGTCCTCTCGTTTCCAGAACAGATCAAAGTTCTCAATGTAATGCAGTCCTCTGGCTACACATTTGTTGAACACCTGAAGCAGCCGGGTAAATTTGTTCATCTTCCTTCTGTCTATGCTAGGAAGAGGTCCACTGATGAATGTCTTAACCTCCATTTTATCAAGCTCCTCAAATGATACAATGAAATTCTTTTTCAAGATTTCAGTCTGATTCATTCTGGTATCAACTGCACCCATGTGCACAATCAGCTGTTTAACTCCTCTGTGTGTTGACAAAACTTTTGGGAGGAGTTTTGTAATCTCAGAAACAGTGTGACTGGGGTAAGAGCATGTTTGGATTCCTCTGTGGGTCACATCTCTGATAGCACAGTCTCCTAACAGCAGCGTATCTCTGACCTTGACCGTCTCTTGCTCTTGTTTTGTGACAAAAATCCATTTTCTGTTTGTATATTAACATCAACATCAGTCTGTGACAGTGGTAAAAATCTGTTTGTAAGTTGTATTTTGGGTGATGTAACAATATTAGCATTGTCTTTTATCAATTGTCGCATTGGTTTGGCATTCTTGTCTTTACAAAGTTTTGGAAAAGACACAGTATCACTCAGGTTTAAGTTGAAAGTAGCAGTTTTTTCACCCTCTTCTTTGAAAATAACTGTGGGTTGCTTACCACTGGAAGTCACAGGGAGCGTTTGGTGAAGTCCTTTTTCAGATTCTAAAACAAATATCCATGCTTATACCTCATTAATTTGTTGTTGATAGTTCCAACAGCGTTCGCAGAAAGAATTCCTTTGGTTTCTTCCCCCGGACATGTCGCTGGCTCGTCAGAAATTTAGTTAAAAAATGTAAACATGGTTTAAAAGTCTTGGTTTACTTTAAAGAAAATCATAACTAAACTAATCTGCCAGTGCTGGAAGCGCTGATTTAAAAAGTAAGTAAAGAAGGAAGCAGCAGGAGCAAGCAAGGTTTGCGTCTGCACTCTTCAGAAGCAGGAAGCAGATTACTACATTACAGATCACTACATTAAGCTAACTTTCTGCTTCGTGCTGATATTCGTTCGTTCAAAGCATATGCCGGCTCAGATTGTGAAGTGTTTACGACTCTCCATTGGCAGAGATAGTAGCTTTGTGAAATTGTCGGTTTAAGAAATGACGTTACCAACGTGCTTACTATCTCCTCTTTTCTGCCTTGCTCCACTCTGCCCCCTGGCCCTTTGTGAACTCCCCTCAGTGGCATCGGTCTGGCGTTGTGTCAGAGACTGCTCACGGAGGACAGGGGGCTTCGGCTGTGTTTGGCCTGCAGAGACAGCGAGGAAGCTGAGGCTGCCTACCGTGCCCTCATCGCCTCCCACCCCGGCGCCCACGTGGACCTACTGAAGGTGGATTTGGGCTCGGTCAAGTCTGTGCTCAGAGCTGCTGCGGAAGTCAGAGCCAGGTTCAAAACATTCCAAACTTACAACAGTTACAATGAGTTTGCAAATTTTTTCAAATAGTGTTACCGTCCACAGATACAGCAGGGTTGATTTTTTGTACCTGAACGCTGGAAAAATGACCAAACCAAAAGTAGACTTAAAGGCATTTTTTAAAGGATTTTTTTCCAGGTATGTTGTGTTTCTATCCTAAAGCTAAAATCTTGTGAGCGGTATGCTTCCTCTCATCCTCCTTTAGGAATGTGATTCATATGCTTGAAACAGCCAAGGGGATCCTAACTCAGGAGAACCGGGTTAACTCAGACGGGCTGCAAGAGGTTTTTGCCACAAACCTTTTTGGGCATTTTCTCCTGGTAAGATAAATATTAAAACAATTCAATTTTATTTCTTTCAGCTGCCCAAAGTGGCTCACACAAAGTCAACAAAAACAGATATACATAAAATATGACACAAAGAACAATAAAACACTGTCTGTTTCTGTTCTGTTGCATGAAGAACAGGCGCAGAGGCACAAGGATCATTCTGTAGATTTTTATTATCGGTTACAGCAAAACAGTTGGGTTAAAGGCAGCATCCAGCAAAATTCAAAGCAGATGAGTCGTGCTGTTTGAGTGCAGAGGATGAGATTGTACCAGTGTTTTATATTAATCCCAGGAGGTTACAGATTAAGAAATTTAAAACAAAGTCAAACAATGTGAGTGTTTTATAACCCTCCCAGAGCGGGGGTCACACATTCCTGAGATGTGACATTAACAAAAATGACCAGAACATGGCTGTAATCTTCCCTTTGTGTGACATGTGGCCACTGCTGCATGATGGGAAACAGAACATTTTGCACCTTTGTAAGAAAATAAACAATGTATTACACTTGTATATTGTCCACAACACCAAAATATCCTGTCCAGCTGGAGCCAAATGTCAAGAAGAAGAGGTGTGTTTTCAGTCCAGTGTAGGTTCTGGCAGGTAGAGGGCGCTGTTCCATAGTGTGGGCGCTGCCACTCTACGTTTTGATCCTGGCCCTGGGCTCTGGTGGAGTGCAGAGGTGCAGTAACTAACTCAGATAAACAGGGCGCACAGAGCACACATTTGGCCCACAACTGTTGTTCTTCCTTTCTCCTCCTCCTCCCTCTCTCCTCCTCTCTCCTCCTCCTCTCCTCCTCTTCTCCTTCCTCACTCCTCCTCCCTCACTCCTCCTCCTCTCCTCCTCCCTCACTCCTCCTCTCTCCTCCTCTGCTCCTCCTTACTCCCTCCTCCTCTCTTCTTCCTCCCTTGCTCCTCCTTCTCTGCTCTTCCCCTTTAATAACAGGACAGAGGACCCCTCACACTGTCAGGCTCAAACAGTGGGTTAGTTTGGCCAAACACCGCAATCTCAGTTTGATTTTGATTTACGTTCCGGACGTTTGCTTTACTCAGCCGAGTCTGCACATCCCTGACACTCCGCACATCCCTGACACTCCGCACATCCCTGACACTCCGCACATCCCTGACACTCCTGACACTCCGCACATCCCTGACACTCTGCACACTCCTGACACTCCGCACATCCCTGACACTCCGCACACCCCTAACACTCCGCACACCCCTGACACTATGCACATCCCTGGCACTTTGCACACCCCTGACACTCCACATGTCCCCAAAACGCTGCACATCTGTGACACTCTGCACACCCCTGACACTCTGCACACCCCTGACACTCTGCACACCCCTGACACTCTGCACACCCCTGACACTCTGACACTCCGCACACCCCTGACATTCTGACACTCTGCACACCCCTGACACTCTGCACATCCCTGACACTCCGCACACCCCTGACACTCTGCACATCCCTGACACTCTGCACATCCCTGACACTCTGCACACCCCTGACACTCTGCACACCCTTTCATCGTTTTTGCTTTGATTGGCCTCGCACATTTGCATTACAGATCAGGGAGCTGGAGCCGCTGCTTTGTCAGTCTGACCACACGTCCAGGGTCATTTGGACGTCTTCTGGTAACGCCTGGCGATCTGCCTTCAGTTTGGAGGACTTCCAGCACAAACAAGGGAACGAGCCCTATAGCTCATCTAAGTATGCCTCCGAGTTGCTCAGCCTGGCTCTGAACCGGCACATGAACAGCCGGGTACGTCCTCATCAGGGACTGTATTTATTTGCTTTACTTATTTTATCAATTTTTGAATTCTTTTGGCAGGGGCTTTATTCATCCGTTGTCTGTCCGGGTATGGTGAGGACTAAAATGACTGAAAGAATCTTGCTCCCTGTCTTCTGGATTCTATTCATGCCAATAATGTGGTTGGTATGTTGTAGTATTGTTGATGTATTTTGACCACTTTTCTTCATAAATCTATTACTCTACTTCCTTTGTCCACAACAGATGAGGATATTCACCAACACATTCACCATAACACCATATAACGGAGCTGAAGCACTGGTAAGTTGCTTCAGATTACAATTGTTAGTTTTCAGATGGTTTGGTGCTACACCTGTGTCATGCTCTCAGATGGGGGCAAGAGCCAGATGTCCTTTTTGATAACGTCATACTTTGCCATGGAATATCCAAAATGTAAATGCACAAATGTTCAACCCATAGACTGTATAAAGAAGTGGACTAAGTGAGTGTAACGTCACCCACAGTATTCGGCTTCAGTCAAATGAAGCTCATCGAGGCAGTTATAGGGGCGAATTTGGAGCAGAATTCCGACTGCGAGTATCATAGCAACCAAAGAGCCAATCCAGAGCAAGGCTGTTGAAGGTAATGCCCTTTCCTGCGCCCATTGCTGGTTTAGCACAAAGTGGGTGATTAGCAACACTGTCAATCAAACCTGTTGCTAACGTTCAGGTGATTTGACTGTTATTAATGTTCATAACTTGATTTCCGAACAAAATAGCAAAATAAAAACTCCAATATCAAGTGACAGAGAGCCGGAAGCGTCCATGATCACTTCCTGTTTGTAACGCAGCGGCTAGCAGGTTAAGGAGGTTAGCTATGTCCATTTATATATACAGTCTATGGTTGAGCATTTTGTATTTTAGTGACTAGAGCCAGGAATTCACTGCATTAAAACAGAAATACAAAAAAATACTTAAATAAAAGTAAAAGTATCACATGAAAAAATCTACTTGAGTAAAAGTATTAAAGTGCCTATTTGAAAATGTATTTACAGAGTAAAAAGTACAGGTTTTATTATATTTTGAGATCTAATAACGCTTCAAATGTAGTGATGTTGAAGATTTGTGTTGAATTTTTTTCTAGCTGTTTTTATTTGTATATTTTTGTTTCAGCAGGTCTCAGACAATTAAAAAAAACTTACTTTACTTTTCAGTCCTGTTCAAAAATGTACAGATACTGCTCTCAAATGTAGTGAAGTAAAAGTAAAAAGTATCTACTGTAAAAAGTACCAATACCTAAAAATTCTACTTAAGTACAGCACTTTTACACTACTTTTACTTCATTATGTTCCACGTTCCACCAGTACACATACACAATGAAATGTTTTTCTCCTTAGCACTGGCTGTTTCTTCAAAAACCTCAGTATCTAGATCCAAGGTCCAAGTATTACAGTTTGACCTCCGTTCTTGGAAGAAACTACATACAACCTCAAAAAGTAAGTAACGCTCTGATGCCAGCAAAAATCTACTACAGTATATAAACTAACTCAGGTTTACTTTCAGATGGACCTTGATGACTCCATGTCTGAGGATCTTTATTTGAAGCTGATGGAACTTGAAAATGAAGTTAAAAGAAAACTGTGACATCAGAACCCTTTTGTATTATTACTGCGCAGCATATTCATCTTTGCAAATAGACCATTTCACATCTAAATATCTTCTGAATGGGCAAAAGTCCTCAGAAAGTCCTTCAAATCTGCCATAGCGCTGTCACTGAAAGACATAAATAATTGGGAGCACCTTCAGCAAATCTGTATCTGACTTTATTACATTAGTTTGAACTTAAAACAAAATCAAGTCACACAGTGTTTCACATCAGTTTGTTTTGTATCATTTGCAGAATTATAGATTTTATTCACCTCCAGATGATAAATACCAACGAGTAACACACATATTTTTTACCTGCAGGGTGATAGCAGTGTTTTGTGTGTATTATGAGACAGTAGCAGTATTTTGTGTGTACTCTGAGACAGCAGCAGTAGTGATGGTATAAGTTGTATTCAGGCGTCTCTCTGAATATAAAGGTCACCACACAGCCCCCAGCTTCATATAAAGGTCACAATAACACGGCCTTCAGGAGGAACACATCCAGACTCACAGGAGCGAGAGCTGCTTCCAAAACAATGTACATCTCTCATGTGGCCTGTCAGAGTCACAGCTAAAATGCTTCCCTCTGATCTGAATGGTCACTACCTAAACCCCAGCCCATGCAGACAATCATGACTGTCATGACTGCTAGTGCAGCCTGTGCAGCTCAGTGAGTGAATTGTGGAGGTTCTTTCACATGAGGCCTGTCCATAAACTGAGAATGGTCTGGTATGGTCTGCTTTTATTTGGACAGGGACAGTGTACAATAATACATAGACCTTAAAAAACAGGACAGATGTTTGGTGCCAGGTTATAGCAAAAATACTCATTTCCACCTGTTGTCCCTGGACAGGCTGATGTTAAGTCAGAGTAACAGTTTGGTGTAGATGGATGAAAGATCTGTAAACACATGGTACATACATCAAATACAACACATCTCACCCCTCAAATACAACATTTCTAAAAACATTCAGTTCACACACATACATACACAACCATACCGCTTCACACATACACACACACCCCCACACGCACACACACACACACACACACACAATCACTCAGTTTCAGATATATACATTCATCATACACATTCACTAAGGTGCAAACTTGCTTTGATATTAGCCATGTCTTTGTCACATGTGCAAACTTCTGAATGAGACACACTTGGACAGAAGCTTGGATGTATTGATTTATCATTAAATATATGATTGTTGAAACAATATATTTTGGGGTTCAATATTTATTATTTGTTCATTTTCTTTGCAAAACTGGGGAGATTTGTTTCATTTTTGTTGTAATACGATAAGATTATCTTTGTTCTACAATAATAATGCTGCAGCTTGTGTCTAAATATTGATTCATTGCTGCTGTTGCAAGACCCAATTATGTTTTTCCAACATGTGCCTCGCTCCAGTACAAATATATTGTATAAGCAGCTCTTGAGGTCAAAGGAAGTCACTGGGTGCCGTCACCTTCTAATTTCAAAGCGCAAAAATCAGGAAGTTCACTGTTAGCATGCTCTTGTTGCACTCATAAACTATTTTTTTTTTAAAACAAAAAAAAAACTCAAACTCAAGTGCATAAGGTGAGTGAGGAATAACTTTGGACCACAGCAAACTTTTTTAAAATGAACTAGTTCTGTTTGTAGGTTTTTAAGGACAGTACAAATCTGGTACAGTGCTTTTATTAAATGTATGTATTATAATATTTATTGCTTCACTGGGATAAGTCAGTGATTTAAAAAAAAATCTCATCTTTCCTTCCTAGTTAAATATTGTAAAAAAAAAAAAAATCCTCAGAGCCACAATTTCTCCACAGAAAAACACTGTACATCTATACACATATGTACATGTGTAAATGTATACACATGTACACATGTATACATGCACATGTGTATACATGTACACATGTGTATACATTTACACATGTGTATACATTTACACATGTATACACATGTACACGTGTATACATGCACATGTGTATACGTGTTTGTACAAGTGAGATGGAGCAGCACCAGCAGACTGCCACACCAGACTGAGCCACATCACACACACACAGAGGCAGAGAGGGTAGCAGTACTGGGGGGCCCTCTAGTGGAAACTGTGCATTATTGCAACTTGGGTACAAGCTCTGAGTGTCTCAGAATCAACACCTGACATGACAGTGGAAACCAGCGACCTCACTAAACCCTTTATACTGGGGCAGGTCCCCAGTATAAATCAGCTGTGCCCCAGTTTGTAAAGACCCAGTCCTACTGCAGGAGGCAAGTGAAGAGCTCAGTTCACGGCATAAGCTCTACTGCACATACAGAGTGTCCCCTGCATTAATGTGGTTAGCACAATAGACCTATGCCTTTTTCTTTAAGCAGCAAAGTGCATTTTAATAAAATGAAAGTCATCACACCATAAAAATAAATATTTTGCTATTTTATCCATCATTACTGAAAGTAACACTATTATCAGATCAATCATGGGGCACACTCCTGTGCCAAGATGACAGTATAGACAGCACAGGGAAAGTCCAATAGTTTGGATTTGAGCAAGTTAGTGTGAACAAATGAAAATAATAGACTTTGTAAGTTCAAAGTCCAGACGTTGTTCTTTCAGGAGTGAATCTACCTTTTTGTCTTCACTGTTCACATGTTTGAATGACTGTTGACACATAAACACTACTGGACACTTTTCTTTTGTAGAAGCATTGATTTTTATTAAAACTCTAGGTGCTGTGACATTTGAGCTGGTCATGTGACACGGCGCAGTCGCCCCCTCTGAAGCCCATATGTGCTCCAGGCCGTGTGAGCAGGACACTGCAGGACAGACTACAGAAGAGTGCTACAAAGAGGCCTATGGAGGAAGGATCCTGGGAATAAAGAAACACCCAGTTTGACTATAAAAGTGATGTTCCAGCATGAAAAAACAAGTCACAGTACAGTCTGCTTGTGCAAAGAGCATATAGTCAGGTTCCTCGCCTGGACTTGTCCAGAGCACGTTCACGCTGTGTGAGGCTGGCTCCTACATGATCCGGGCTGCTAGTCCCACACTCTTAAAAGCTTTTGCACTGTTTCTGGTGTGTGTGTCTGCCATTTCAAACGAGTCCTAAAGCCGTGATCCAAGCAGCACTGATATGTTTGACCTAGGTCCTGTGGTGCAGCACAGAGCAGGAGAGGAGCTGGAGCTCTGAAGGCGGCCAGGCTTTACCAGCATTTAGTGTGGAATCAAAGCTCATGAAGATGTTCTACAAAGCCCAAGCTTTTAGTCACTTTTTATCTTTTGAAAGTGTGTCTCATATTGTTGTAGTCTGCTGCATAAATGTTTAACATAGAAGAGCTCTTCTTTATCTCTTCTATAATATGGTGCAGGTGTCGTATGGAGCTGGCTGTGGTGACGGCGGCTGCTCTGATCACGTCTCGAGTCCCATGTGAGGCACGATTGCCAGAATGTTAGATAAATGCTCCTTTAACAAGCAAAGAAAAGGCAAAGTGAAGATAGATGCATAAATATAAACATGTTTTTTAATGAACAATAACTGATGAAAGTACATTATTTTTTATGTGATCTTGTATTAGTATGCACAGTTTATATATTAATCTTTGGCGATCCACTATCTTAGACCATGAATAAATCAAAACCAGGCAGATCCATGGTTATTCTGTTCATTTAGACCCATTATTACCATAGTTAAAGGTCAAAGTGATAATGGCTGTACTTCACAGAGTTAGATCACTCAGAGTTTGTTCACTCTGGCTGTGTACAAATGGCCAAACTATCCCCTGCATAGGCCACTATTTAGTCATGCCATTTTTAATGATGACCAAATGTCCAGTATGTGAAAAAGTTCCCTCAATGCACTTTAAAAAGTAGTGTCCAACGTTGGTCCCTAGCAGTCATTATAGACCATAATGCATTGCAAGAGTTGGAAAAAAAAAATGTAGACAGCAACATGTCTGGACACAACATGACTGAAATTAAATAAAAGTGCTGGTTTATCGCACAGTTGATCCTTGATTGTGAATTAAACACTCTCACATAAGTTATTGCTTAAGATTACCTGTTAATAATTTCATAATTCCAACTCAGACAAAAAAGAATAATCCAGTCTGTTTTCGCGAGATTATATATATATATATATATATATATATATATATATATATATATATATATATATATATAGAGAGAGAGAGAGAGAGAGAGAGAGAGAGAGAGAGAGAGAGAGAGAGAGAGAGAGAGAGAGAGAGAGAGAGAGAGAGAGAGAGATTTGGCCTGTAACATGTAGCAAAGCTCATTGTACAAGTTGTTTTCCAAATGCAAATTAATAATTTATTTGTTAAATTTCACTTAAATAACAACAGAACAGAAGAATTTTGAACAAGGTTTACCCTTACCTATTTTAATATAAATACGTCACCTTCGGTGGGCCGGATTAATAAGTCCAAAGGGCCGTGTGTGGCCCCTGGCTGTACTTTGCCTATGTCTGCCCCAGAGTCAGATTCAAACACTGGGTCTGATCTGATCTGTGGCCAGCCAAACTGACAAACAGGCCAAACAAACTGCCCCTCGAAATGTGCACTATCACAGACTTTAAATCCAGCCTCAAAACCTATTTATTCAGACTGGCTTTGGCACTCAGTAATACATTGACAATTAACAATTAGTTTTATTTCACTGTTTAATGTTTTACATGTTTTTATAATGTTGATTTATTAAGTTGAAAGACCTCACAGAGGCTAAGCAGCTACGTGCTATCAATAACATGGTTGTTTTAAGTGCAAAAAGCACATTAAAACTCAAGATTCAGCTACATGTTTTGATAACTTAGTGGTTTAAAATAAAAATGAATGGGATATTTATTTCCAGAAGCAGAGGCGGGTGGTCACTGTTACGAATGTTATTGTTGTTACACATCCATATGATTTGCTGTATAATATATATGTAGCTGTTATATCTCACCCTGACCACTAGGGGGAGTATGAGGCTTGTCACACTGTCGGGCAGCAGCTGTAGTGTCTTGGGTGCGCTCGCGGACAGCCCTCACATCCGCTCCCTTTCCTCCTGCGTCTGGTGTTGATGTTTCACAGGTTCCACAGACTCATCACTGCGCCGTTTTTCCACTGTCTGAGACCCTACCTGTCCCTGCGCACCTCCCGAAAGCTCTCCTCCAAAATGTCCTTCCAGTACCCCCAGGCTTTCCGCGACGAGGCAGTGGTGAGTGGAACGAGCTAGCGGGTTAGCCTAGCATGCTAACGTGCCGGCTGCTGCTTCATCATGCTTTCTACGGCTGTTCATTCATTAGGACGGCGGCTTTGTTAGCGTGCTAGTTAGCTTAGCACTGTCAGACGCCTTTGTTTACATTTGCATATTCAAGATTGTCAACTGCTGCTGTCAAAATATGGCTTTAGTGTGAAATTAGAGGAGTGAAATATCGAGTATAGTTGACGTTTTAGAGGAAGTATTTTCATTAGTATTTGTGTTTTAGGTTGACAACTATCATGGACAAAAAGTACCAGATCCCTACAGTTGGCTGGAGGATCCTGACAGTGAGAAAACACAGGTAAGTCACAGATAATTATATGAATACAACAAGAAAATTTGAATGGGAAAAGTGTTGATTTATAGAAATTGAAAGCTGTACATAATATTCTGTGGTAATTTCTAAATCTAAGAGCTATTGAATTCAAATTGAATGCTTGCATTCATCCTAAACCAACATGTTACACGTTAAGGCTGCAAATAACATTCATTTTATTTTATACGTTGTTGTTTTTTTTTTTACAAACAAAACCGTTTCCAAAGTACTGCACATAGACAAAACAATAAAAAGAAACATGACAACTTAAAAAAAAAATGCCCTGTTTGACTAGTAGTTGAGAAATCAGTGATTATTTTTTTGTCAAGTTTTCTAAAGATTATAAATATTCTCTCAATCTGACATGGGGCAAAAATCCTTCCGTCTCCTTTGCCTTGAACCTTTGAAAGCTACATCATAAGGTCAACAATAAGGACCAAGGAGGAGTAAGGAGCAGTGAGGAGAAGGAGCTATAGCTACTTTTGGTAGATCCGAATAACCAGCAGCAAGAATGACAGCTGTTCAGTAAAAACAGACTGCAACAAGCACATCATGCTCCACTACTGCACTGAGTTTTACAAGAATTATTTAAACTTTCCAATCTTTACAGTCAATTTTTCATCAGACCAGCACATAAATAACCCCATCACCGTATATGAGTGAAATGTCCTTGCGCTAAACCTGCTCATGTATGATCTTAAATGAATATATAAAAAACACACACAGAACAGATTCGCCATCAGCAGCACATCCCCTATCACAGAAAGAGCAAATATATTCAGCTAAGTCCTTTAGTCTGACTGCAGCAGCTGCTCTCGTAAAACAGAGCAGCTGCTATCTATTTATGCAAATTAGCAATGTGGTTTTTAGTTTTTGTTACACCTAAAGAAATATGCACAAAGGTGCAGTAAACACATCAAAAGATTATAATATCAAAGGGGCTGATGTGGCTCTATTGCAATTATGCTTAGTATGTTGTGAAGTTGAGTTTTTTATGCAGAAGATTTTAATTAATAATCTGGTGTAATGTATAAGTTGTTAGTATTGGGAAACTTTCAGTTTGATCTGTGCACTGACTTGTGGGATGCCTCATAGCTCCTTATTGCTGGTTAGGAGCCTCACGCGTTTCCTATGCTAAAGGAGCTATGAAAGGAAACATAATGTCTCCTTTCCTTACTCCTTCCTAACTTCACTGATCAACTGGGATGGTCCTTGTCATGGCTCATGACGATGGCTCATGTTTGAGGTCAATGATAAGGAAATGAGCTTCCTAGGTGCATTTAAGCCATTCGGATAGGGCCATTAGGCTCATATTATGTTATTTTCGGATCTATGATGGTCAGCACTCTCATTAGTCTAGTTTTTATTATGTGATATGAGGAAAATGTATTATCTACATAAAAAACATAAATGACCATGTTACACTATCATCTGATCTATGTTATAATGTTGTTTCCTCATCACAAACAGACCTGGAGTTGTGTTTTGTTTCATTCACAAATATTTAACACAAACCCTGCATATTTAGGCTGAGGTCTTCTCTCCAACAGAAAACACTCACCACCTTGTGATGTCATGCGGTAAAACAGGAAGTGCTATATATAACATGCACACACATAATATGTGTGTGTTACTCAAACGTGTGAATGAAACAAAACACAAAATGGCTTAAATGCATAATGGGACCTTTTTAAAGCTTCTAAATATAGAATATTTAAGAATAAAGTGTATTATTAATTAACTTTTTTTGCTTTTTTGACATTTTGAACTAATTGAGCTGATGATATAGGTCAGTTGGCATGTGGCTGTAGTTCAGAGAATAAAACTATAAACATATGATTACGATAATTTTTATGATCTTCTTGTGGCAATTATTCATCCCAAATAATTTAATAGTTTGAAGGAGTTGTTGTTTTTTTTATATTAATCTGAAACTGTAATATGGTATTTGCTATATGTACATGACATGCACATTAAAAAAAGACGAGTGGGAGGACATGTATCTGCATTGGACATGATTAATTTCTATTTTAAAATCCTGTCTGTTTGCTGTCTCTGTCCCAGGCCTTTGTCACAGCACAGAACCAGCTGACGTTGCCCTTCTTGGAGCAGTGTGAGGTCCGAGAGCTGTTCAAAGAGCGAATGACAGAGCTGTACGATTACCCCAAGTACAGCTGCCCGTTCAAGAGAGGGAGCAGGTGAGCAGAAACCTGTCACTGATTTAACTCTATTTAACTTTAAACCTTTTTGCTCTATAGAGTATTAAGTATGCTGTCTGCATTGTGTCAAATTTCATCAATTACTGACCCAAAAGTACAGCTGGGATGCTCTGCTCCATCTGACCCTCTTCTCTGCATCCTCTGTAATGACTATTACACATACAGTGTGAAAATGAATATGTCACGGTACCACAGTGGAGAGAAGTGGTTCACATGAAAGCCCCAGAAACAAACATTATTGTCAGTAGATTTGGGTAGAACATTGATTATGTGAAATATCTCATGTTTTCTCATGTATTTTGATTGGCAGGTACTTCCACTTCTACAACACTGGGCTGCAGAACCAGAGTGTCATGTACGTCCAGGAGAGTCTAGAGGCGGAGCCCACAGTGTTCCTAGACCCAAACACCTTCTCTGACGATGGAACAGTGGCACTACGAGGTACACAACCCAGTCTGATATAATGCACTTATTATATTAGTCTGTATGAACATGGGTGCTGCTGCTCACAAGGTGACCCAGGGCTGCTTTGGGTACAGAACCAGCCACTAAGTTTGTGCAGTGAATGAACGATGCATGAAATTGTGAAGAAATTCTATAAAGAGCCATATTAAAGGACCTGTACTTGATGTTGAACCATGAGTTAGGAATATGCTTTAGTGTCACTTTGATGTTGTTTAACTGGGATCCAGAATACACATTAAAACATTAAAAGTTCACAGAAGAAAACTGGTGTCCCTGTCATGAATGCACTGCTTGATTTAAAGGTGCTTTATCTTAACCAGAAGAGACTTAAATCATGTACAGGCCCTTTAAACTATATCAGCTACTATGTTGAAACAAATGTTGGAATAAAAATGGATGATTCCAAGTGTATCCTGGCCATAACTTTTCTATTAAAAATAAAGGAACAAGCAGGCTGTTTAATTCTCATGTTGTTTCCACGTTGCTGCAGGCTACGCGTTCTCGGAGGACGGGGAGTACCTGGCCTACGGCACCAGTGCCAGCGGCTCTGACTGGGTGGAGATCCGCTTCCTCCGGGTGGAAGGGGCCGTGCCTCTGGAGGACCGGCTGCTCAGGGTCAAGTTCAGCTGCATGTCCTGGACCCACGACGGGAAGGGTCTCTTCTACAACTCCTACCCCGAGCAGGAGGGCAAAAGTGACGGTCAGCACTCTCATTAGTCTAGTTTTTATTATGTGATATGAGGAAAATTAATTATTATCTACATAAAAAATATAAATGACCATAGTACACTATCATCTGATTTATGTTATAGTGTTTCTTCATCATAATCAGACCTGGAGTTGTGTTTTGTTTCATTCACACATGTTTAACACATAAACCCTGTATATTTAGGCTGAGTTCTTCCTTCAAACTGAAAACATTCTATTTTACCTTGTGATGTCATGTGGTAATTACTGTAGACTTGACAATCTCACAAGGTGGAACAGAGCATTTTGGGCTTTGGAGATGTAGCCAGACTAATAATAGTTTCCCAGACATGTGTGAATGAAGCAAAACACAACTCCAGGTATGTTTTTGATTAAGTACCAACATTCTGACATGACTAAAATCTCATTGTGTCAGTTTTTAGTAATAAAGAAAAGGAAAAAGCATGTGACTTCTATTCATCAGTGAAGCCATTTTGAATTGAGTGAATTGTCTGTAAAACCTCTAGTTATTATGTGGCTGTTATGTGGCTGTACAGTTAACACTAACATTCACCTTGTGTATTTTGAACACAGAAGCATAGAAAATCATTTTAAACTAATGAACCGGTGCAGTGACCGCATATTGATCTAAACAAAGAGAGAGACCGCTGCACTAGGGTAAAAAAATCACTAGTGTAAAAAATAGTCCATTATTTTGCAATAAAACAAAAAAGTATTCCAAAAAACATTCTTGTTTATTTTTCATATAGTGTATTGAAAATTCTGTTCATACTTTTCGAGATTCTTGTAATAGAAGTGTATTTTCTCTCCTCAGGCACAGAGACGTCGACAAACCTGCATCAGAAGCTGTACTATCACGTGCTGGGGAGCGCTCAGGCCGAGGATGTGCTGTGTGCAGAGTTCCCCGAGCAGCCTAAGTGGATGAGCGGAGCCGAGGTACTGCTCTTCTTTACTGTTAGTGTGTATGTTAAAAAATAGGCTAAGCAGGTCCCAGTGAGTGCATTGAGAAGAGGGCGGAGATAGGGGGTAGGGGAACGCAGGACAACATTACAGAATGACTCAAACAGGCATAAATCAATCAATATCCAACTCTGAGTAAAGTAATGGTGAGGGATCATTGTTATAACAGGGTTAAAAGCTCATACAACTGGATTTTGACATAATCTGTCCCTTTAAGTTTTACTTTCATTAAATAATTTCAAGTCAAACATTTTGGATATGTAAATATTTGCAAGTAAAATGGTGTTGTCTCTTCCCTCTTCTGTGCAGGTTTCAGACGATGGGCGTTACGTGCTGCTGTCCATCAGAGAGGGCTGTGATCCAGTCAACAGACTGTGGTACTGTGATCTCCAGACGCAGCCTCAGGGAATCACAGGTCAGAGCTGCTGCTTTTATTAAGTTTGAATAACATTTGCTTAGCATTTCTTTCTTAAAGGCCTGGAACAAATGTTCATTGGATTTCTATATAGGAGCCTTTCAAATCACCCAAAGCACTTAATTAATTCACTCTACACTCAGTGTAGATTGACAGTGTAGTTAAACCACCACTATCAGCTCCTCTGCTTAAGGACACAACAACAGTTTCCCCTAGGGCCACTTTGCAGCTCTGATTTCCACCTGCCCCTTTATGATGCATCACAACAAACATGATCCTGATTGACTTAGAATTTCCATGTACTTTAATTTTGAATCTTTTATTTATTTAGTAGCCTACTAGAGATGTCAGCAGTATTGGATTAATTGTGGTTATGCAGGTCACAATATCATAAAATATAATAATCTGGACCATTTTGGAAACAAAATTAAGTAATTTCAATTCAATCTCCAGAAACGTAAACCTAACCATATAGTGCATTTTATGTGGCCATTTATCACTATAACTTTACTTTTGCATTAAGAAAGTTAGATTTCATAATGCTGGCCACATATGAGAGGTGTGATAATGGATTAGAATGAAAGAAAATAAAGGATCGTGTTTTGTGTAAACGTGGCTATTCATTAACTCGTGATGTTTCTTCTGACAATAATCGTAACACTAAAATTTAATATTGTGACATCTGTATAGCCTGTATTTGGTGATTTAAAAAACAAAAATAATAATAATTAGTTTATCCTTTCTGACTGTCCCTTGCTATGTTCTGCAGGCCTTTTGCCGTGGGTGAAGCTGATCGATAACTTTGACGCAGAGTACGAGTATGTGACAAATGAAGGCACAGTGTTTACATTTAAGACCAACCTGGAGGCTCCGCGATATCGCCTCATCAACATCGACTTCTCCTGTCCAGAGCCAAGCAGCTGGAAGGAGCTCATCCCACAACACGACAAGGACGTTATAGGTGAGAACATTGATTTGAACATGTTCAGTTATAGATTTTACTCATGACAATTGCAATGCAGATTTATTGTTAATTACAAAAACACTGGAAATGATGGAAGTTACTTATGTTATAATTTGGTGCTTTGGTTCTCAAGACAATTATCCAATCAGAAAGCAGAAACCTAAAAGGACTCTCTGATGTAAATGGTCACTACCTAAACCCCAGCACCTGCAGATAATCATGGCTCAGTGCTAGTGCAGCCTCTGCAGCTCAGTGAGTGAATTCTGGAGGTTCTTTCACATGAGGCCTATCCATAAACTGAGAATGAGACACACTTGTATGTGTCTCTTTCTGCAGGTTAAGGCTCTGGCAACACAGATTCAGTTGTGTTTATAGTAGCTTGCAAATTAGATAAAGATTGTTTTTCCCCAGTTGAGCATCTTGTAGACTGTGTGCAGTGGTCTGATGTTGTTACAAAGTCATATTTTTACATCTCATTATAAAGCATTTTATTGATCATAAACCCGGAGAGAGCCAGAAGTGTTGCTACGATTGATGAAGCTTTGACGGTCCAGTCCATCGTACTCCACTTTGCTGTCTAGAGATGCTGTTCTAAAGCTGGGCCTGATAATTCATGCATGTGATGTCAATACTAGTGATGTGCCAGAGGGTGTGTGAGAGCTGGGAATTGGATTGATTGGATTGGATTAACTCAAACCCTATTGGCCCTATTCAAACCCTCCTTACAGTGAGCTGTAAAATTCTGTGCAAGGCTCTGCCCACAAGCCTATGTCACCCATGCTCCCACATGACAATGCTCCATAAATATACAAAAACATGAAACAAAACTATACATGGCAACTTTACAAACCTGATGTGATGTGCAGTAGTTTCATTAATGGCATGTACACTGATTGTAATGTGATAGCACTCTGAAGCTCTCTGAAGGAGGAGTGACTTAGCACAAAATAAATATAATTCACTTAAAACAAAAGAGTGCAATATTTAAGTGTTTGGATAACAAAGTTGACTGTTGTGTGTTCCTGTGTGGTGTGCAGTGTTTGCGACATGCACATACTCCAGCCTCCTGTTCGTGTGCTTCCTCCATGATGTGAAGAACGTGCTGAAGATGTACCAGCTGAGCTCCGGGGAGGAGCTCCGGACTTTCCCACTGGATGTGGGCTCCATCGTGGGCTTCACTGGACGCAAGAGGGACACAGAGATCTTCTACTACTTCACCTCGTTCCTCTCTCCGGGTAAACTTTCGCTGTTTACGTTTACATCATTGAGCCCTTTACAAACAAGGCACCCGGGTGATCTCTGGGCGCTGTCCCCAACTCTTTTGCTCTGAGCAGTACATATTAAGGTATCCAAGTAGTAAGTATAGAAAATCGGATACTAATCGATAATAAAACTAGTATCACAACTAGATACTCATTTGAGCAAGTATCAATACTAAAAAAGTCACATTCACAGAAATGAACCTTTCCTGAATATCTTTAGAATGATCTTGAGATGTCTCAGAACAAGCATAAGACACATAGACTAGTATACACCCATGGACCACTATGAACCTACTGGACTGAGGGATAACAAAGATATAAGGACACATTGGAATAAATAAAAAAAAATAATGGTGAAAATTAGGGATGCACGTTAATATTGATCACTGATAATTATCGTCTGATAATAGCAATTATGACGTCACGCGATAATTCCGATACTGTCTTTTTGATTTAATGTGATCATTGGAAGCAAAAAATACACTTTCCCCCCGAGGTTTTCTTCCTCAGAGTGATCACTCTGAGCCCTAGCTCTGCGCCCTGCTCCAGCCACACACACACAAAGCAGCCCCGGTTAAAGAAGTAGCTTATCACCATCAGGTTGATGTACAACGCATTGACCAGTGCTAAGATGCAAATTTGAAAATCCAAATCTGTATATCTGGAATTGTGGCAAGTTTTAGAAGGTTATCTCTCTCTAAATCAGAAATAAAATGACTGTCTTCCTGTTTTTTCCAGCCATTATTTACCACTGTGACCTGACCAAGGAGCCTCTGCAGCCTCATGTGTTCAGAGAAGTCACTGTCAAAGGCTTCAACCCAGCAGACTACCAGACCACACAGGCAAGACCCTCTCCCACACACTTTATTTGCACCATTTATTACATTGCATTATTTATGACTATTATAAAAGCAGTTATTGTCATCACCCAGGTGTTCTACCCATCCAAAGACGGCACTCAGATCCCCATGTTCATCGTGCATAAGAAGGGCATCGCTCTGGACGGCTCTCACCCGGGCTTTCTCTACGGCTACGGGGGCTTCAACATCTCCATCACCCCCAGCTACAGCGTGTCCCGCCTCATCTTTGTCAGACACCTGGGGGGAGTGCTCGCTGTGGCCAACATCAGGGGAGGCGGCGAGTATGGGGAGACCTGGCACAAAGGTGAGGAGGCTGTTGAGGCAGAATTTGGTGCTAACTATTCAACATGTGAATATAGACGTGTCTTATGATTATTATCTACAAATGGGGCTGAATTTTTTGACTAGCATTGCAATTACGTTTCAGTTTGTAATATGTTTCATTTGAATTCTTTTCAAAGTTCACATTTTAAGCATCATTCAGGAGCATTAACATTTTAGAGAAGATATGAACTGCTAAACTCATCCGATGCATTTCAGAACATGTTTGTAGAGGTCTAAACTACAGGGCTAAACAAGCAGTCCTTCCAACTCAAAGTGCAATTTTGATTTAGACTGTGATGAGTCTTGTAAATGCAGGACCTGTTGGCTTGAAACAAATGGAAACAATATTGCAGTTCTTCTCTGTATGTGTTTTTTCCTTTATAATATTTGATATATTTTACATCTGGTTTCATGACCTGCCAACGCTTTTTACAATACTTAAAAAATGTGTTTAGTCTGAAATTGTATCCTGTCTCTATGATTTCCGATGGCCATGAGTGCATACAGTCATACATGTCAAAACCAACATGGTTTAACTTTGGTCCGTTTAAATCTGAGATGAGAGAATAGATTTTGTTCTGAATTATTTCCTAGATTAGAAAAAAATCTATGCCATTTATAGTTTTACCATTTATATTTACCATTTATAGTTAGTTACTCCTATTTTCAACTATAAAACTTAACGTAAACACACAAAATGGGTGGGCCTTTTTTTTTTTTTTTCCTGAGGGCCATATTTGAATCCAGATATGTAGTCGAGGGCTGGACCAATGTGATCACTGGTGTATAATAAGCAAATTAGATCTGCTCCAGCGATGCACCGTCCAACACAGATGACGATACTTTTAGGAAAATGTAACTTTCTTTAAAACACTGTTAACTTATTACGAAAGAGCCAGTTATGTTGTGTAACTTTTATTTATCTCCCAGATCACTACTGAACAGCTTTATATGAATAAAAGTTTAAACATTATGGGACGTCCTAGGCTAAAATCAGCCCTTAAATAGTCTTATTACATCCAATTAAAGGCCCAACCAAGATATCAACTGAACTGATATCATGGACCCAATCCAGCTTTCAGCATTGGCACTGATATTTGATGCCAGTATCTGTATCGCTGCATCCCTAGCCTACTCTATAAATTCTCACAACCAAAATTCTAATTCCAGTGCAGCCCAAACTAAATCCTGAAGTATTCAAAACACTAACAATATTTCGAATAAAGGTTATCTTATTAATTTATCTTCTAACAAAAACATTTGTCCTTTTTCTTTTCCTTTGCAGCGGGCATGTTGGCCAACAAACAGAACTGCTTCACAGACTTCCAGTGTGCGGCCGAGTACCTGATTAAAGAGGGCTACACCTCCGCCTCCAAACTCACCATCAACGGAGGGTCTAACGGAGGCCTGCTCGTGGGTGTGTGCAGACTGCTACTGCGGCTAGGGCCAAGGGGACAGTGAGGGCAAGGCTCAAGAGTCATTGTTTAACTTAAAACAAGACATCTGAGTGACTGTTTTCTGTCTGTTATTTTAAAAGCAATATTCAGTTCACAAAACATCTTTTAAGGATTTCATTTTAACAGTCCCATGAGGTCTAGACCACAGGGTTATCAGGCTTTAGACATACGCCTTGCCATTTGCTAACTGATTGGTAGACAAGTGAATATTGAATTCTACTCCCTAATAATGAATCCTTTTTGATGATTCTCTGCTTCTCTGCTTGTGTGTGCGTAGCGGCCTGTGTGAACCAGCGCCCGGAGCTGTTTGGCTGTGCTGTGGCTCAGGTGGGGGTCATGGACATGTTAAAGTTCCATAAGTTCACCATCGGACACGCCTGGACCACGGACTACGGCTGCTCCGAGGACAAGGAGCAGTTTGAGTGTCTCATTAAGTACGTGCTCATATCTCTCTCATAATATTACGCACACACATGGGTTAGCACGGTTACGACTCATAGTTTGTGTTATAGGACTGGGGAAGTAGGGTGGAAGTTCATCATGTATCCAGTGGACAGTGCTGCTGTACTGGCAAATATTCTGCCAAAAGTCTGTAGAGATCGATGTATTGACGAGGCCTGCCACAATAACAAATTTTTAAGTTAGATATGTTGCTGAAGTAAATATAGACAATAAACGATAATATTGGAACTAATTTATGCCACTGACAGAAAAACCTAAGAGCAGATTTAAACTACAGAAATTATTCTAAATCTACAATATTGTTAAAAAATCATGAGCAGCAATAAATAAACAGCATAATGAAACACTTTAATCGTTAGTTTGCATCTGTAATGAGTCATAGACGTTATTCAACCTTTTATGGCTTAAATGTGTAGCCAAAAAATTACCAAATATTTCCCAGTAGTGCAAAGAAAAAATACACACAATAAATACTGACCCCAAAACTATATACTTCCAGCTGTCATATATTGAATCATAAGTCGATATAGTCATTATTGTGACAGGTCTAGTATTGACAAAGACCATCATATTCATTGAAGACTAACAGCTGGCTACTCAAGTAAACATCAGCAAAAAAAGGTGTGATTACAACTTCCTTATGTTTTTATTGCATAAATACTCTATTTCTCTTGTTAACATGCTAATTTATATAGGATTCTCTAACAATGCACAAACACAAATCAAAATAGTATAATGAAAAAAAAAATATTGAGTAACATTACTTCAAAATAATTTTACTCCATTTTTATCTATCTATCTAATATACTCAATTAAAGTAGAAAAAGTAAGAGTAAAGTAAAGTAAGAGTAACTGTCTGCTTTTGACATCTGACTTACAATTTAAAGTAAATAAGTAACCATTAAATACTGCACAAAATATGGTATTTTCAAACAAATATTTCAAAGTAAATCCACCTGAGTAAATATAACTGCTTCATTACCTCTGTCCTCCCTGCTCTCCTGGCCTCCTCCTCAGGTACTCTCCTCTACATAACATCTGCGTGCCTGAGGGGAGCGGCGTGCAGTACCCGGCCGTGCTGCTCCTCACCGGGGACCACGACGACCGCGTGGTGCCCCTCCACTCGCTCAAGTACATGGCCACGCTGCAGCACGTGGTGGGCCGCAGCCCCCAGCAAACCAAGCCCCTCTTCATCCTGGTGGACACCAAGTCAGGCCACGGAGCAGGCAAGCCCACCAGCAAGGTCATCCAGGAGGTGGCCGACACGTACGCCTTCATCGCCCGCTGCCTCCACCTCTCCTGGGTCAAATAACATGCACGGCTGGACACATGCACACACAATGGCCAGTTTATTATGTACAACAGTATTTAGCTTATCAGTAAGTGACATCATGCTGGGGGTGTTCTGCATGTGTCCTCTATGGTGCAATGTTCAGCAGTTCCCATGGTTGCACAATGTACGCATCAACAAACACTGTCAAAAAAGTTTTAAGAACACTAAATGGATTTAAACCAAGCATTTTCAGGAGACTCTGAACCTGAGCGTTCATGGTCCTGTTTAGGAGTTTGATTTTCAACTTAAAGGTGAGAGCGACTAACTGAAAAACTGTTGGCTAATGCTAACTAGCCTTTGACTGTAATGTTATTTCAGAGGGAATTGTTTAATGGTACAAATCAGGTAACCTCTTGTAGTTCTAGCTAAGTCAGTTCTTTATGGTCAGATTGTGTTAAAACAAAACTCAGATAAAATCTAACAGCTGCAGACAGAGCAGTGTCCTACAGTTAGCATAACACCCCCAGGGAATGTTGATGACATCAGCTGTGAAGCATCAATAGCTAATTAAGCCGAGGAAATAAGCCAGTTAATGGGTTTTCCTTGTAGAGGTAACATTTTGAAGAATGTAAGTCATTCAAAAGATGGGATATTTTGTTAATTACTATGGCAACGGTACTGCCTAAAACCTATGGGTGGGTTATGTTCACAGCATGTTGTGATTAGGGATACACAGCTTTTTCAATTCTGATACAGATATGAATACTGCCGATACCAGATCTTAACACACTTATTTCTTTAAAAACACAGTTAATTTATTACACAAGAGCTCGAGCTGTTATGTGTCCTCCACAATAAGTACTGAACAGCTTTTTTATGAGTAAAAATTCAAAAAATAGGAGACATTCTGGGCTTATTACATCTGATTAAAGACTTAACCAGGATATCTGCTTGTTTTGATATTATTGAAACGATACTCAATATCCAGCTCATTTTTCAGTATCTGCACCAGCACTCTATACCAGTATCGGTATCGGTGCATCCCTAAATGTAATGTCATAATTTCAGATGGAGGGCAAAGGCCGTATAGTTCTCTTGAAGAAAAAAATGTTTGAAAAGTAGGATTCTGATGTTCAGTCGAAACCAATTCCAGGAGCATTAACATTTGAGAGAAAGCTGAAATCCCATGCATTTCAGAACAGGTTTGTAGGATCTAAACTACAGTGAAACTAGATTTTCTCTATAAAAAGACACGATATTTTTGTTCTTTACATAGAAAACTGTATCTTTAATAATCACAGCCATTGTAATTTCATAATTTCACTAGCTCAAATTTCATTTTAGTTGTGATGTATTGTACAACCCTTTCAGAGAGAAAATGTACATGTTTGACCATTTTTTTATGTTAAAGGTCCTATATTACATAAAATTGACTCTTGTGAACTCTTAGTCATGTTTGTCCTCAAAGAACAGACCTGGAGTTGTGTTTTGTTTCATTCACACATGTTTGAGTAACACTTTATTATTAGTCTGTTACATCTCCACAGCTCAATATGCTCTGTTCCACCTTGTGATGTCATGAAGTGGTAATTTTCAAGTTAACACCTTTATCTTTTGTTCAGAAGAGTCTGGATAATTTCATACCTGGAATTATTCTAGTGAACGTGCATGGAGTACTTCCTGTATCACCACATGACATCACAAGGTGGAGTAATATAGGTTTACTCAAACAGTGTTTTCTGTTTGAGAGAAGAACACTGTAAATCTGCAGGGTTTGTGTGTTAAATATGTGTGAATGACTCCAGGTCTGTTGTGACGAGGAAACATTATAACAGATCATAAAATCGTCTAATATGGACCTTTAAGGACTGGCTCTACACATGTGCTTTATTAATTTAATGTCATAAAGTTCTTCAAATGACAATAATCATCTGTCATCACAACACTGTAATCCGACCATAGTTTTAAATTAAAGTTACTATAGATTGCACATTTGCTGACCTGGTTTATGGTTAATATCTCTAACTACTGGGCCTGTCCACGTGAAACAAAAACAGAAACAAAGCTGATTTATCTTGAACTTTGTCAGTTTCACTTTCAAAACTGATCAACATTATTGGATGTGGCTTTTCAGTTTGGCTGTTTAGGTTTTTATTGGCTCTCCATCTGAAATAATGACATGTTAAAAGAACAGTGAATGCAATCTAAGTAATGAGACAGACTTACTTCATATCTTCAAGGTGTGTAATTCACCTTCAGTATACTAGTAGCTAGAAGCAATATCTTTTACAAGACTTTAAAATGTGTAGTGAGAGTAAACCCTGCTCTCTGATGCTCCCTCGACAAACCGCTGTACCTAATAACATGGCTGCCATGTGTATTTCAGTGTATGCAGAGTTCAAGAAGTCATATTTAATACAGTTCAAAACAAAAGGATCTTTTGTACTGATGTGTAAGAATTCATTTCATTAATCTGTTTTTAGCCTTGTTGACACCGACAGCACTTAATAATTCATTTACAGCAGTCTACAGGTGCAGTCAATACATTATGATTTTTATTTTTTTTTTAGTTCAGTTAAATATGGTTTCAATAACTATCAGTAATTATTCAAATTAATTATGATCTCAAATTATCTCACAAAAATGTTGCTTAAAGGGCCCGTGTTGTTTCCTCATCACAAACAGACCTGGAGTTGTGTTTTTTTTTTTCATTTACACATGTTTAACACAAAAACCCTGCATATTTAGGCTGAGGTCTTTTCTCAAACTGGAAAAGCTCTGTTCCACCTTGTGATGTCATGTGGTAATACAGGAAGTGCTCCTCTGTGTTTTTACGTAAAAGGTAAAGGTACATGCTAACTTGAAAACTCCTACTAAATGATGAGCTTTGGAGATTGAAGACAGACTAATTATAAAGTGTTCCTCAAAGATGTGTGAATGAAACAAAACACAACTCCAGGTCTGTTTTTGAGGAGGAAACACATTATAACATGATACTTTTAAGATAATTTACTCTATATGTACAGATTTGTTTTACTTTTAATTGAAACAAAAAAAAAAAAAAAACACAATCAAATGTATTAACATGCACTTGTATAAACACAAATGCTATTTTGAAATTAAAATGTCATCCATGTGTTACTGCTAAGCTAGCACAGACCGTTACATGCTACTACTTGAGGTTAGCCAAGTCACTAATACAGTACAGCCATAACATTGTTTCTGTAGTATTTATTTATCAGACCCACATTAAAACTGCACTATTTAACTTTTCTGCCAAGGGTCTGTCACCTGCTTGTTTCCATGGAGATTTTTTGCTTTGTTTAAAATGTCCCACAGTTTGGGATTAAACTTTATTCAATTACAGGGGTGTTTGGGGCTAAAAAAAAAAAAAAACACAAAAGAAACTTGAGAAACATTTTTACTGTGAGTAGGATGGCCTCTCCACAGATCTGCCTGTAACTTTGGCCATGGAGCTAGAGAAGATAAATGTCATACTAGTATTGATAACAAAATTTCCAAGTCAATTTCAATACTAAGGAATAGACTCGATACTCAATACTGATTCTGATACATCGATGATAATAAAAAACACTCTTCACACTGATACAGCTCAAGATCATTCTAAAACTGTTCAGGAAAGGTGCATTTCTGTCAATGTGACTTTTTAGTATCAATACCTGCTCATATCTCGTTTCGATACTAGCTTTAGTATCGACTAGTATCTGATTTTCTATATATTTGACAGCCCTATGCCGTACTGTGGAACATTCCCAGCAAAGTAATAACATCTCCATGGACAAAAGCGTATTTTAGACCCTCCATCAGCAAAGTTGCATATTGCACATTTTAATATGGAGTATCATACTGTGTTAATGAAATACTGGTGATAGAACAGTATTGATAAAAGAATTACATTTGAAAAAAAGGAAAAAAAATGGTTGAATGCAGTGTGTGAGTGATTAATGATGTCTACCTCTGACTTTTGTGCTGTTTTTAAAGGGAACAGGACACTATCACAATAAACTTTTTAAACAGTGCCGTGCCATGGAGTTCTTTGTGTACTGATGTGAACATAAAGTATAACTGCTACTTTGGGCTTTAGGTGGAGTACACACAGGCCCTCTGTGTAAGGATGAGGTGGACACAGCCTGAACAGTCATCATGGAAAGGATGGCCAGGGAGTCAGCTTTTAACATTTATTTGAACAATGAATAGACCCTAATAATTATGAAAGGACTTAAAGGAGCTGTGTGTATGCAGTCTGCCACTTAGTGCGTCATCAGAAGTATAATACTCCCTACAACAGAAGCATAGGCAGATGGGACTGTACTAGACTGGACTATACTTTACAGGATCATGTCTTGAGGTTCATGTCTCCGGGCGCTGGGTCCTGTACTGATATAAAAAAACTTCTCCTGCGTTAGAACTCCTTTGTCATGCCTTTTCTCTTCAATTCTTGTTCTACTACAATTCCTTCTACAACACTGGGGCTTAGGTAGTGACGAGTCAGATCAGAGAGAGTCCTTTGTGTTCAAACCAACTGGACTTCAACATTGAAACTGGCAACACAAATGATATCAGTAAGAGCCATATTTGATTTGAACATCTGGGGATAAAGACGGCCTAGGTCATCTTTATGGGATTTAAAATAAAAAATATGAGACCTTTAAATAGGGAAAGCAATGTATTTAATTATAATGTATACCAAAGTTGCTAGTCTAAATATGTTGTAATAATACCCACCTTTACAAATAATCAGGTATAACTGCATTAATTTCATCCAAACAGAACTCGCGCAATCCCAACTTCATCCACCAGGTGTCTCTGTGCACCCGGCGTGAGCACGTGCAGCAGCAGAGGGAGGAGGGAGGGGCCAGAGCTCGGGTGGTCCCATGGGTGGTCCCGGGGGTGGGGGTCTCTCACACGAGGAGGGCCCCACGTGGATTATTCACCATCCATGTTCTGTGTCAGAGACCAGAGAACCAGAGCCCAGGGCCGCCCCGTGTGTCCTGTGTCCGCTGGGCGAGCACCGAGAGGGGGCATCATCAGTCACGACCATCACTGCAGGAGGGAGAGAGGGGGATTATAGAAGGATTAAATTAATATGACAACAGGAAAAAAGCAAAATGTGATTAACTTATTGGTGGAGATTGTAGGCTATGGAATAATAGACTTTTGTTTAGACATTTAGACAGTTTAACCTGACTCTCTAAATGTTTCTATGTTGATTTCTATAATGTTCCTCCACACTGTTTATGTTTTGTTATTTTTTTGTTTTGTTCAGTATGAAAAAAAGACAATTTAATAAGCAATTGTAATTGTATAAGCTAAAAAAAGCAGTGAAAAACTTAAAGAGTTATGCTGTGTAGGCCTATTACAATAGTTGATATGGTTAGTGACTACTGCAAGTTTTCAGGGTATAGGCTTTTAAATGATTAAGATATTTATTTCAGGCCAACGATATGATTCCCCAAAGCTTCAAAGTGAAAAAAAAAAAAAAATGTAATGAGAATATTGTATTGAAATATTATGAATCATATGCTGTACAGAAATAGCCTCTCTCTAAAGTTAAGGCAAAGAGTCATCTGCAGATTTGCAAATAAGCTAAAAATAAATTAAATGCTTGAATAGTTGCTATGGAGATCAAAAGTGACCCCCCCCCCCCCTGGGTCCTGGAGGTAAATTTCATCATTCATTTTACTCATAGACTTTCTGAAAAAAAATAATAGGTAATAAAAGTTTGAAACCTCGGGGATAATCAGCTCTGTGGTAATTAATGACCACAAGAACTATAATTGTGTTTCAAATCTGTTTCTGAAGCTTTATAAACTGCTAAGTTATTAAAACATTCGCTGAATCTTGTGTTTTAAAAGTGCTTTTTGGACTTAAAACAACCATATTATGAATATTAGTTAGGACGTTGCTGGTTAGCTTTCGTGATGCCTTTGAACTAACTAATATTTTAATGAGTTCAGAAGAAACAAAAATACACAAATAAAAACAGCTATGGGAAAAAATAGCATTCAATTGTTTCTATTGAACTTTTTTTTTTTTTTTATTAGATCGCAAAATCTCCATGAAATACTTTTACTTTGTACTCTTTCAGTACATTTTTAAAGAGGTATTTTAAGACTTTTATTTAAGTGCATTTTTCCATGTGATGCTTTTACTTGAGTATTTGTTTTGCTCTTGTATCTGTACTTTTACTAAATTGATTACCACTGATATTAGGCAGTAATAAGCTATAACCTTCAACAAAAAGTTAATCAGCCTAATATTAATAATAGTATTTTTATCTATTAAAAAAAAAAAAAAAAAACTTAATTATGGTGCTACCATTCATTTTTTTTCTCTTTCTGCTAATAGCCTATCAGAGCACACTATTATCAAAGCAGGCCTAACTGAGAATATTTTTGGAGAATTCCCACTTTTTTTAAGCAACTCCAACCCAAAAAACATTCATCCCACTTGTCCATTCATCTGATACAGTCTCGTGTCTACATTTTGCCTCTCTCTCCTCTTTCCTTTTGTTTTCTAAAGGCTTCAAACTGTGTGGTGCGTCATTTAGGCCTACCCGTCATCAGGACCAGCAGGGGGCGTCGTCCTCTGTCTATAAATAGTTCCTCTCGCCCTGGAGACTCGAATCAGGTCCAATGACAAATGATTAGGCCACAGCTTGTCCTGGTTTGGCCTGGTTTAGCATTCTTTATGGACTAAACCTGCAACACACAATAAAGAAGCACATTGTAACTTTATGTAGGCCTGTGTCGTTATAATAAACCGCTAAGAGCAACTTTACAGCAATTATAATCAGTATTCCTGCGCGTAAAACCCCTTTTTTAAATTCTATCGAGCCTTGACGCAGCAGTGGCCAGGGTGTAACTATGGCGACGGCCCTGCGCTCTGATTGGCCAAGGGACGTCCCGTGTGACCAATGAGCCGCGAGCACACACCTGTTTAAAATACGAGGGACCAATCACATAGCGCGATTCGGATTATGAAAGAGGCCGGCGGAAAAGAGGAGATGCCGCGCCGTGCGTTAAAGGCGAGCGTCAAACCAGGCGTACTTCTTTGTCTTCAAATAAACGCTTTGGACGTAGTAATGAGCAGAAGTTAAAAGGGACAAAAGGGTACGCTGCGTGATTACGTTAGGTCTATAAATCAGCCGGCTAACAAAATGTAGCCTAGCATGTTCTCTGTACGCCTGAAGTGTGGCACACTTTTGGCACACACTGGCACATGCAAAGAGCACTGTACAACTCAAGCTTATAGATAACAGTGTTGGGAAAAATACCTCGAAAATGAAGTACATTTAGTTACAGAATACTGCATTAAAAAGTTAAAAACTTTATTGTTACCTGGCCCAATCCAAGGACTGCATTTTAAATACTTAGAATACTTTTGCAGTGAGTTGATTTATATAATAGTGTTAATACACAACATAAGAATAAAACAGTTTAGGTTGTTATGCATGTATTTATGAATGATTACAGAAAGAAAAGGTTGTCAAGTAATATGTACTCCTTTGATTTCATGAAACTATCTGATTCCACCAAATGAAAGAGACACTATATGAGAATATACTTATGCAAAATATGTTTCTAAATATGTATTTTCAGTCCTTGTATTTAGTTACTAACATATGTTATGTCATAATTTTCATCTTTGCACTGTTTCCTAACCCCACCTCTTACAGAGGATAATACTATTACTAATATCTCTGTAATTACTGGGCCTTTCCACATGAAACAAAAACTGGCACGTTCAGCATCTTCTGTATCAGAACTGATGAACAAAGTGTAATTATTCTTTCACAAAAGCTTTGAAATGTGTTGACATTCTGCAATAGTAAAGGTGAATCTCCCACAGACTTAAATAGGCCCCTCCTCTATGCCAGTAACTGTAGTAAAGTATTTATACTTAATAATACAAATAATATTACACAAGTAGGGATACAAAGTATAGCATGCTGTCAACATAAAGCTTTTGTTACTTTTAGACTTACTCACAGTGGAAAGAGCAACCACAACTTTTACTCAAGAGTACTAAGAGTAAGAGTACTATTGCTGTTACTTAAGTATGGTGTCTAAAAACTACTGAGAAGTAGTTGTATTAAAAGTTACTTTAATTTGTAACTGAGTACTCCCCAGAACTCGATATTGTGATTTGTGAACCTTTATGATCAGACCACCTCTATAAAAAGTATTAGGAACAATGGTATACATTTTTGTCCTGCTATAAAATTAAAAACAGTTGGATACTCGATTCTTCTGTTCTGTTTTCCCAATAAAGTTGCCTGGAAGATTTTGATGTTGGCAGATAAGGCTGAACAAGAAAGTATTAGGACATGGCAACAAGTACAAGTACAATACTACTATCTTTTTATGATTAGGCCTAAAAGCAGGTGAGCACTACCCATCTCTGAGTAACCTTCATGATTAGACCATTTCTACACTTTTCCCATGTAAAAAATGTATATGAATTGGTTAATTTGAGTTGCAGAATATTGGCCTGTTATGGTGAAAACATGTGATTCTTTTGTCATTAAAGCTGCCTGGAAGATTTCACTATTGCCAGAGAAGGACAAAATCTTCACATGCTAAATGTAGATAATACTGGGACATGGCAATGGGATTGTTTAAAATAAAATTATAATAGCCAAGACACATTATGGGCTATATATGAGCAAATATATTCCTCTAGTACTCTGGTGTCTCCACACTGCTACTGCTAGATCTATAGATCTAGATCCATCTTAGTAATGTTGGGCTGTGGTGAAAGCATTTGATTCTTTTGGCAATAAAACTAGCTGGGAGACTTGGTTGTTGCCATATAAGGCAAAAAAAAGAAGCTTGCCAAACATCCTATAGATACTGTACTAACAGGAATATTTAAAAAATAAAATGGTAATAGCCTACATATGGGCAACTCCAGTATCCATTGTACTGGCTATAGAAACATAATCCACCTGACCAACTGACTACTATGGGAAATAAATAGTAGTAAAATACTTAAGAAGAACTTTTAGGAATCTGTACTTTACTTAAGTACATTTTACAGTGGATACTTTTTACTTTTACTTCAGTAGATTTGAGATCATTATCTGTACTTTCTACTACACTACATTTTTAAACTGGAATGAAAAGTAAAAAGTACTTTTCATATGATTTGAGGGATTGCTTTTACCATGTTCGTGGAAACATTCTGACTAAAGTTTTTGAGTTCAAGCTTTGGGTTTGAGCGAACAAAAAATTAAGAAATTGATTCGTATTGTTACCCTTGACCAAACTATGTACCATTTTTAAATAACACTACATTTAATGTTTTAATAAATTAACAACACTTGTAGGAATAGTTTTAGTTTTACTCTTACAAGTATATTTTTAAACAGGTACTCAAATACTTTTACTGAAGTATCTGTGTAATTGATCAGTGGTGCAGTTCTGATTCAGAGTAAAAACCACAGTTAAATCTGTCAACTGGACAAAACGTTGTAGAAGTGAAGATGTACTTAAGTAGATTTTTTCATGTGATACTTTTACTTGAGTATTTTTTCACCTCTATCTGCACTTTTACTTAAGTAACAAAACCAAGTACTTCATCCACCACTGTACCATATCAGAAGGATCATAAGTCACTTAATGAACTAAATTGGAATTATTCTTTGACAGTGAATATTATGCACCTGTAAAGACATCACTGGCAGCTGAAACAACTAAAGGGCAAACTTAATATGATGAGTTTGTGGAGCCAATCCCTAACAGATAATGATAAGGTTCAACATTTGTGGATCATAAATTTGGATATTTCATCCAAAAACTGATTCTCTCATAGAGTCACACTGACCCCTGACCCCCATCTGAAACCATGACGTCATCAGACTTTACAGCATGGGTCTATTCTTTTTATCTTATTTTGTGTATTATCAGAGGCAGGTAAAGTCGCCAATGTAAAGTAAAAGTAGTGGTCCAGGAAAAGTACTAGAGTAACTGGAAGAGTATTTTTAAGCCCTATCCTTAAAAATCATCCAGGTTTTACCACAGACTGTATATTGTATTGGAAATAGAAACATGATCCATATAACCTACTTCCTATGCCAATATTTGCCTATAGAGCCTATAGTTTTGATTGAATATGGGAATAACGCGTTTGTAGTACGTTTGTAGTAGTTTGTAGTAAATTCTAGTCTCACTGCTGTGCTTTTTAGCCTAGTCCGGTTCCAGGGACAGAGGGCAGATTTCAGTGTACAGTCAATCTGGAGCGTCACGTTTGGAAATGTGCGCCCGCGCCTCTCGCCTTACCGCGCCGCCATCAATGATTCATCCACGGAAAACCTCCGCGATTCCAGTCGGCTTCAAAGTTTACCGTAACATGTAACGAGAGCCAGAGCACCGGAGCACCAGAGGCAGTCCGGACTGTCCACGGACCCAAACCAGACCACGCAGGGACACGAACCACGAACGAACCGGTGCCTGACCTTATTTAGACAACAGAGCATGTCCACTTCCTCCACAGGTGAGTCCCGGATCTATAAACATTTAACTACGCTTTCAAACGTCTCAATGTTTTTATTTTGTTTTTATTTTAAGCTTAGAAACACATATTTTATTCGCCTCCATTTGTTAATTTGGCGGGGGTTGTTAGTAATAAAATTATTTTCACCATTTTAGATTAGCATACGCTGTTTAATGTTCTTATAATTGTATTAATGTAGTTTGTATTGTGTTTATGCTTTGTAAAATGACATTTGGTGTTAGAAAGATGCTTATAATTAGCATGTATTATTTTTATTACCATTACTGTGTCACTATAATCGGTCTTAATATGGGAACAAGTTAATACAACGCGCAATTACGCACGAGTTTACGCACATATCCAACTTTACGACTATGAAATCTTTTAAAGAAGCTTTTGTTGCCTTTTAATGTGGGGAAAATCTTAATATAGGCTGATCTGCAATGTATTTATTTATTTTACCTATATAACAGAATTTATAATTAGGCAGTTCGTTTCTCATATGGCAAAGGTAAAATGCGTTATAGCGTTATTTTCTTGAATTTGTGCGTAAAAGTTGGTCAACAAAATCCTCGTGTAGCACCAGAACCAAAAGTCTATTGAAATCCTATCAGTGGGGGTGTGCAGGAAATTCCATCTCTAGCTCAAGCTAAAATAATACAAACACAAATATAAAACAACAAACTTACCTCGCGTGAACAAGGAGAAATGTAAACAAAACTAAAAACCCGGAACCAACAGAAAAGTAGATGAATTTTTTCCCATTGTGAGTAGTTTTAAGACGCACCGGGCCTTTCAGGCGCATTCCCCAATAACCTCCCCCCTCTGTGACGTCACTGATATTGCCATTGAGTTATTTGGTCTTGTTTACTCCTATGGGGGATGGTGTCCGCGTGAAGCGATGGTCAGGTCTTTAAAATTACGCGTAAAAAGCGCACCGATGTCATTATGGCTGGTTGTTTTTTCCTTGGTAAAACTTAAAGCAAGCTCTCCCTGTTAAATGACAGTATCATGTGGTGTTTAATCTGTTTTTAAAACGTGAAAACGTACAAGTTTAAGGTACAACAGAAGTAGATGTGTTCCAGAAGATATCGCGTGATTTTAGACTCGCTTTTTATCTTGTCTTTCTGAAGAATCATGAAGAATGGCGTTGGCTTTTGGGGTAAGTATTGGGCTATACTTATCAGGCACGTGGTAAACTTACGCATTTGCCAAAACATTAGAATATTTCGTTAATTTAAAATATTTATAAACGAAATCTGCAAGATGTAAAAGAA